>NC_058522.1:142675064-142986418 GCF_904849725.1 Hordeum vulgare subsp. vulgare
ATTCTTCAGGGTTTAAAGCCCCGACTTCTGCGAGAGGTGGGACATGCCGCTGGCGCTTGGGTCACTGAGTTACCTTCAGTACTTTGGGGTCTTCGCACAACCCCGAACAGATCTACAGGGCGATCGCCGTTCTTCCTCGTTTACGGATCAGAAGCGGTCCTTCCGAGTGACTTGCTTCATAATGCTCCACGAGTCGAACTCTTCTCCGAAGCTGAAGCAGAACAAGCAAGGCAAGATGGAGTTGACCTTCTAGAGGAGGAGCGCGACATGGCACTGACTCGTTCAACCATTTATCAACAAGATCTACGGCGGTTTCATGCACGCCACGTCAGGAGTCGCACGTTCCAAGCAGGCGACCTGGTGCTCCGAGTGGATCAAAAAAAACCTCACAAGTTAGCCCCGGCCTGGGAAGGACCCTTCATCATCTCCAAGGTGCTGAACAATGGAGCATACAGACTCTACAACATCGAGAGGGAGACAGACGAGCCGCGCGCATGGAATGGAGACCTCTTGAAGCGCTTCTACACATGATCGTCGACTGAAGCAGTGTAAAGAACTAGTATTGATGGAATAATATAAAGCGGATTCAGTTTTTGCAGTCTCAGAATTCTTCCGCAGTTGCAGACTCTGGTCACACACAAAAAAAACTTAGTTGTTATCAAGAATTACCTAAGTTATAAATTTCTCCGAGTGTGCACTAAGCGTCGCACTCGGGGACTTAGATGTGATCAAGAATCACCTAAGTAATAACTTTCTCCGAGTGTGCACTAAGCGTCGCACTCGGGGACTTAGCTGTGATCAAGAATCACCTAAGTACTAACTTTCTTCGAGTGTGCCCTAAACGTCGCACTCGGGGACTTAGCTGTGATCAAGAATCACGTAAGTTTTAACTTTCTCCCAGTGTGCACTAAGCGTCGCACTCGGAGACTTAGCTGTGATCAAGAATCACCTAAGTAATAACTTTCTCCGAGTGTGCACTAAGCGTCGCACTCGGAGACTTAGCTGTGATCAAGAATCACCTAAGTAATAACTTTCTCCGAGTGTGCACTAAGAGTCGCACTCGGGGACTTAGTTGTGGTCAAGAATCACCTAAGTACTAACTTTCTCCGAGTGTGCACTAATCGTCACACTCGGGGACTTAGCTGTGATCAAGAATCACCTAAGTACTAACTTTCTCCGAGTGTGCACTGAACGTTGCACTCGGGGACTTAGCTGTGATCAAGAATCACCTAAGTTCTAACTTTCTCCGAGTGTGCACTAAACATCGCACTCGAAGATTTAGCTGTGATCAAGAATCACCTAAGTAATAACTTTCTCCGAGTGTGCACTAAGTGTCGCACTCGGGGACTTAGCTGTGATCAAGAATCACCTAAGTAATAACTTCCTCCGAGTGTACACTAAGCGTCGCACTTGGGGACTTAGCTGTGATCAAGAATCACCTAAGTAATAAGTCCCTCCGAGTGTACACTAAGCGTCGCACTCGGGGACTTAGCTGTGACCAAGAATCACCTAAGTAATAACTCTCGCCGAGTGTGCACTAAACGTCGCACTCGGGGACTTTGCTGTGATCCAGAGTCACCTAAGTAATCACTTTCTCCGAGTGTGCACTAAACGTCGCACTCGAAACAACATTTAAACACAAGAGTAAACGCTTTGATTCGGATTCCAAAATGCTCGCAAAGATAGCTAACTCGGTGCGGATCAAGCTTACCCACACCGATTTAAGAATGTGACGGCCAACAGAAGTGGCCAAAGTACCTTACAGATAAACACTCGGCATACCGAGGATAAAGTTTTCTTACGCGTCAGCTGGGTCGGCGCCAGGACTGGAGGGCTCCACGAAGGTGTCCAAGTCGATTCCGTCGGCGATGCGGGTAGCACTCTCAAGGAACGTCTCCATGAAGTCTTCGAATTGAAGCTTCTTCGTGTTGGTGACCTTCAGTGTCTTCAGCTTCTCCTCACGCACCTCCTTGCAATGGACTCGGACCAAGGACAGAGCAACATCTGCACCGCAACGCGCTGCCGATTTCTTCCACGATTGCACTCAGTTCGGAATCTCCTCCAGTCGCGCCATCAGGCTCTCCATCTCCTGCCGCGACTCATCTTCTGGCCAAAGTTCCTTGTCAATTCGGCCGACGACCTCTCTCAGTCGACCGATGAAAGGAACCACTTTGCCTACGCAGATATGTGCCCGGAGCAGATCCCGATTGGCGTCCTCGCCAAGTGGCACATTGTCGCGAATGGACCGCTCCACGTCCGCTGCTTCAGCTTCAGCATCAATGCAAAATCCTGCAACAAAAGGGCAAGCATACAATAAACGCCGAGTGTCACGCACACAGTACAAGCACTCGACACAACATAAGACTTACCAGCCAGACGCGTCATCATCTGCCCAGCCTAATCGGTGACATACTTCTCCTGAGCTACGCATCGTTTATTCACGACGACCATCTGATTCATGAGAGCAGTCCTCTGTTTCTTCATTTTTTCCACTTCCTCAGTCAACACCTTGTTCGCTTCACGAGCCTCCTCCAAGGACTTCTCTCGTCCCTCTAGAGCATCCTTCATGTCGGCCATTGCGAGCATAGCCGCATCAAGCTCACCAGCGAACTGGTTCCTCTCCGCTCTGAGAGCCTCATAGGTCGTCCCCATTTCACAAGTTTTCTGCCACCAAGCACCAAGGGACAATCAGAAAGTTCAACAGTTAAAAGTCTAAGTTCTTCAGACCCTTGCCGACGCAAGCAGTCGACAGCGGTCTCGGGGACTACACCCAGTGGGTTCACTGAGAGTGACCCCACTGGCATGCAGCTCAAGCAGGCCTGCCCTATTGAGATGCATGTTATCACCTACGCCTACAAGGCCAATACTACCTGACCTGAGTACAACTTACTCTCGGGGACTCTTACAGTAAGTGCACTCCGACTGCAACAACTACTCGTACTCAGTCATACTATTTACAGACACAACCAAAGTAAAGACAATATGTATAAAGACAACTGTCGGTGCAAGCACTCGACAGAAGTCTTGGGGACTACACCCACTGGGTTCACTCAGAGTGAACCCATTGCAAACGACAGCTGCTATTCAAGAACACCCAGTGGGCTACAGAAGAAAAGTAAATACTTACTAGACCACTTACTCGGATATCATCCCGCAGCTCCAAGCTCCGCTGGTACAAGGCCGCAACGGAGTCGTAGGTCCTCTTGGCTTCTCCAGCCATCAGCTCTGCCTGCACCATAGCCCCCTTGGCCGCTCCCACCTGCTCCTCCGGAAGACGATGGATGCTGAATTCAGCATTCGACGAGCCTGCAATCGTCGGAGGTTCCTGAGGCATCCCAAGGTCCGCCCCAATCGGCTCCTCATCCACCAGCACTGGTTCAGTCTGTGGCAGCGCCTTAGTCGGCAGCACGTCGGCGGCGAGAGCGACAGCAGGAGGAGCAGCCTCAAGAACAGGCTCCACAGCTGGGTCAGCTCTCCCCTGGTCGCCCTCATCCAGGCAAATCGCCCCTGACAGGCCGAATGACACGAGGTCTCAGAAAAAGAAAGAAGCAGGACCTAGGATAGAATTCGAGACGCGATAGTATAAAACACTCGACATCCCTACAACGCACCTGGCTGGGACGGGACGACGTTGTCCGTGTCCATGGGATCGTCTTCCTGGCGCGCCGAGGAGGTGGCAGAAGTAGCGACCCTGTCGAGTGAAATCCATTCGGCCAGTAGACAGAAGTTCACTCGGATATCAGAAAGAATTGAAAGCTGGGCACACTTACGTGGAGGTGACAGGGACAGCAACCCTCATTCGCGGCAGACCCTTGTGAGGCTTAGTCCCACTCAGCTTGGCCGCCTTAGAAGACTGACCCGCAGGCTCAGCGGCGGCATCCCTGGTCCTCTTAGTGCTTCGAACACTCGGGACCACCGGAGCAGTAGGCGGAGCACTCAAAGACGCGGGAGGAGCCGAGGGGACGGCGGGCTCGTGTCGGTGCTTGGTCCGATGCTCTAGTTGCGGAGGTGGCGAGTCCTTCTCTTCGTCTTCTTCCTCCTCCTCGCTGGTCTCCTCCTCCGATTCCCCGCTGTCGGAGACGTACTCGGCACTCTCCACGCTGCCCTCCTGGCTGCCTTCCTCCTCTTCCTCCGCCGGATTCCCATTCGAGACGGGGGAGAACCAGTTGGTCCACGCCTGCATAAATTTCAGTCGGCAATATCGGACATCACACAGAGATATAGACAAACGACAGGAATTAAGACAGTTCAGTGCACTCGACAAGTGTCACTCACCTGATTCGGTGGAGGATGATCCGCGCTGTAAGGCTTCACTCGCCGAGATCCTTTGGGATTCTCGCAGGGGCCCGTGATTTGGAGCACCCACGAGGTCACCCTCTCCTCAGTCACGCCCATCATGTTGGTCCGAGTGGAGTCTTCGGGCCCCGTGTAATGCCACATGGCATGGTCGCGAGCCTGCAGAGGCTGGATCCGCCGACCAAGGAAGACCTCCAGCAAGTCTATGCCGGTGACCCCCCTCCTGACGACGTCCACGAGTGCCTCAACCAAGGGCTGGATGTCGTTCTTCTCCGCCTTCGAGAGCGCGAGCTGCTTAGGCGGGGCGGGCCGATCTAAACTAAAAGGAGGCAGCCCAGTCGACGCATTCGGACAGGCGATATCCTGGCAGTAGAACCACGTCGACTGCCAGTTCCTGACCGACTCACTTAACTGAAGAGCAGGATAACTACTCCGACTCTTTTTCTGGAAACCTAAGCCCCCGCAGAGCTGGAGGAGATGCGTCTTATCATCCGACTAGCTAAATCGTTTGATGGTTTGGGATCTGGCGGAAGAGATGTGTTTGAACAAACCCCAATGGGGAGGGCAGCCGATGAAACACTCGCACAAAACTATAAAGGCAGAAAGATGGGTGATGGCATTCGGAGGAAAATGGTGAAGTTGGGCCCCGAAGTGATTCATGATGCCCTTGAAGAAAGGATGCAGGGGCAAAGAAAAACCTCAGCGGACGTGGCTGAGCAGCAGGACGTGCTCCCCCTCCCGAGGCGCTGGCTCGACCTCGTTCTCCGCTCGCAGCCTCCAGGACTTGTGCACGATCATCCCGTGCTCCACCAGCTGCAGCAGATCCCCCTCCGTCACCGTGGAGGGGAGGAAGTCGCCCTGGATCCATCCCGCCGGCAGCGGCCGCTGCCGCCGTTGAGCAGGCGCCGCCGTCTTCCCCTTCTTCTTCCTCGCCTCCATCTTGCTGGTCTGGCCCTTGGTCATGGCGGCAACTGCGAGACCTCGGGAGGAAGGAGAAGGGAGGAGTATAGGAGCGCTAGAGGTGGCGAGAAGGGCAGAGCAGGCGAGAGCAAGGGATTCGGCGAGCGTAACGGAGAAGCCTCACCACCGAGATTTAAATAGGGTTCCGACTGGGTCGCTGGCAGGTGGCCTCGAAACCTTATCCCCCCGACCCACCACGGCGATATTAGTGGAGAGGTTGAAGGCGCAAGAATCGAGGCGTCAGGCGCTACTCGAGCGCGCTGGCATCATCCCCGCTGAGCGCGTGGAAACCGAAATTTGAGGATCCCGGAAAATCCGCCGCTGTCAGTTGACCGGTCGCGTCAGAACATGCCGCTGAAGCACTCGGCTCCCGACAGTCTGTTTCGCGAGTACTTCCACTCGGATCGTCGATCAGAAAAGTCAAAATGGACCGAGGAAAACAACGCCCAAGCTGAGTCTGTTCTAGTCAGATCCAACTTCAAACATCGCTTCGTCGTTCCAACCCCAATCCATTAGGGGACTAATGATGGGGTTATAGTCCTAGGGTAGGGTCATAGGCCTGCCCTGTAGGTCCTACCCAGGGACTACCCCTCGCAGAGGACAAGACCCTTAGTCAACTCTGACTGAATTAAGGAATCCCTGTCGTCCAGTCGGTAACATACCCTCGGTCCTCCAGTCGGCGACTAGCATTCGGAGCATATCGAGTCAACCGACTGTATACCACTCGGTACATCGTAACCCCCTTGGAGGGAAACGGTCATACGTTTCCGGGTGCATTTATTAGCATTAAGGGCGTACGTTACCTGTAACGTACACATTCAATCGCCACTACTCCACCCCTGTACCGGAACCGTTGTGGAGGGCAGCGCACTCTATATAAGCCACCCTCCCCCACTGGTAAAGGGGTTAGTAACTCATTGTATTCCCTATTCCACTCGACAACAATGCTCCCTGAGCACCGAGACGTAGGGCTATTACCTCCACCGCAGAGGGGCCCGAACTCATACATCCTTGCCGTAGCTGGGACTCTGCCCATCCTTTTCGTACCCTACACATCTACTGTCAGGCTTATACCCACGACATCTATAAACCAAAAAATACCAAAAATACTTTCCTACAATTTATTTACTTTTGTTTCTGCAATAGTTTATACCTATCTCTATTGGATCTCATCCTTGCAAATAAATCTGAAGAGATTGACAACCCCTTTATAACATTGGGTGCAAGTGTTTGATTATTTGTGTAGGTACTACGATTGGGGCCTTGCTTGTTCCTCCGACTGGATTGATACCTTGGTTCTCAACAACCGAGGGAAATACTTATCTACTTCGCTGCATCACCCTTTCCTCTTCAAGGGAAAACCAACGAAAGCTCAAGAGGTAGCACTATGCATAACAAAGCTAGAAACAGTGTCAAGGTCACAATCATCTTGCGTATGATATCTTCAGAGTGGAACTGCTCGTGATCTTCCTGAACAAACTCATCGGACTCCTCGAACTCGTTTCCTGTACCCGATGTTACCCAAAGAAACAATCACCCAATAAACACCAGCAAGTGATAATGCAACAAACAATATGATGCATGAAGGCACACACTTCAAAGCACGCACAGAAATAATCCAAATCAAATGACAAAGTGCCACCTCATCACAAAATGGCACTTTTGCAGCACTGCTCAAATCTGGAATCCACTGCCACCATTGGATTTGTTGGGTTTTTCTACCCCAAATCTATATATCATACTACTATACTGGTATGCAGAAAAACACCACAAAACATTAAAGAAAATCTACCTAGAATCATTACCACTATTTGTCAAAACAGGGCTGATCTTGCATATACCAGATTTGGCATATTCCTCTTGTGGAATAATCCAGATTTGGAAAATACATCACAAACAATAAAAAACACATAACTCAATAAGGGGGTCCCACTGGTCATACACACCGGGATCCCTAGTGCATGACAGGTGGGCCGTCTGGCCCACTTGTCAGTGGCACAATACAACAATATTAACAGAGAAAATTAAAAGGGAGTGGTGGGGTTCGAACCCACCACCTCTCTGTGCATCACAGAGGCAAGCACCATTGTGCTATGCGGGGCTAGCTGCTCTAACAAGGGAGGGAAACCCTATCTAGTAGAACTGCCACGCTCTACAGAGGGGAAAATCCCAAAACATTAAAAGGGCGCGAACCCTGGACCTCTTGCGTTGCAGGCGGCTCGATTGCCACTAGGCTATGTTGCGGCTACTAACCCAATAGAGGTAACACAGTAGGTAATCTATCACCGCAGCTACCACAGCAAGGAGAAAACATGTGTAAATTAAAAGGTGGGGTGCTGGGGATCGAACCCACGAGGTCGTCACGCAGTCTGCTGCTAGTCGGGCTACACCGCGACTTTTGATAGAGGAGGGTCTTGGATCCTTATGATCTAACCCACGACAGTGCCCTTCTTCCACCTCCACACAGAGGAGGGGAAGTTGCCAGCAGCGAGTGGAGCGGCGAAGGCGGCGGGTACGGACTACCGTCGGGGCTACGGGAACCCTAGGGGTTCCATTCCGGGGGCTAACCCGCCACAATCTACAAGGGGGAAAAGCCCCGAGCTTGCAACCTACTCGCCATGGCGGCACGCGGTAGCGGGGATCCTACCGGTGATCTACGATGGCGATGACGCACAGGAGAACTAGCTACGGCGAGGGGGAATGCTCACCGCAGGGAACCGATGAGGTACGGGGCGAGAAGGAGGCACACGCGACATAGCCGATGCAGGGGTTCAGGCTCTGCATGCTTGTCGGAGTCGAGGACGGGGCGACAGCGTGGAGATTCTCCGGCCTCCCTAGCGACGGGAACGGGACGAAGGCGACTCCCTCGAGCCTCTGGACATCTCTGAAGCGGTGAAGGGCGCAACCACCAACGAGGACGGCAACGACGACGGGCGACGCGGCCCTGATGCGCAACCTCTGAACCTCTCCTGCACTCTGCTTCTCTTACCTGACGAAGAAGAAGGGACGAGGGAGAAGGGTGACGGCGGTGCGAGAGGGAGGAGGGGATGAAAATGGAGATGGTCTAGGGTTAGGGAACCACTGGGGGTCTTATGCAGCTCGACCCGGAGCTGGACGACCGTCTGATCGACCTGGGAGGCGATCAATGTTGCCCCTCTGGTTCGTACAGAGATGACAAACGCAGGGAAGAAGAGGAACGCGTTGGTGGGCTTTGGGCCTAAACTAACATTACTGGGCTACGTTCTCTCTCTCTCTCTCTCGTAAGAGCTTTTGTAGGAAAAAACATAACAGGCATCTTTGAAATACTACAGGGGCCAAAGAAAAAGGGTTTTTTACAAAATACTTTGTGCTTCTAAAATGTTGCCACTATTTATAAAATTAAGTGGGGCATTTTACAAATACAAAAATAAATTATTTTATTTTAAATTGGGCTCTGTTTTTAAATAAAAACAAAAGGAAAATAAATTCAAAGAAGAACGTGTTTCACCCCACAAATAATAAGAAGATTTTTAAAAGATGAGGAACATTTTTATTGGGACCAAAACAGGAACTTTAAATCTGCCTTGGCAACAACGGGTTTAAGGTGTTATGGTGCAACAAGGGGTTTTGATATGAACCTTATTGCGCCCACATCACATAACCATCACATGCACTCTCACACATTGCACTCCACTCAAACACTAAGGAGCAAGACAAGCAACACAAGACAAAAGATAAAAGAAGTTATGCATGATGCCATGGTGCACATGAAATGAAGACATCATTGGGCTCAACCACTTATCATTAACATAGCAAGACTGCCATACAAGGAAAGAAATTACAAGAGGGGGAAGGGAATGCATTTGGGCTGTCACACAACTAGTGGATATTTCGACCTCACCAAGGAGGACAAACCAGTTGATGAAAAGGTTTATCGATCAAGGATCGGCTCATTGCTATCGTTAGGATAATCCGAGACTTTTCGTCGATCTACCAAGGACCAAGCAATCACACAAGCACGATACTGAGATTTGTTAACGAGGTTCACCGTTATGGCTACATACCCAGGGCATGACTATGGGCGCTCCTTCCCATGACACCGCTACAATACCGCACCCTGGCCACCCGGGCGCTGATACGTCCCAAACATATCTATAATTTCTGCTTGTTCCATGATCTTTTAGGTGACATTGTTATATGTTTTGCTACACTTTTATATCTTTTTACACATATTTGGACTAACCTACTAACTCAGAGCACCCAGTGCCAGTTTCTGTCTGTTGATGTCTTTTTTTGCACGGGCTTTTACCCAAATTTCGAGAGCCCCAAAAATCCCGAGAAAAATATATAAAAATCAGCGTGACGGAAGCTTCCATATCACCGAAGATGGGCGAGAGTGGAGCCAGGGGCTGCCTAGGCGGCCACCCTACGCGGCCTGGCCCCTAGGCACGCCCACAGGCCGTCTGGGTGTCCCCCACCTCCTATAATGCCCTCCTTTGGCCTATATTTACCCCTCTGATCGGAAACCCTTCCAGAACATCCAGAATCACGAATTTCTCCATCGTTCCGCAGACGGAGCGCTTCTGAGATCGGGAGCATCAGGAGTCCTCTTCCCGGAACTCTGTCGGAGAGAGGATTGACCTCCGGGAGCTTCGCCACCGACATGGACGCTTCCCGGATGTGTCGTGAGTAGTCCTCCTTGGACCATGAGACCAAGACTAGTAGCTATGTGATGTCTTCTCTCGAATCTTGTGCTTCCATGATTAGCCCTTGTGAGCTACCCTACATGAGCAAGACATCTATGTAATTTTTCTACTATTGCTATGCTCGGTTTATTGGGATCCAATGGATTATGAGATTATGTTTAGATTGTTATGAGTTACATATTTGATTATCCGTTTGTATTATGGTCCTTAGTGATTCATGCATGTTCTCCATTGCTCTTTATTGCTTTGGCCGAGTAGTAGATTGTAACTCCAAGAGGGAGCGTTATGCATGATTGTGGGTTCATGTCCCCTCATGTCTAGCTTGAGTGATAGAAACATGAGACTAGGGGATGTGATGTTGCCACCAGGGAGAAAACAATGGTGATTGTGACCACAGTTGCAAGGATTTTTTACCTTACGCATAGTTCGTTAATGGAGTTGTCCGTTGCTTTGAGTTTACACTTTGGGTGGGGCTCGCAACTTAATACCAGCGAGATGTTCTGGATAGATATCTCAAGGTGGATGATTAGAAAGTAGATGTTGATGAATAAACGGTCTGTTTGTCTTGGCATACTCCCATTACTATTGAGCCTCTAACTTTCAAGTAGCATAATAAGTATTGCGGTGCGTTTATAATTATGTCAGTTGCCCAGCTGTAATTTGTTTACCCAAGCATAGTTGTTTATCGTCTTTTGGGAGAGAGACATCACTAGTGAACATCATGTGACTCCGGTCCATATCACCACCATTGCTTACACCTCCATCATTTACTGCTTTCATTTACTTTTCCGTTGCAATCACTATCACTATTCCCGCTTGTGTTTTGATCCTTTGCAAACTACAAGGCCGGAGAGATTGACAACCTCTCCATACTCGTTGGGAGCAAAGTTATTTGTGTATGTGCGGGTCCACGTCTTCTGCTTGCGCCATGGCATGGGACACCTACTTGTTGATCCTTGGAGTCCTCCTGGTTAGATAACCTTACAGTCTTCGTGTAAGAGAAAACTTGCTGCTGAATACATCTCCACCTTCCACTTGGGGTAACAAACGAGGAGCGAGAAGTATATCCATCATCTCCACGTCAAGCTAGTTTTCTGGCGCCATTGCCGGGGACTCCAATCTTCAGGATAGGGGAGTTGCACACTATCTTTTACTTTTGCTTTTTAGTCTTGTTAGTTTGCTTTCTAGTTTTTGCTTTAGAGTCTTATACCAAAAACCACAAAAAAATAGTTACTTTGTTTTTAGTTGTTCTTCCTGCTTAGTCCAGTATGTTAGGGTTTGATGCATTGAGGGAATCTGAAGTCCTAGATTTCCATCAAAGGAATGGAGAAAATATGAAGGAGGCTTGGTATAGAATTTCTGAAGCACATAAAAGAATTATGCCTTGGATACCTATTAAAATTGTGCTTAGTAATTTTGATCATGGTCTTTTTATTTGGCTTAAACACACTCTTGATATTATAGTTGGAGGAGATTTTTTAGAGTGTGAAGAGGCTAGAGCTCTTGATATTATACATGGTCTATCTAAATACCTTGTTTATGGTCGTGGATATGACGCTATTATAGATGGACTTGCTACTATTGAAAGGAAAATCGATGCTCTAGACTTAAGAGAAAGAGAGAAACCCATGGTTGATAAGAAAAATATGTTGAAAATAGATAATGACTCGGAGCCTTATGTTAGAATTAGCATCTCTAACCAAGACTTCCTTGCTTATTGTGATATTCGATCCATGGTTTCTACAATGCCAAAAGTTGTTTATGATTCTTTGAGCTTAAACATAGAAAAAATTTATTCTTATCATGAACATGCTAATGGGGATGTTTTTAAAATCCAGGGAAAGGTAAAAGATGTCAAGGTTACATTCTTTAAAAGGAATGCAACGGTTGATTTCTTCATCATGAAGCCAAACCAAGGAAACATAGTGCTTGGAAGGGACTTCCTCCGAGCCATGAAAGGCTTTATTGATATAGGTAAAGGACACATACGCTTATGTGGGAAAGTGAAATGTACGTACCCGTTCCCTAGGAAAAATAAGGATGAACTTGTTGAGGATCCGTTTGAAGGTTTTGATGACACCAGTGACTTTGGTGAATTTTGATCCTCCTTTTTGCATCATGCCTAGCTCAAAGGCATAAAAGAAAGTGTTTGTTGGGAGGCAACCCAATTTGTTTTTACTTTTAGTTTTAGTGGTCTTGATGCTTTTTACTACTGTAGCAACATAATTGTATCTTTATTTTTAAGCTTTGTGCCAAGTTTTAGCCTTCGATTGCAAGAAAGTTCCAAAGTTGTGACATGTTGTCCAGAAAGAGATTATGTCTGCCTGACGGAAAAAAATACCAAAAATCACCATGTCATCTTTTCGATCTAACTTTTTTTGAACGCGTGCTCTATATAATTGTCTTTCTGGCATCTGTCCTGAGTTTTTTGATTTGAGTTGCAGAAGTGCCCCGAAAGAATTAGTTACTACATGTTGTTCTGTTTTTCACAGATTCTGCCACATTTTGCGTTTTCATCATTTTGCAAATCTTAAGCTTGCTTTTACTTTGCAAAAAGCTTTTGGCAATCATGAGAAACAGTATCTTTTCATGAAAATCTTTATTTCCAGTAGGTGATGAATTATTTTATCATGGGTACTAACCACTCTAATCGGCTTATGATGAGTTTCGTATGAAGGGAGTTTTCAAGTATGCGATGGAAGATGATGAAAGAAGATCCAGGAGTGTCAAGCGCTCAATCTTTGGGATTCTCCCATGCACCCCCAAGAAATATTCAAGGAGACTCAAGCGTATAAGCTTGGGTATGCCCCCGTGCATCCCCTTCTCTATCAACAATCATTAGTTCGTCCATCTCCATGCTATATTTTTATCACTTCATATGTTATGTGCTATGCTTGGAGCATCCCGCTCTCTGCTTTTTAGTTTGTTTTAGTTTTGTTTGTTGTTCATAACAAGTCATAACCTAGCCTACCTTGTTTGGGAGAGAAACACGCTCCATTCCACTCTACAACACAACATAGGTTTTCATGCTTATCTTTTTTGTGTGTTCTCTATCTTTTCATAGTTGATGTCATGCTTAGCTCTTAGTTTTCATGCTATATCTTTTTAAGAGCTTTTATTTAGGTTTCTTTTGGAACTCTCTTGAGTTATCATGCTTATCTTGTTTAGAGAGTTGGCTTGTTGCACTGAGTTGTGTGTCTTGCATGAGTAGGTAATTGAGGTTGCTATTTAAGTATAGTAGTAACTTGCAATAGTTTTGAGGTATTGATTTGAGTAATGTTTGGGCTATTGGTGCCAAGAGATTGAGCCTATTAGTGATAGGTGTCGTATTTTGGGAAATCCGTGTGTTTTTCAAAAACTAAAAATTAGTTGAGAACTCTAGCTACTAGATTGATCGCTAGCTACTATAGTTTGTTTACCCAAGCATAGTTGTTTATCGTCTTTTGGGAGAGAGACATCACTAGTGAACATCATGTGACTCCGGTCCATATCACCACCATTTCTTACACCTCCATCATTTACTGCTTTCAATTACTTTTCTGTTACGATCCCTATCACTATTCCCGCTTGTGTTTTGATCCTTTGCAAACTACAAGGCGAGAGAGATTGACAACCTCTTTGTACTCGTTGGGAGCAAAGTTATATGTTTGTCTGCAGGTCCACATCTTCTGCTTGCGTTAGGGCAGGGGACACCTACTTGTTGATCCTCGGAGTCCTCCTGGTTCGATAACCTTACAGTCTCCGTGTAAGGGAAAACTTGTTGCTAAGTACATCTCCACCTTCCACTTGGGGTAACCAACGAGGAGCGAGATATATCCATCATCTCGTCATCAGGCGCCAGCACACGCCGTCAGCTCCCTCACGTGCCTATGCTATTATGTTGGCATAGGTTACATCATGTGTCTACCCTCTCATTTCATAAGAGGCCTAGGGGTACAGGTGTCCTAATAGAACACAACTCCTACCATGTCTACACACAGTCCAAATCCAAGTCCAACTGTATCCTACCTTTGTACATAATATTCGACACAATTCTAACAACCTCCACCTTGGCAAATATTATCCGCCGCCTTGGATTCGTCTATGCGTCGAACCTCCATGTACATTGGACTTGAGATACGCCATGAGCACCGTTGCTACTCCCGGACACCATGTGACTCCACCTACAACTGTAGTCCCTTCTTGTCTTCATCACAGTCAACACTCGAGCAAAATTAAGTTCCTCATTACTCTACTTTGTGCTTTCAACTTCCGGAATATCCAATCAACGCCATCACACACTGATCACTGGCGTGTGTGAAAGTGAACAACCCACATAATGGATGCCACATATAAGAGTTACCTGAACTCAACATCCTCGGTCTTTCTTGACCATTCGTCTCAAACTTGAAGCAAATTCACCATCGCCTTGTGTCACCCTAAGTCAAATTCGTAGTTGTCTAACCCTTTTTCCGGATAGTCTTTGACATTTCCCATAGCTATAGCACTCTGCCTACTTCTATTCTTGTCATCGCACTTTGCCATGTGCAATGAACACCACAGAATAAATGGCCATGTACACACTCCGCTTTTTACAATTCCAGACTTTTTGCCACTTTCTCAGTTTCTCCGTGGTCTACTCTTGTCGATCAACTAGTACCGATAGAACCAGTCACCAACTTGAATCTGGTACTCATCAACACTGCTTCAACACCCATGCACACTTTGTACAACAACATGTCTCGCCATTAGTGCCTTGGTATGTCGATGTGTCTGTGCTTACCGCATGCCTCGCTACTATCACTGCGCCGAGCCTCTGCTGTTCTGGTCCAGTGTCTAGGGTTGTAGACCAACACCGCTCAAACCCCTACTATAAAGAGCACCGATCATCTCCGACCGGTGCCGAGTATCACGCCTCCATGAGACCACTGGTACCCAGTCCGATCCACGTGTTTCTCGCTTTCCCTCTGAAATAGGCTACGATTCTCTGAATTCTTACATTGTATCCCCTCCATCGGCATAGAGTAAAGTCTTCCACAAGACTCCAGCTCCACCTTCAACATGACTCCATGTAGCTAGCTATGCTACCCCGCGCCCTGTCGACTTCAAGCTCTCATGTGTGCACTACCTTGAATCAACCATGCGTCATAGTATGTCGAAGCCGCACAAGTCCTCAGACATGCACCACGTGTTTCCACACCCTAGAAGTTGCCACCATCAGCATCATGCTCCTATGTCGTTGTTGCTAAAATCACCACCGTCTTCTGCTTTGACCGACACCTCCGTCGATCCGTCAGACTATCCAGTCTGACCTAGCCAAAAGTGTTCGACTGCAACCATGCTCCACCCTGCGTCGTGTCCGTCCCACACATCTTCGTGCATTGCTCGATGCCCTATGTATGCATGATTCTTCACGACGCGCTCCAGACTTCACAAGCCTTATACGCACGTCGCCAACTTGCCAATCTTCTGGTCAAATCCCGTGCGCAATTTGCAACACATCAAAAAAGAAAACTGGATTTCCTGGTAGTCTCCATGGATACACCAAACATATCTCTATAAACTTCCAACACTCCTTTTTCTTTAATCATGTTACATCACAAAGCCACGTTCATACCAATCCAGGCTGCATTTTTTCCTGAACAAAATCTCACGTGCCTCAGCTTCTTGAATGCCACTCACCATGACAAGTCTCCCCATGCATACAACTCCCTTGCTCCGTGAACCAGCTAAACCGCTTTGGGAAGCGCTCGATGCAGCCTTGGTCTGCCCACCTCGCATGTCCGGCCTCCACCATACCACGTGCTGCTCCACCTGCTAGGGTTGCCACACACGACTGCACATGTCGCCGCATCTTGATCGATCTTGCCGACGCCGTCGCCGCATCCGCTTGTACGTAGGCTTGACAACGTCTGGACTCATGTAGCTTCACGTTGCACTTCCACCATCAAATCCGATCGGGACTCCTGCCGCACACGTGCACTGATATCCGCTTGAACAGATATGCTGCTTCACGATTGCTCTTTCCGATCTCGTCGAGAACCGTGCTGCACCGTGCCTTGCCCCGAACCGCGTTAATCGCTATTGCTGTCCGCACTTGCCGCTGCCAAGCTGATCACATGTGGTGCTTCCCCTCGATCTCGTCGAGACTCCCGGTGCAGCATTGTGACATCCCTGGATTAGGCTACAGTAACCCATGTAATCAAGCTACAATAATCCCACTCTGATGGTGCCATGTCATCAAGATTTGCTAAGCCAAATTGCCACTTGACAAAAACCAAAACTATATTCAAATTAAAATTAAAGTCAAATAAATTATTTCTTCAAACTTCAAATTAAAAATCATGTTTGGGTTACGAAAATTCCCTAGGCAATTGTCAATGTGAAACCAACTTTTTATAAAGTGGTTAAAGGCCCTAAAATTATTTAAAACAATGCCATAAAGACATTTTAAAATACTATTCTTATTCGTGAGAAATGCAAACCATTTTCAAATAGACCTTAAACTTTTTATGACAGTACTAAGTATTACAATAGTATTATTGGACCAGGTCCCACAAATTTTACAAAATTCATTTGGTATACAAAGTGAATGTTTAACGGAAATTATTAAAAATAAAAAAATAAAAAGAAATAAAGAAAAGACCTCTCCAAACCCCCCTGGCCACTAGTGGCCTCCTTCTACAAGAACCGGCCTAACCCATCACCACTCCCTCCTTCAACCTCTGCTCACAGAGGCCTCCGTGGGCAGAGGGCGCGTGTCCATGCCATCGATGGTCACGCGGCGGCCATCCAGCGTCTCCTCGTGGGGATAAGATCGCCCCCGTGCTCCCTCGACCGAACCCTAGTCGTTTCTTCCCTTCCCTCGCGCCGCTTCGCTCTCTCCCGCACACACTCGCGCTATCGTCGCCATGGACGAGCTCGATCCCATGGCCAACATGCTCCCCGGTGCCCGTGGATATGTCGAGGAGGACCGCCACCCTCAACTTCATCCATTTAGAGCAATGAATCGGGTCGGGACAGCTAGTACGCTCGCCATCGACCTCGTCATCTCTGCATACATCACCGACGTTCGTCGTCGATTGCCTCGTCTCAGGTCCACCTTCGGTCTCCCAGAATGCACTCCCGAGCTCATGGTGAGCTCCTCTCCATGTCCTCTTTTCCCCCTTCTCCATTCGGTCATCATAGCCATCATCCCCGAGCTCCCGCACCACACCAGCTGCTATTGTTCGCTTACTACTGCTTCCCGTAGTTGATGCTACTACCTTTGGTGTTGCTCCTCTTGTTGCTGCTTGCTGCTCCGACTACGCCACTGCTACTGCCGCTGGTTTCTCGAGCTACTACTGTTGCATCGCTACCGTAGCTGCTCTTCTGCCTTGCAGCTGCATCTGGACATGCATCGCGCAGCTGCCGCCCGACGCTGCATGCGCGGCCTAAGGGCCCTGGCCGCCGGCACCCCGCCGCAGCCAACCTCTGTTGTCGCTCCCCGGCCCGCGCATGGCCTTTGCCCACCCTCCTCGGCGACTGATACTGCTACTTCCAGCCATGGCCGAAGCCATGGTCAAGCGACCCAGCACACGGGTGCGTGTGTTTGTGATGTGTGCATGTGTATGGCCAGTAAGCCATTGGCAAGTGGGTCCACCCTTAAGAGTTTTTCTAAAAAGGGGGAAATTGATATGTTATATATAAATAATAATAATTCAGTTGTGGGTTCTCGACGTCGTGGTATTAGCCGAACCTCTTCACACGTCAGCAATGGAGCGGCGCGGACCCAAGTGGTCCGGATAGGCATCACACTTGTAATAAGGGTTGCTAGGACTGACATCGGTCGCTCTCGCATCGTGCAGGAGTGCAAAGGGTGATGGGCCCATGAACCATGCATGCTTAGGATTTAGACCGGCGGGCTGGACTCTCTGTTGAGTCCAGGTGGGGGTGCGACGTGTCGATGTTCCGAGGTCGGGCATAACCCGGGAAAGTGTGTCCGGCCAGAGTTTATCAAGCGTGACGGGGAATATGTTGTGCACTAATGACCCACAAGTATAGGGGATCAATCATAGTCCTTTCGATAAGTAAGAGTGTCGAACCCAACGAGGAGCAGAAGGATCTGACAAGTGGTTTTCAGCAAGGTAAAATCTGCAGGCACTGAAATTGTTGGTAACAAGTGATTGTCTGGTGAGATGATTCGTAGCAAGCAACAAGTAACAAAAGTATCAATGGTGCAGCAAAGTGGCTCAATCCCTTTTGTATCAAGGGACAAGCCTGGACAAAGTCTTATAGGAGGAAAAACACTCCCGAGGACACACGGGAATTTCTGTCATGCTAGTTTCATCATGTTCATATGATTCGCGTTCGTTACTTTGATGGTTTGATATGTGGGTGGACCGGTGCTTGGGTACTGCCCTTACTTGGACAAGCATCCCACTTATGATTAACCCCTCTCGCAAGCTTCCGCAACTATGAAAGAATAATTAAGACAAAGTCTAACCATAGCATTAAACTAGTGGATCCAAATCAGCCCCTTACGAAGCAACGCATAAACTAGGGTTTAAGCTTCTGTCACTCTAGCAACTCATCATCTACTTACTACTGCCCAATGCCTTCCTATAGGCCCAAATAATGGTGAAGTGTTATGTAGTCGACGTTCACATAACACCACTATAGGAAAAACAACATACAACATATCAAATTACCGAACGAATACCAAATTCACATGACTACTATTAGCATGACTTATCCCATGTCCTGAGGAACAAAAGTAACTACTCACAAAGCATAATCATATTCATGACCAGAGAGGTAATGAGTAGCATCAAGCATCTGAACATAAACTGTTCCACCAAATAATCCAACTAGCATCAACTACAAAGAGTAATCAACATTACTAGCAACCTTACAAGTACCAATCGGAGTCGCGAGACGGAGATTGGTTACAAGAGATGAACTAGGGTTTGGAGATGAGATGGTGCTGATGAAGATGTTGATGGTGATGAGTCGCCTCCGATGAGAGGAGTGTTGGTGATGACGACGGCGACGATTTCCACCTCCAGGAGGGAAGTTTCCCCGGCAGGATCGTCCTGCCGGAGCTCTAGATTGGTTCTGCTCAAGTTCCGCCTCGTGGCGGCGGCGAATCCACGAAAAAGCTCCTCCCTGATTTTTTCTAGACGAAACCCTTCATCTAGAAAAAGAGGGGGCAAGTGGGCCAGCAGGCTGCCCACAAGCCCTCATGGCGCGGCCTGGGGATGGCCGCGTCGTGCAGGCTTGTGGCCACCTGCACGCCCCCCCTCTGGTACTTCTTCGGCCCAGTATTTTTTATAAATCCAGAAAAAAATCATCGTTGATTTTCACGGTGTTTGGAGTTGCGCAGAATAGGTATCTCAACTTTGCTCCACTTTCAGGCCAGAATTCCAGTTGTCGGCATTCTCCCTCTTCATGTAAACCTTGCAAAATAAGAGAGAAAAGGCATAAGAATTGTACCGTGAAGTGAAATAACATCCCAAGAAGCGATAAATATCAACATGAAAACATGATGCAAAATGGACGTATCATGCACCCCTGCAGGGAAAAACTTATCTATTCGAATTGTCGTGTCCACGGTTACAGGACGACTTGAAGTTGTGCCCCGATCTTATACAACTGCAACTATTACTTAACTGGAATGTTTGCTTCGGAATTGCTTCCTCGCACGGGGTCGAGGAAGGATATCTGGGCCTGACTTTAATTAATATTGCTGCAACAATATGACTTTAATTTTGATACGTGTTCTACTCTCGTCTATTGCTACAAGACCCCCTGAAGATGCTAGTCTTTGATAGGACTAGGCATTCCCTCTCTTTCTCGCATTGCTGCAGCCAGTCCACATATAAACCCCTTCCTTTGATACTGATGCATACTTAGCATAGTTCTGATGTCAGTCTTGCGAGTACTTTGGATGAGTACTCACCGTTGCTTTGCTCCCCCTTTTTCCCCTTGATCTGTTGCTTCGACCAGATGATGGAGCCCAGGAGATGGCGTATCCCGCCGCCGACGACTGCTACCCAGACAGTACCTACTACTACGTGGAGGCCACTGAAGACCAGGATTAGTTAGGAGGCACCCAGGTAGTAGGCCTCGCCTCGTTCGATCGTTGTATCTTTTGTGCTAGCCTTCTCTAAGGCACCTCATGTTTAATGTCTGTACTCAGATATTTGTTGCTTCCGCTGACTCGTGTGTTTTTTGAGCTTTTGTATTCTAGCCCTCGAGGCCCCTGGCTTGTAATATGAAGCTTGTATGTTTTATTTGTGTCTAGAGTTGTGTTGTGATATCTTCCCGTGAGTCCTTGAGCTTGGCCGTACGCATTTGCGTCTATGATTAGTGTACGATCAAATCGAGGGTGTCACAAGTTGGTATCAGATCCGACTGGTTGTAGGTAGCCCCCTTTCCAACTCGTTGGCTGAAGTTGAGTCTAGTACTTGAAAAACTTTACTAACATTGTTGTGTGGCTTACAGGCCCACATCTCAATCGGGTGGTTTTAGTATCTTTTACTCCTCTTCTATACTCTGGGTTCTGATCTCTCTTCTCTTTCGGGTTAAAGATTTTTCTAACTCTAACTCTAGGTTCTCCTAAAAAATCCTCCCGGAGAACCCCGCAATTCCAGACGATGGCTTGATTCCTTATAAGACTCCAAAGATACTCCCCAATGTTCTCTCGGGAACCTGTACTCATCGCTTTTGCGATTTCCCTTCCTCTGTCAACCCCTATTAAGGACTACATACAAATGTCGTTCATATTTTCTTTTTCAGTTGCTCTTGTTATACAAGGTACAACAAATTATCTTACCGAGGATTTTTTTCGTCCTCAGTTGTCATGGGTTTCACAAGTCCCTCGAATTACTATTTGATCCTCCAAAATCCTCGGTGGCCTATTGTTCTTGACCTTTCTCATCTTCTTGCATTATGGTTAAATCATATGTCTAGCAGCACTCGTTAAAATCCTTTGTGATTTTCCTTTGATCTTATCGATTCAACCTTTCTGTGAATGCACACAATCATCAGTTGATTCTCATAAATCATCTTTCCGGTTCAGACGTCGTTCCACACAGGAGCTGGTTCTCGACAAATCAACCTTGATTGATTGTCCATCTAAGTCCATTCAGCTTACTCGTATTTGATCAGAGCATCTCATTCTGATACACCAACCTGGAAATCATAATTTCTTTGGTATTTAAGTATCAATATTACTCAGATAATCCTTAATCCGATGCCTTGCATTTCTTCTTCTTGTGATTGAGTACCGATACTCACATCAGGTCCTTTGTGGACCGCCGGACCTCATTGTTGGATTATTATCCGACGACATCCTTTACATCCAAAATTCTTGTGATATTGTTCCCCTTGTACATAATGCCATTGGTAAATTGTGTCTTCTCCCTCTGATAAGTTGTATCCTATGCTTTTGTGAGACCTCCTCTGTTGTCAAGCATGTGTTAATTACTCTTGAAGTTTGTGGTATATGTTCCTAAGATGCCCCGATGGGTCGAACCTATGCCTTCCTAAAACAATATGATCCGAAGAGTTTTCACGAGTCTTACTCTCCCGGTGTTTGGACAGATAATCTTTCCAAGCTACAACCTCATCAAAGGCGAGGAGTAAATGGCAGGTGGTGCATTGATGAAGCGGGAGTCGACCTTGAACTTTGTGTTCATGCCCATGGAAACAACGTTATTCCTACCATAGAAGCTTCTAGTATCAATAATCATTTCCTTGATATGATTCGATATGGTATTTGTGATCTTGTCCTTTGCAACCGTGGTTTCAGCCATGATTGCTCCTCTTTGAATTCCATACGTAGACAAGTTAAAGTGCTTGTCTTCTTCAGATCAATACATCGGTCCAAGCCTTAATGTTGATCTACCTTTGAGTATTATCCCTTGTAGCTCGAGAATATCACGGAGCTATATAACTTCTTGTGACCTCCTCATCAACTAGAATATTTTCATTGATTCTAGTTTCCTCATGTTCTGAGTTGTTGGACACTCAAGGACTTAGATAACTAAATCGAGTACACATTGCGATTCAACAACTCTTAGTAATCTTCTTCGCTTATGAGTTTGTACTCGAGCATGTCTTTCCAAGCTGTTAAGCTACATCACCATCGTCATGCTAAAACTTGACCATGATGTCTATGTCATCCATCCATGGAACACATTTCCAACTGTGTGTTAAGCTTACATCGAGCTTTCAACATCATGGTTATTGTATTGAAAGGCAATTTCGATTCTGAACTAGCAATCTTATCTGTGGCTCCGACAACCTTTGGCTTCACCATTCCTTTGCTTGATGTCGTCGTTGAATGATTACATCTTCATGAAACTTCTCGACAAATGTGTCGTGATTATCAGCAGCATTATGAGCTCCTTTAGGGTATCAATCGAATGCATGATGAGAAATACCATCCTTGCCCCTCGATGAATTGTATTATCATCGACATCCTTGTTTCCTTCCCTCCAACACAAACGCGTTCGTGTTTTGTGTTTTCCTTTGAGTTCCTTGCTAATTCAGCTTATGTTATCTTCTACCTTGGAGTATTACAATCTTTTATGTCAAGAATGTTGTGAGCATTATTGCACCTCTTAAAGAATTCTTGATATGGTGATACTTGATACGTCTCCGTCGTATCTATAATTTTTGATTGTTTCATGCCAATATTCTACAACTTTCATATACTTTTGGCAACTTTTTATACTATTTTTGGGACTAACATATTGATCCAGTGCCCAGTGCCAGTTCCTGTTTGTTGCATGTTTTTTTTCGCAGATTATCCATACCAAACGAAGTCCAAATGCAATAAAAAACCTACGGGGATTTTTTTGGAATATTTATGATTTTTGGGAAGAAGAATCAACGCGAAACGATGCCCGAGGGGGTCACAAGCCACCTAGCCGCGACCTGGGGTGGGGCCGTGCCTGGCAAGCTTGTGATAAATCCCTAAGGCGGTTGGGGCCCTTCTTTTGCCGCAAGAAATATAATATCCGGAAGAAAATCGTGTTAAAATTTCAGCCCAATCGGAGTTACGGATCTCCGGGAATTTAAGAAACGGTGAAAGGCAAAATCTGGGAGCGCAGAAACAGAAGGACGCGGAGAGAGAGATCCAATCTCGGAGAGGTTCTCGCCCCTCCGCCGCCATGGATACCATGGACCAGAGGGTAAACCCTTCTCCCATCTAGGGAGGAGGTCAAGTAAGAATAAGAAGAAGGGGGGCTCTCTCCCCCTCTCTCCCGGCGGCGTCGGAACGCCGCCCGGGACATCATCGTGTGACGGCGATCTACACCAACACCTCCGTCATATTCACCAACACCTCCATCACCTTCCCCCATCTATATTCAGCGGTCCACTCTCCCGCAACCCGCTGTACCCTCTACTTGAACATGGTGCTTTATGCTTCATATTATTATCCAATGATGTGTTGCCATCCTATGATGTCTGAGTAGATTTTCGTTGTCCTATCGGTGATTGATGAATTGCCATGATTGGTTCAATTTGCTTGTGGTTATGTTGTTGTCCTTTGGTGCCCATCATATGAGTGCGCGCGTGGATCACACCATAGGGTTAGTATTATGTTGATAGGACTATGTATTGGTGGGAAAGGGTGACAGAAGCTTCAGCCTAGCATAGAAATTGATGCATATGGGATTGAAGGGGGGCCAATATATCTTATTGCTATGGTTGGGTTTTACCTTAATGAACGTTAGTAGTTGAGGATGCTTGCTAATAGTTCCAATCATAAGTGCATAGAATTCCAAGTAAGGGATGACATGATAGCAGTGGCCTCTCCCACATAAAACTTGCTATCGGTCTAGTAACATAGTCAATTGCTTACAGACAATTCCGCAACTCCTATCACCACTTTTCCACACTCGACAAACTAACGTAATTGTTTCTTTATCTAACCAGCCCCTAGTTTTTATTTACGTGTTCTTTCTTTTCTTGCAAACCTATCCTATAACTCCTACAAAGTACTTCTAGTTTCATACTTGTTCTAGGTAAAGCGAACGTAAAGTGTGCGTAGAGTTGTATCGGTGGTCGATAGAACTTGAGGGAATATTTATCCTACCTTTAGATCCTCGTTGGGTTCGACACTCTTACTTATCGAGAAAGGCTTCAATTGATCCCCTATACTTGTGGGTTATCAGTACTCCTCGCCATCACCATCTATTTCTTGGTCCCGTGTTGTTTCAAACCGGAATACCAACAAGTGAACTTTGATGTGTGATCCCAATAATTCTGGCAACCCTATAGCCTTGAGGTTAACAACTGATTGTTTCATTCTTGGTGTGTTGGTTGTTGACTCGCCATTCTAGCATTGGTTGTGCTACTCATTCTGTATTTTCGAGTGCACCCTTCGACCAATGTTTAATTGTTGATGTTCCCCCGAGCATACGTCATCATATCCTTTGATCCAACAAATGATATCTCCTTGTTCTTATAATTTTGGAATTTCATCCCCATCAAAATCTTGAGGGATTGTTGCTGAGCCCATCTTCCACACCCTCAACTTCTCCATGGTTCATGTTGGAGCTTTTGAAAACACTATCTTTGTTCCCACCTCAAGAAGAAGTGTTTTCCCAAGGTTCACGTGCATTCTTGCCGCCGTGAATATGTGAAAGTTTTGTTTCGCTCCCTCTCGGGTAATACCACATCATTCACACATGTGCAAAGTGTTATATGTTTTGAAGATTTGCTACTCCCTCCGTTCCTAAATATAAGTCTTTTTAGAGATTTTATTAGGAGACTAAATACGGAGGAAAATGAGTGAATCTATACTGTAAAGTATGTCTATATACATCCGTATGTAGTTCCCTAGTGGAACCTCTTAAAGGACTTATATTTAGGAACAGCGGGAGTATCTTAATTTCATATAACTTCTCTTAGAACCCAAGCCACTCACTCGTTTGATCAAGGAAAAGAAGTTCCTTCATAAGAGCTAATCCATGCTTACACAAGGACCTTGATATCCTCGACGATGGTTCCCAAATCAGAACTCGGTTGCATTTGATTGTAAGATTTCTTTGTGGTCACGATTGTCTTGGACAAGGTATTAAGGTATATCTTGCAATCTATCTCATGATTCAAGACTTGATTCCATAGTTCGTATCCCGAGAATCTTGCATCATCATCTTGTCTGTTTTTGGTAGTCCCCTTTTTTCTGAGGCATCCTAAGTCTAAGGTGTCCTTGTTGGGGATCATAGTAATTTAAAAAAAAATCCTATGCCATGCAAGGATCTATCTATGGAGAAACCAGCAACGAGAGAGGTTGTAGAGCATCTTCATACATTTGAAGCTCGCTAAGGGGAAGCGTTACTATGAACGCGGTTGATGGAGTCGTACTGGAAGCGATTCAGATCGCGGTGGATTCCGATCTATGTGCCGAATCACGACACCTCCGCATTCAACACACGTACATCCTGGTGACGTCTCCTCCTTCTTGATCCAGCAAGGAGAGAGGAGAAGTTGAGGCAGAGCTCCGGCAACACGACGGCGTGGTGGCGGTGGAGCTATGTGGTTCTTCGGCAGGGCTTCGCCAAGCGCTGCGGAGGAGGAAGAAGAGGGAGAGAGGGTTGCGCCTTGGCAGAGATTAATTGTGTGTTCCCAAAAGGCCAAAAGCTCAAGTATATATAGGAGGAGGGAGAGGGAGGGCTGCCTTGGTGTGACAGCCCGAGACCGACGCTCCAGAAGATTCCCCCTTTATTCTGTTTTCGTCGTGTGATTATTTTTATTTGTCGCATCATGTGCGTCATCTGCATTGCATCGGCATCTCCGTTGCCGCCAGTTTTCAAACTTGCATCCGTTATTAGTTGTCGGTTCTCGTTGTTGCCCGTGTTGAGCCCGACCACACTCGCACGCGCCCGCGGCATCGTCAAATCCCTGTTTTTAAAAGTGTGTATAAAACTCTCTCTGATTGGGTTGAAACTTGGCGTGCGGTCGTATTTAATTATAGGAAGGCCGCTTGTCAAATTTCGTCGCAATCGGAGCCCGTCTGGTAGCCGAACGGTCGACCATAGCGGCACCGTATTCGGTCTATCGCCGGACGTTTTTTGATGTTTTAAAATTACGTTGTCGGGTGCCCGTTTTCCCTCTCATCTCCGACTAACCTACTCTACACGCCCCATCTACACAGCCCATCAACCCCATCTAGCAACTTCCTCCGTTCGTGGTCATCGGATCGCGATCGGACGGACGAGGTCCACCCCATGAAAGCCCAACCCTATTTAAGACCACCCCATGGAGAGGCCTCTCTCACTTCACTAGGGTTCCCCCTGGTCATTTTTGCAGCCACCCCCCTCAAAACCCCCACCTGCTAGCCCCATCTCCTCTCTCCCCCGAAATCTCATCCCAGGACATATCTCGACCATTGGATTTCCATCCACGGGCCCAGATTCGCCCAGTTTTCCCACCTACCGGACATGTTCGTGGTCAAATCAGACACGTCCGGCGACCACAGAGCCAACAAAGGCCGAGGTCCTCCTCCTCCCGTAGCCTCGTGCCCGAGCTCCAGATCAGGGAGAAGCCCCGATCCAGAGCAGCCGCCGCCCTGGCGCGCGCCTCCCAGCTCGCCCCGAGCCCCTTCCTGCCGAGCGCGTCGTCCCGCGCTAGATCCCGCCACCCCCGGTTGCCGTCCCTCGCCGCAACGCCTGCAACAAACCCCGCCAGGAGCGTCGTGCCTGGTGCCAGCGGCCGCCTCTCGTCGTCCCCGATCTGGACGAGGGGACGAGCCCCGAGCGCCACGCCATCCTGCGCTCCTTCCCTAGGCCGCGCCTCGCGCCTGACGGCCCAGCTCCAGCCGCCATCGCCACAACCCAGTCACCCCGCGCCGCCCCTCGGCGGAGCCTCCCGCGCGACCGGCCTGCTCCATCTCCAGATCCGGCCTGAAGCCCACGTGAGCCAACCCCCATGCCCCTATGTTGCGCCCGAGCGATATTAAGTTATCCTGCGCCCAACGAATTCGGCCCGTTAGTTATTATCTTTTTTTAGGATTTTTTTTTGTGATTTATTATTTCAGAAAAGACTAGATTTTCAAACGCTCGTAGTTTATTATCCGTATGACAGATCGAGTTGAGTTATATATGGAACTTGATTAGTTTTGCACGTAGATTGATAATTTGTAACTTGCATGAATGTCTGAAGTGATTTGACTTGCCAAATGCCTAGTTTTGCATGCTGTCCTAATAGGGGATTATCCTGTATTTATTTTTCGCGCGTGTCCAGATTGCTCAAACTCCGTAGATAAAATGTTCATGTTTTTAGGGACATCCTGCCATGTATTTTAGATTAGTTGTTTGTATTTTTGCATGTAGGATTCCATTGCTAGTTTATTATATCGTGTTTAGGACATAATCTCGCATATACGTGTGGCGATATTATTTTTTTGCAACCCCACATGTTATATATGTTTTCGGGGTAGAAAAATCCATAGCATTTAACAGTGCATTTAGTTTTAGCTTTCGAGTAAGTTATTGCGCGTGATATTTTTCCATGTTGCCCTTTTGTTTATTTGTTGGTTTTAATCCGTGCATGATATGAAGGAGTTGTCAACTAGAGGTTTGCCCTCTTGATGTGTGGACTAGCCCCTGGTAATTTTGGTTGCAATAGAAATCCATGTTTAGGTGTGGTTTGTTTGCTCTCAACTTGCTAGAAAATAGTGCTGATTTGGAGATGCTGAAATATTTCTAAGTCTGAAATCTGTTATATTTTGTTATTGTCTTTGCATGAGTTTATCTGGTGATCTGTAGCTCTTTTGAGGTTGGTGCAATGGAGTTAGTTGTAGACTTTAGGATTCTCTAGCATGCTGTCAATTTTCATGCCATTTGGAGTCCTGTAGCTTATGATTTTGCTGCTGTCAATATGCCTTCAGATCGAAAACTGCACTTTCATAAACTGTGTTTTTCTCTAAGTCTGAAACTGCGTGTGAGCAACCATTTTGTGAGTTCTTTTCCTAGTGATCCATGCTTCCATGCTAAATGTTATTGGAAGTATGTTGTAGTGCTTCTTGTCCTATATTGCCTCATGCCTTGGTTGAACATATTGGATTTATGTAGCTCGTAGTTGTGGGGTGCAGAAAATGTTATGTGGCTGATTTTGGCAGATTGTAGTGATTTCTTGTTTAGCTCGTAGTTGTTGAACCGTTGCTCCGTTTTGATCGTGTCCTATATGAAACTTGCTTAGAATCTCGTGTAGTTTCATATTATCTTGCTGGTTGTATGTTTTGAGATGCTCGTGACTGTCGTTGCACACATTGTTGCATTCATGCCATCATATCTTGCGGTGTTCGTATCTTTTGAACCGTAGCTCCATTGGAGATGTTCTCTATGTGTAAATTTATTGTAACGATGCGTAGAATCACATGAACCTGTTTATTTTGTTGTTTAACAAATATTTAACCATGTTAGTTCAGATCTGGATAGAATTATAAATTAACGTATGAGGTCATCTCGGAGATGCTATATGTCATTTCCGACCACATTTAAAATGCCTAGATGTGGCACCCCGGTTCAGAGGAAACCAGAACACCCCGTATTCCAGCCCAAGGACAAGTCTTCTAGAATAAGGAACCTTGGCATAGAACAAATCAGCTCTTTATTACTATGGAAAAGATTACAAGAATACATGAATTACATCGCCTTGGCGATACTACACCTGCCCACGGTAAATCCTACGCTAGCAGCGGAACAGCTACCGATGTGATGAACTCCACTCCGCGGGGACTCTGGCTGGAACATGCATCTTAGCTCGCAACTCGGAATCCTTGGCAAGCAGACAATCAAGGCATGATAAGCCAGGTGAGTGCTTTGAATGTACTCGCAAGCTCACGACAAACATTAGCATTAAGGCAAGACAACATCATAGCAATTAAGATTAAGAAAATATCTGTTATTACTAACGGAGTATCACAGAACTAACTATACCGGGCTACTCTCACCATACTCGAGTGATACCAACTCATGTGATCTTACCAAGATCCTGTAGCGAGCATCCTCAAGATGGATACCGGGACTTATCACCGGCACGATGCTCAACTGTAACACCGGCATGATGCCCAACTGTAACATACTCAAACGAGTTCTTCCATCAATACTATCATAGATACGGTTGACCATCTACTGAGGTCTGGTCGGGTTGTCCATTACCGTGGACACGGCTATTCGAATAGGTTTGACACTCTACAGAGGTTGCACACTTTACCCACACTCTGGAGCACTGACCTCGTGATCCCATTCGGGTGGATGATACGTCTCAAACGTATCTATAATTTTTGATGGTTTCACGCTGTTATCTTGTCATCTTTGGATGTTTTATGTACCTTTTATATCTTCTTTTGGGACTAACTTATTAATTCAGTGCCAAGTGCCAGTTCATGTTTTTTCTATGTTTTTGACTCTTTTCATATCTGATTTGGGAACGGAGTCCAAACGGAATAAAAACCCCGAAATGATTTTTTCCTGAACGGACGAAGTGCATCATTTGTATGGAAATCCCTACTCATTCACATTGATATCTATTGATGAGCATCTCCATAGCTCATTGATATGCCTAGTTAATGTGACTATCTTCTCCATTTTTGTCTTGCAACCTCCACCACACTCCACACCATCTATAGTGTTATAACCATGGCTCATGCTCATGTATTGCGTCAGAGTTGAAAAGGCTTGAGAAAGTAAAGGTGTGAAACAATTACTTGGCCAATACCGGGGTTGTGCATGATTTAAATTCGTTGTGGAATGATGATAGAGCATAGCCATACTATATGCTTTTGTAGGGCTAACTTTCTTTTGGCCTTGTTATTTTGAACGTCCATGATTACCTTGCTAGTTTGCTTGAATTATTATTATTTCCATGTCAATAGCAAACTATTGTTTTGAATCTAATGGATCTGAACATTCACGTCACATAAGAAGAATTACAAAGGGCACCTATGCTAGGTAGCATCAAAGCATCAAAAATTCATTCTTTATCACTTCCCTACTCGAGGACCAGCAGGAGTTAAGCTTGGGGATGCTTGATACGTCTCAAACGTATCTATAATTTTTCATGGTTTCACGTTGTTATCTTGTCATCTTTGGATGTTTTATGTACCTTTTATATCTTTTTTTGGGACTAAATTATTAATTCAGTGCCAAGTGCCAGTTCCTGTTTTTTCTGTGTTTTTGACTCTTTTCATATCTGATTTTGGAACGGTGTCCAAACGTAATAAAAACCCCGAAATGATTTTTTCCTGAACGGAAGAAGATCAGGGGGCCTCTCGGCCAAGCCAGATGGGCTCCACGGAGCCCACAAGTTCCCACTCCACCACCAGGGGGAGGCGGCGGTGTCAGGGCTTGTGGCCTCCCTGGCCGCCCCCTAACCTAGATCCTTGGCCTATATATTTCCAAAAATTCAGCACAAAATCAGGGGAGCCTCGAAAATACTTTTCCGCCGCTGCAAGCTTCCGTTTTCGCAAGATCTCATCTGGAGACCCTTCCCGGCACCCTGCCGGAGGGGACTTTGGAGTTGGAGGGCTTGTTCATCATCATCATCGCCGCTCCAATGACTCGTGAGTAGTTCACTTCAGACCTACGGGTCCGTAGTTAGTAGCTAGATGGCTTCTTCTCTCTCTTGGATCTTCAATACAAAGTTCTCCATGATCTTCATGGAGATCTATCCGATGTAATCTTCTTTGGCGGTGTGTTTTGTCGAGATCCGATGAATTGTGCATTTGTGATCAGATTATCTATGATATATATTTGAGTCTTTGCTGATTTCTTATATGCATGATTTTATATCCTTGTAAGTCTCTCCGAGTCTTGGGTTTTGTTTGGCCAACTAGATCTGTGATTCTTGCAATGGGAGAAGTGCTTGGTTTTGGGTTCTACCATGTGGTGACCTTTCCCAGTGACATTAGGGGCAGCAAGGCACACATTAAGTAGTTGCGATCAAGGGTAACAAGATGGGATTTGTCGTTGATATGAGATCCCGTCTACATCATGTCATCTTGCTTAAGGCGTTACTCTATTCTTTTGGACTTAATACACTAGATGCATGCTGGATAGCGGTCGACGTGTGGAGTAATAGTAGTAGATGCAGAAAGTATCGGTCTACTTGTTTTGGATGTGATGCCTATAGATATAATCATTGCCATAGATATCATCACGATTTTGCACGATTCTATCAATTGCTCGACAGTAATTTGTTCACCCACCGTCTACTTGCTTTCATGAGAGAAGCCACTAGTAAACACTACGGCCCCCGGGTCTATTCACATCCATCGTTTACACCTCCGCTTTTACTTTGCTTTGTTACTTTGTTGCTTCCAGTTCTCACTTGGCAAACAATCTATAAGGGATTGACAACCCCTTCATAGCGTTGCGAGCAAGTTCTTTGTGTTTGTGCAGGATCTTGTGATACTCCTCCACTGGATTGATACCTTCGTTCTCAAATTGAGGGAAATACTTACCACCGCTGTGCTACATCACCCTTTCCTCTTCAAGGGAACACCAACGCAAGGCTCCAAGGCCACGGGGGAAATCCTTTGCATATTTTCCTAGGAAGTCCCTTAAGGCGTAGCCGTAGCAGAAGGATTCCTGGTGCCGTTGCTGAGGAGTATCAAACAACACTCCTATTTCTGGCGCCGTTGGAAGGTCTTTTGTTGCAGTAGCAGAAGTATATCTGGCGCCATTGCCGAGGAGGAGAGATCAAGATCTATCCAAGTAGGTCTCACAAACTCATCTCCTGCATTTACTTTTGTTGCCAGTTGCCTCTCATTTTTCTCTCCCCCACTTCACATTTGCAGTTTTCTTTTGCCTTTCTCCTTCGCCGTTTTCTTTTGCCTTTGCCGGTTTTCTCGCTTGCTTGTGTGCTTGTTTGTTTGTTGAAGTCATCATGGCTGAAAACACCGAACTTTGCGACTTCTCGAGCACTAATAATAATGATTTTATTAGTACTCCGATTGCTCCCGCCACTAGTGCGGAATCGTATGAAATCAACGCAGCTTTGCTGAATCTTGTTATGAAAGAGCAATTATCTGGCCTTCCTAGTGAAGATGCCGCATCCCATCTCAATACCTTCATTGAGCTTTGTGATGTGCAAAAGAAAATACATGTGGATAATGACGTGATTAAGTTGAAACTTTTTCCTTTCTCGTTGTGAGATCGCGCAAAAACTTGGTTTTCTTCTTTGCCTAAAAATAGTATCGATTCTTGGGATAAGTGCAAAGATGCTTACATATCCAAGTATTTTCCGCCGGTTAAGATCGTCTCCTTGTGTAACGATATCATGAATTTCAAGCAACTTGATCATGAACACGGTGCACAATCTTGGGAGAGGATGAAGCTTATGATTAGAAATTGTCCCGCTCATGGCTTGAGTTTGTGGATGATTATACAAATCTTTTACGCTGGCTTGAATTTCGCTTCTCGCAATATCTTGGACTCCGCCTCAAGTGGAACGTTCATGGAAATCACGTTAGGAGACGCTACAAAACTCCTAGACAATATCATGACCAACTACTCTCAGTGGCACAATGAAAGGTCGCCTGCTAGCAAAAAGGTGCACGCTATAGAAGAGATTAACTCGCTTAGTGCTAAGATGGACGAGTTGATGAATTATGTTGCTAGTAGAAACGCTACCGTGGATCCTAATGACATGCCACTATCTTCTTTGATTGAGAGTAGCAACGCTAGTTTGGACGTGAATTTTGTTGGTAGGAACAATTTGGGCAACAACAATGCTTTTAGAGGAAACTATGTTCCTAGGCCTTTTCTAGTAACTCCTCTAACAATTATGTAAATTCCTACAGCAGCACTTATGGAAATCACAACAAATTACCCTCTGATTTAGAGAGTAACATCAAAGAGTTCATCAAATCTCAAAAGATTTTCAATGCGTCCATAGAGGAAAAACTACTCAAAATACAAGATTTGGCTAAGAGCGTTGATAGGATGTCTTGTGATATTGATGCTTTGAAAGTTAGATGCGCTCCTCCCAAGGTCAACTTGGATGAAACTTTGAAAGCTATGCATGTCTCCATGAATGAGAGCAAAGAAAGAACCGCCCAAATTCACGCTAGGCATGAATGGTTTAAAAGGGTGCGTTCTAGTGATGCAAATCACGAAGATCTTAAAGTATTTGGTGTGTCTCCTCTTGAATCTTTGTTTTCACGTGTCACACCTATTTATGGAGGGTCTGGATATGAATCCATTTTGGTTGAAAAACGCCCCAATGATTCGGAGTCCACCTATCTTGATGATAAAGGTGTGGAGAGTGGAGTAGAAGAAGTCAAAATTTTGGGTAGTAATGAAACTCCCACTTTGGATTTCAAGGAATTCAATTATGATAATTGCTCCTTGTTTGAATGCATTTCTTTGATGCAATCCATTGCAAACTCTCCACACGCTTATAGCCAAAGCAAAGCCTTTACCGCGCATACCGTAGATGCTATGATGAAATCTCTTCAAGAAAAGCTCGAACTAGAAGTCTCTATACCTAGAAAACTTCATGATGAGTGGGAACCTACTATCAAAATCAAGATCAAAAACTATGAGTGCAATGCTTTGTGTGATTTGGGTGCTAGTGTTTCCGCGATTCCAAAGTCTTTATGTGATATTCTTGGTTTTCATGAGATTGAAGAGTGTTCTCTTAATTTGCATCTTGCGGATTCTACTGTCAAGAAACTCATGGGAAGGATCAATGATGTTCTTATTGTTGCAAATAAGAACTATGTACCCGTGGATTTCATTGTACTTGACATAGATTGCAATCCTTCATGTCCCATTATTCTTGGTAGACCTTTCCTAAGGACTATTGGTGCTATCATCGATATGAAGGAAGGGAATATTAGATTTAAATTTCCTTTAAAGAAGGGCATGGAGCACTTTCCTAGAAATAAAATAAGATTGCCTTATGAATCTATGATGAGGGCTACCTATGGTTTGAGCACCAAAGATGACTATACGTGATTTCATCACCTCTTGCCTAGCTAAGGGCGTTAAACAAAAGCGCTTGTTGGGAGGCAACCCAACGAATTTATCCTTTTTCTTTCTGTTTTGTGTTTTCCACACTTTCATAATTCTGTTATGATTGTGTTTTTTGTGTTTCTTTTTGTGTTTGCGCCAAGCAAAACCGTTATGATTAGTCTTGGGGATGATCGTTTGGTCATGCTGGAAAAGACAGAAACATTCTGCTCACGAAAAGAATTTTCGTTTGTTTTCTATAAGAGCTTTTGAGTTGATTATTTTTGCTACTGATTTCTACACAAATTCTTCAGACTGTCGTAATGTTTCAGAATTTTTGAAGTAACACAGATATACGCAATATACAGATTGCTACAGACTGGTCTGCTGTTAATAGATTCTGTTTTTGTTGTGTTGGTTGCTTATTTTGATGAAACTATGGATAGTATCGGGGGGTATTAGCCATGGAAGATTGAAAATACAGTAACCCAACATCAGCATAAGTAGAATATAAGTTTGCTACAACACCTAAGGAAGTGGTGGTTTGCTTTCTCATACTAATGTTATCACGAGTTTCTGTTTAAGTTTCGTGTTGTGAAGTTTTCAATTTTGGGTGAAGTTCTTATGGACAAAAAGATAAAGAGTGGCAAGATCTCAACTTTGGGGATTCCCAAGGCACCCCAAGAGATTCAAGGATGCCGTAAAATCCTAAGCTGGGGGATGCCCCGGGAAGGCATCCCCTCTTTCGTCTTCAATCCATCGGTAACGTTACTTGGGGCTATATTTTTATTCACCACATGTTATGTGTTTTTGCTTGGAGCGTCTTGTATCGTAGGAGTCTTTTATTTTTGTCGTATCACAAACATCCTTGCTGCACACCTAGAGATAGAGACATGCACTCATCGTGATTTTGTCGAGCTTCACTTATATCTTTTGGTAGACAATTCAGCTCACATGTGCTTCACTTATATCTTTTGAGCTAGACACTTTTGCTCTATGTGCTTCACTTATATCTTTTAGAGCACAGCAGTGCGTGGCTTGGTAGTTGATCTATGCTATGAAAGTAGTCTCAAAAGGGGTAGTTATCCTAAGGGATACGAAAACTTCCACCTTCATGTGCATTGAATAGTTAGAGAAGTTTGATCCACCTCAATTAGTTTTGAGTTGTGGTTATGGTAATATTGAAGTCATGCTAATAAGGTGTTGTGGGTCTAGAAATACCTGTGTCGAAGTTAGTGATTCCCGTAGCATGCACGTATGGTGAACTGCTATGTGATGAAATCTGAGCATGATTAGTATATTGATTGTCATCCTTTGCGTGGCGGTCGGGATCGCGCGATGGTTTATACCTACCAACCCTTCCCCTAGGAGTATGCGTTGAATTCTTTGTTTTGATTACTAATAAAACTTTTGCAACAATTATATGAGTTCTTCATGACTAATGTTGAGTCCATGGTTTATATGCACTTTCGCCTTCCACCATCACTATCTTCTTAGTGTCGTGCAACTTTCGCCGGTGCTCAAAACCCACCATTAGCCTCCCTCAAAACATCCACCATACCTACCTACTATGGCTTTTTCAAAGTCATTCCGAGATATATTGCCATGCAACTACCAACATGACATGTGCCACCATGTCTACATTGCCATTGCATGATCGTAAGATAGCTAGCATGATGTTTCCATTGATGTCTATGCAATGCTAGATCTTTGCCACGGTACACTACCGAAGGCATTCCATATAGAGTCATAGTTGCTCTAAGTTTTGAGTTGAAAGTGTGATGATCATCATTAATGGAGCATTGTCCCATGTGAGGAAATAAAAGAGGCCAAAGAAGCCCACCAAAATTAAAAAAAAAGAGGCCAAAGAGCCCACCAAATAAAAAAAATGAATGAGAGAAAAAGAGAGAAGGGACAATGCTACCACTTTTTCCACACTTGTGCATATTAAGCACCATGATCTTCATGATTGAGAGTCTCTCGTTTTGTCACCACCATATAGCTAGTGGGAAATTTTCATTATATAACTTGGCTTGTATATTCCAATGATAGGCTTCCTCAAAATTGCCTTAGGTCTTCGTGAGCAAGCAAGTTGGATGCACACCCACTAGTTTTCTTTAAGAGCTTCCACATACTCGTAGCTCTAATGCATCATTTGTATGGCAATCCCTACTCATTCACATTGATATCTATTGATGAGCATCTCCACAGCTCATTGATATGCCTAGTTATTGTGACTATCTTCTCCTTTTTTGTCTTGCAACCTCCACCACACTCCACACCATCTATAGTGATATAACCATGGCTCACGCTCATGTATTGCGTGAGAGTTGAAAAGGTTTGAGAAAGTAAAGGTGTGAAACAATTACTTGGCCAATACCGGGGTTGTGCATGATTTAAATTCATTGTGGAATGATGATAGAGCATAGTCAGACTATATGCTTTTGTAGGGATAACTTTCTTTTGGCCTTGTTATTTTGAAAGTTCATGATTACCTTGCTAGTTTGCTTGAATTATTATTGTTTCCACGTCAATAGCAAACTATTGTTTTGAATCTAATGGATCTGAACATTCACGTCACATAAGAGTAATTACAAAGGACACCTATGCTAGGTAGCATGAAAGCATCAAAAATTCATTCTTTATCACTTCCCTACTCGAGGACGAGCATGAGTTAAGCTTGGGGATGCTTGATACGTCTCAAACGTATCTATAATTGTTGATGGTTTCACGCTGTTATCTTGTCATCTTTGGATGTTTTATGTACCTTTTATATCTTTTTTGGGACTAACTTATTAATTCAGTGCCAAGTTCGAGTTCCAGTTTTTCCAGTGTTTTTGACTCTTTTCAGATCTGATTTTGGAACGGAGTCCAAACGGAATAAAAACCCCGAAATGATTTTTTTTTCGAATGGAAGAAGATCAGGGGGCCTCTGGGCCAAGCCAGGTGGGCTCCAGGGAGCCCACAAGCTCCCACTCCACCACCAGGGGGAGGTGGCGGTGTCAGGGCTTGTGGCCTCCCTGGCCGCCCCCTGACCTAGATCCTTGGCCTATATATTCCCAAAAATTCAGCAAAAAATCATGGGAGCCTCGAAAATACTTTTCCGCCGCCGCAAGCTTCCGTTTCCGCGAGATCTCATCTGGAGACCCTTCCCGGCACCCTGCCGGATGGGACTTTGGAGTTGAAGGGCTTCTTCATCATCATCATCGCCCCTCCAATGACTCGTGAGTAGTTCACTTCAGACCTACGGGTCCATAGTTAGTAGCTAGATGGATTCTTCCCTCTCTTGGATCTTCAATACAAAGTTCTCCATGATCTTCATGGAGATCTATCCGATGTAATCTTCTTTGGCAGTGTGTTTGTCGAGATCCGATGAATTGTGGATTTGTGATCAGATTATCTATGATATATATTTGAGTCTTTGTTGATTCCTTATATGCATGATTTGATATCCTTGTAAGTCTCTCCGAGTCTTGGGTTTTGTTTGGCCAACTAGAACTATGATTCTTGCAATGGGAGAAGTGCTTGGTTTTGGGTTCTACCATGTGGTGACCTTTCCAAGTGACAGTAGGGGCAGCAAGGCACACATTAAGTAGTTGCCATCAAGGGTAACAAGATGGGCTCTGTCATTGATATGAGATTGTCCGTCTACATCATGTCATCTTGGTTAAGGCGTTACTCTGTTCTTTTGGACTTAATACACTAGATGCATGATGGATAGCGGTCGACCTGTGGGCTAATAGTAGTAGATGCAGAAAGTATCGGTCTACTTGTTTTGGACGTGATGCCTATAGATATAATCATTGCCATAGATACCGTCATGATTTTGCGCGGTTCTATCAATTGCTCGACAGTAATTTGTTCACCCGCCGTCTACTTGCTTTCATGAGAGAAGCCACTAGTAAACACTACGGCCCCCGGGTCTATTCACATCCATCGTTTACACCTCCGCTTTTACTTCGCTTTGTTACTTTGTTGCTTCCAGTTCTCACTTGGCAAACAATCTATAAGGGATTGACAACCCCTTCATAGCATTGGGAGCAGGTTCTTTGTGTTTGTGCAGGATCTTCTGATACTCCTCCGCTGGATTGATACCTTGGTTCTCAAACTGAGGGAAATACTTACCACCGTTGTGCTACATCACCCTTTCCGCTTCGAGGGAACACCAACGCAAGGCTCCAAGGCCACGGGGGAAATCCTTTGCATATTTGCCTAGGAAGTCCCTTAAGGCATAGCCGTAGCAGAAGGATTCCTGGTGCCGTTGCTGAGGAGTATCAAGCAACACTCCTATTTCTGGCGCCGTTGGACGGTCTTTTGTTGCAGTAGCAGTGGACCAACATTGCTCCAACGAGACTTGCCTGACCCATGTCTCTTTCATCATACCACCGGCAACCACTCCCTTCCGGAGTCCTGCCCTGGGTGGCCCTGTGTGCTCATGACACATGTGTCCTCATGACACCTGCCACCATCGTGGCCAAACAAAAATGTCCCAACTGGGGACGGGTACTCCGAACAACTCAACTGGCTCACAGGGTTATCACCGCCTACCAGGCCAAGGTAGCGCGCGTGCATAACCCTCCCTCTTTGGAGGTACCGGTGAAAGAGCACACGATCAGCCCAAGTCAAGGTCGTCCCATATCGGCAAATGTGGTTGCACTGATGAGCCCACACAGGTCACCCTGATCAACCAACTAGGTCATCTTATCTCCGAATAATCTATTTGTCATAGCTGACGCTCCGACGTCACAGTAATCTGATAAGTAATAAGCTCAAACCACTACTGTCAATCCGTATTCACAACATAATCATAGAAAGTAATCTCAACCTCATGTTATCGGCTAGTGTGTAAGACACTAGTCACTAACGATCCCGTACTCATATCAGTAATAATTTATTCAATAGTGCATACTCACATTCCAGACTATCAATAGATATATTTATTATTGAAGTAATTGATGAGACTATAATGTTGTGATGCAATGAATCAAATGAAAGTTGTGGCTTGCCTGGGATGGTGAAACCACCGGGAAGAAGGGCGGGAAGCTCGTGGAAGGGATTGCCGGAAACAGTTATCTCCCGGAGGAGGGCTATATACGGCAAGGGCAACATGGTCATTTCCACTGTGAGATCACATGGTTGAAATGATACCATCTTGACGGGATCAGCAAGACGAAGGCGTGGGCTTTGGAATCACCCGAATCGGAGTTATGGATAAAAAGATATGGATAATTTTCGCCCAGGGACTAATCTGCAATAAAAATACTCTCATCCGGGTCCATGGGCAGAGCCGCTGGACTGAGGGCGAAAGCGCCTTTGGGCAGGAATGCGCTTTCCAGCGGCGAAAGCGGAATGGCGCAGAAGGCGCCTCCACTTATCCACGCTGGCGGCTCTTCCCTCGCTGACAGCCGGGGCCCACGGCTCCTTCTCTCTCCTCCTCGTCCCACCTTCTTCTTCCTCCCGACGGGAGGAGCAGGGGAGGACGGGCAGGGCACGGCCGTTGGGGCATGTCAGGACCCAAGGACTACCAGCGATGAGCAGATCTGTTTCAAACGTGAAGATTGGCGGGAAGCAACGGGAGCCATCCATCCAGGATCCAACGCATGACAGACCATCGTACCGATTCGCTTTAAGTGAAGCCTCGGCAGCCGTTGATCTCAGATCGTGCGGTGATAGTAACCTCGAGCGTCACCGTCGCGCTTCCGGCACGATCGCCCTCCTCTTCTTTCTTCTTTCTGCTTTACTTTCCTCTCCTTTATGTAGGCTATATAAAGCCATGATCGAGCTCGTGTAGGGCATCTTTATCTTTCTAGGGTTTCCCCCTTGTGCGCCGCCAGTGTTCCTGGCTGGTTTTGTAATATAATTCGGCCATCAGCCTTAAATCAGTGAGTAAAGAGGCTAGTTCGAGAGTAAATTCCCTTGTTCTTCTTCTCGTCAGTAAGCAGAGCCTGACAATGGTATTCAGAGAAAGTTCATCCTCGGCATAGGCTAGATCTGGTAGAGATGATGCTGGGGGTTGGCCGGTGAAAACCCTCCCTCCCGATCTAGACGGCGGCAACACCATGGTGGCGGCGATCATTCGGTACAGGTTTGGGTCAGGCTAAGTGGTTGCAAAAGCTCTTGGCTTGCGCAGTAAAATCGCACCACCCTCCCAGATCCGGTGTACTCTGGTGGCGACGGCGACGGTGCTGGCGACGGTAGAATTAACATCACCAAGCTCGGGCTGCAGCAGGGCTGTAGTTAAATCCCTCTCGGGGTCTGTTCATCATCGTAGAGGTAACTGCACCTACCTGTCAAAACCCTCTCTAGCTGTGTCATGGCCAAGATGGTGGGCCCTACAGACTCAGCTTCCACAGATCAGCTTGAATTTTCCTCTCTCCAACTTGATGTTCAACTGCTTCAGAGAAACACAGAGCAAGATAAACAGGAATTTGAGGAATTCAGAGATCTGGTGCATGAAAATTTTCAATATTTGCACAAGACTTTGGGTGATTTACACGGTTCTTTGGCCACTTTCATGTCTGGTTTTCCAAAACCTAGAGAAGTGCAACACAACCCCCCAGAAGTTCCCCAAGCTAGCAAAATTGCTCATTCACCACTGGGCACTGTGAACAAGTTCTTGGATGCACATACCTCCCCTGCCACTGTGGGATCTGCCACATTAGTGGACAAAGCTTTAGGAAAAGAACTGAACTTTGATAGTACACTTAAGATGCCTTACAGACATCCTCACTTTGTGGATAACAGGCAACCACAGGTGGAGATCAAAAACCAAGCTGCTACTCAACAAGTGGGACTGGGCCAGCAGGTGATCAATGTGGAACAAGACCAAGGTGATGCCCAAAATGCACACTTGGACAGGAGATTTGGCATGGCCAACAGAGAGTGGCTTCAGGATAACAGAAGAGTGCACACTCTGGTGAAGCCTGCTAAGTACAATATCCCAGAGTTTGATGGTCCTAATACTGATTCTTGGATCCAAACTATTGAGATGTATTTTGAAGCAGCAAGAACTCCCCTGGAACAGAAAACTGAAATTGCTCTCACCTATCTAAGAGGGCCTCCTATTGAATGGTGGAGAGGAACTGGAATCACAGCAAACACCCTGCCCTGGTATAGGTTCTGTAGACTGCTGGGTGATAGATTTTCTGAATCATAAGTGTGTGACAATGTCAGAACATTCCATGCCTTGAATCAAAATGGAACTGTCAATGATTATGTACTAAAATTTGAACAGTCAATGAACTTGATCAGAAGAGATAATCCTGCATTACCTCCTGATTATTTCAAGGCAAGTTTCATTGTTGGCCTTGCTGACAGCATCCAACATCATGTGCAATGCCATGAACCTCCTGACCTATAGAAGGCTATCTGGTTAGCGAGAAGAATGGAGCAAGCACAACCTGTTAAAAGGCCTCCTCCGACCTTTCTGAACCAAACAGTGAAAAGACAGATTCAATTTGACCCTGGTAAGGTACCTACCAACTCCAATGCTGCTGTGATTCAACAAGCAAAACTGAAAGGCATCTGCTACAAGTGCAAGGACACATGGTTTCCTGGTCACAAGAAGGTTTGTAAACTGGCAAACCAAGTACAAATCCAAGCTCTACAGGAGTGTTACCCTGATGATGCAGAACTAGTATACTACACTGCTCAGAGTAAAGAAGAAGAAACACCTCCCCCTGTGGATCAAGATGATCTCCCTCTTCACATTTCCATGCATGCTCTGATGGGAATTACAACTACTAGGAAACTCAGTTTTACAGTAACAGTTATGATTGGCAATATACCAGCTACAGCACTTATTGACAGTGGCAGTATTGTAACCTTCCTCACTCCAACCTTAGCTAAGAAAGCTAAATGTCCTCTCACTCCCACTAAGAAGAAACAAGTAATTGTGGCAAATGGAGATACCCTGTGGTCAGAGTTTATTGCATTAAACTGCCCCTTTTCCTTACAAGGCACATGCTTTTCAACTCACTTCAGAGTTTTACAGTTGCAAGGTTATGATGTTATACTGGGTGCTGACTGGATGGCCTCATATAGCCCTATTGAGCTAGGCTTTGATGAAATGCATGTGAAGGTCACCTTACCCGATGTAGAAAAGAAAATATTCCAAGATGAGAGTTTACCTAATGTTCCTGTTCAAGAACTTTCTCTCAAAGAAGCAATACCTGAGCAGCCTGTCTGTAGTATTGTCTTAATACTAAACAGGATCATTATGCAAGACCCTGTGGAGCAAATTTTGCCTGAGCCAGTACAACAAATCCTGGAAGATTACTCCCCTGTTTTTAGCACCCCTACTTCCTTACCTCCAAAGAGAGCTATAGACCATGTGATTACATTCACACCACAAGCTAAAGTGATCAATCAGAGGCCTTATAGACTCCCACATCACCAAAAAGATGCAATGGAAAGTATAGTGCAAGACATGATCAAGTCTAAGGTAATAAGAGACAGCAATAGCCCTTATTCCTCGCCAGCTCTCTTAGTAAAGAAGAAGGACATGACATGGAGATTGGTTAATGACTTCAGAAAAGTTATTGAGCAAACAGTAAAGAACAAATATCCAATCCCAGTTATTGAAGATCTCTTGGATGAACTAAAGGGAGCAACAGTGTTCTCTAAGTTAGACCTAAGAAGTGGCTATCACCAGATAAGAATGAAGGAGGAAGACATTGAAAAGACTGCTTCCAGTACACACTATGGGCACTATGAATACTTGGTGATGCCCTTTGGCTTAACAAATGCTCCTGCAACATTCCAACTCCTCATGAACACCATCCTAGCTCCTTATTTAAGAAAGTTTGTCCTGGTCTTCTTTGATGATATTGTCATCTACAGCAAAAATATGAAGGAACATTTGCAGCACTTACAACTGGTCCTAGAAGCTTTGAAATCTAATCAACTGTTTGCAAAATTGAGCAAGTGCTCCTTTGCTCAACCAAAGGTGGAGTATCTTGGACATGTCATCAGAGGTGATGGAGTTGCTACTGACCCTACTAAGATTGAAGCAATCACACAGTGGCCAACACCTGAAAATGTCACTCAATTGAGAAGCTTTTTGGGACTAACTGGTTACTACAGAAGATTTATCCATCATTATGGGTTTATCTGCAAGCCTCTGTTTCACTCCCTGAAGAAGGACAATTTCATCTGGGGGTATGAGCAAATGAATGCTTTTAATACATTAAAACACAAGATGACCCAAGCTCCAATATTAGCCTTACCAGATTTTTCTCAGCCTTTCATACTGGAAACAGATGCCTGTGCTTATGGGATTGGTGTTGTCCTAATGCAGGAAGGTAGACCCCTTTCCTACTTCAGCAAAACCATAGGACCAAAGGTTGCTGCTATGTCCACTTATGACAAGGAGGCACTAGCAATAATTGAAGCTCTTAAACATTGGAAACACTATTTTGCTGCTTCTGTCCTGGTGATAAGAACTGATCAGCAGAGCTTGAGATATATACAAGAGCAAAAGTTAACAGAAGGAATCCAGCACAAACTATTGATCAAGTTGTTAGGATACACCTTCAGAATTGAGTACAAGCAAGGAAAGAACAACAAAGTTGTTGATGCCTTATCTAGAGTCAAATACAGATTGCAAGCACTTATTGCAAGTCAAGCTCAACCAGTCTGGTTAACTGAAGTGGTTCAGAGTTATGTCAATGATCAAAGATGCAAGGATCTTCTGTCACAACTGGCAATATCTGACAATGTTGTCCCTAACTATTCCCTCAAGAAAGGATTGTTGAGATACAAAAACAGAATTGTCATTGGATTAAACACAGACCTGAGAACTAAACTGGTATCTGCCTTACACAACTCTGAACTGGGTGGCCACTCTAGACACAGAGCTACATACCAGAGAATGAAGCTTCTTTTCCACTGGCCTGGCATGAAAAAGTTTATTGTGGACTTCATCAGAGAGTGCCCTACCTGCCAGATTAACAAGCCAGAACATTGCAAAAATCTTGGTCTATTGCAGCCTCTCCGAGTCCCTGACTTTGCTTGGTGCCACATCAGAATGGATTTTGTGGAAGGCCTCCCCATTTCACAAGCAAAGGACATGATCCTGGTAGTGGTGGACAGGTTCACTAAATACAGCCATTTCATTGCCCTGAAACACCCCATTACTACCACTACTGTTGCAAAAGCATTCACTGAACATATCTTCAAACTACATGGACTCCCTTCAGTTATTGTTACTAACAGAGACAGGATATTCACAAGCCACCTGTGGCAGGAATTGTTCAAGAAGCTGGGCATTAAACTCCACATGAACACATCCTATCATCCTCAGTCTGATGGGCAGACAGAAAGAGTCAATCAATGCTTGGAGAACTACTTGAGATGTATGGCCTTCTTACAACCACAAAAATGGCTCCAGTGGCTCCCTCTAGATGAGTGGTGGTACAACACTAGTTATCACTCCTCACTCCAGCTCACTCCTTTCCAAGCCCTGTATAACAGACCACCAAATATGTTGTCTGAAGCTGCTCTATACCCTGCTGATCTAGCCCAGGAATTTTCCTCCATTCTCAATGCACAGCAGATTGCAGCCCAGATCAAAGGTAACCTGCTGAAGGCTCAAGAAAGGATGAAGATGTATGCTGACAGAAAAAGGTCAGAAAGGACCCTGGAAGTTGGAGACATGGTATACTTAAAATTGCAACCCTACAGGCATACTACACTTAGCTTGCACAGATGCCTCAAGTTGCACTCTAAGTACTATGGGCCCTTCAGAATCATCCAAAAAGTTGGACCTGTAGCTTACAAGTTGTTATTACCTAAACACTACAAACTAAACCCTACTTTCCATGTCAGTCAACTCAAAACGCACCTTGGACCTCAAGCAATCCCAAACCCCAACCTGCCACTACTACACACTGATGGAACAATCCTATTGGAACCTGAAAAACTACTGGAGAGAAAACGGATCCCAAGAGTGCAAGGGGATATTCAGATCCCAATGGTGAGGTGGCTCATCAAATGGACTAATTTGGAGGAGAAAGATGCTACTTGGGAGGATGCCTCCTTCATACAAAAAGTCTTTCCAGCATTCCAGCCCTGAGGACAGGTCTGGTGTTTCTCGGGGGGAATTGTCAGGACCCAAGGACTACCAGCGATGAGCAGCTCTCTTTCAAATGTGAAGATTGGCGGGAAGCAACGGGAGCCGTACATTCAGGATCCGATGCATGACAGACCATCATACCGATTCGCTTTAAGTGAAGCCTCGGCAGCCGTTGATCTCAGATCGAGCGGTGATAGTAACCTCGAGCGTCACTGTCGCGCTTCCGGCACGATCGCCCTCCTCTTCTTTCTTCTTTCTGCTTTACTTTCCTCTCCTTTCTGTAGGCTATATAAAGCCATGATCAAGCTCGTGTAGGGCATCTTTATCTTTCTAGGGTTTCCCCCTTGTGCGCCGCCAGTGTTCCTGGCTGGTTTTGTCATATAATTCGGCCATCGGCCTTAAATCAGTGAGTAAAGAGGCTAGTTCGAGAGTAAATTCCCATGTTCTTCTTCTCGTCGGTAAGTAGAGCCTGACAGGGCCACCGCGGCTCCGGCCGTCTCCGACCAAGGCAAGATAGCCGGCGGCCTCGGGAGACCACGCCGCACCCGTCTGCACCCTAGGTGGGCGTCGGAGGGGCTCGGAGCAGCGGCGCCGTGCGGAGGCAGAGAGCGGCGATGACCCGATCTTGGGCACGCCAGCACAGGGCCTCTGGGGATGAGGCGAGGGAATGGGGAGAGTCATTGATGCTTGGGGGTTCCTTTGGGAACCGAAAATGGAGAGGAGAAGCCCGGCATCAGGCGAATTTAAGAGGGGCTCGGCGTCGGCCATGGCGGCAATAGGAGGGCAAGGGGGGCCTCTGGCAATGGATGGATGGGTTGGGGAGGACCAAAGGGATGCGGCAAGGGCGATGGACAAGACGAGAGGGGCTCGGGGGCCTTAAATAGCCTCGGCGGCGAGAGGAGATGAGGTCGGTCGCTGTGGTGATCTCATCTTCGCACTGGAGCTCGCAGGTGAGCTGGCTGGATGGTAGCTGCGTCCAGCAGCTTCTGGGAGGGACGGGGACGGCTCCGGCGAGGCCTGGGAAGGCCCGGGACGTCTCCGTGACAGGACGCCATAGCGACAACAGCTGCAGGTCACTGGCGCGGCTGCCGCACAGCAGAGGAGGGGACTTGAGAGGAGGAGATAGGTCCAGGGCCATGGAAGACGATGCGGTGAAGCTCCTAGACATGTTGAGGTGTCGAGGAGCAGAAGAAACTAACGAGGCCGAGGGGCTCCACTACACAGAGCGCGAGTTTGGCATGCCACAAGCATGGTCACCACGCGCACTGGTGCTGAGGAGACAAGAGGGGCTGGCACACCTTGTCTAGTGTGGAGTCCTTGGTCCCGAAGGCAGCCTAGAGGTGATGGATCAGCAAAGGAAGCACTGGGGAGAAGGAAAAAGTCACGACAAGTTTGTTGTTGCCAACTTGGCACTGACACTGTGGTCAACAGGAAAGAGATAAGAGCAAAAGGTTATGTCTTGGAGGCTTAGGGTAGGAAGGAATATAATCCTGTGAAGTTTGAGGATCACAGGATCAAATTTAATATAGTTGCTTTGGAACTGGCTAATCTGGTCCAGAATTGAAATTTTGAAGTGGCACTCACATAAATGCTTGGACTAAGCTAAAACTTGGAGGATATGAATAATTTGGGCAGGGGAGGATGTTGTATAAAATTCATGCCATCTTGATAAGCCCAAGTGGCACTTCCTTCATACAGTTTCTCTTTGGACAAAAACTTAGAAGAATTACTGGAATTAATTGGCTACATACAATGAGCTCAAAATTGGTTTATCAAGGTTTAATAGATAGGAGAATGTCCTGGTAAAAATTCAGAATTTATGAAGCAATCAAAATATAGTTGCTTCACAAATCCAAATAATGACCAGAGACAAAGATTTGAAGCTATGGTCACATGGTTGAAGGTGTGATGCTCAAAATTGGTGGAGAGGAATAATTTGAGCATATTGAGATGATGGCAAAGATTCAACTCATTTGAACACTCCTAGCTAGCACTTGCTTCACAAAGCTTCTTGTCGATCAGAAACTTTGGAAATTTGCCAAGAAATATTTACTAGCTAAATTGAGTTGAATTTGGGCATGAGGCAATGATATGGCTAGGAAAGACTGCCCACAAAATGTGAGAGCAATCAAGCAAATACAAAGGGTCCCTGCTTCACAACTTGATAGATAGGGCAGAATCAGAAAAGGAATTATTGAGAAATATTTTTGAACATGGCAAGGAAATATTTTGTCATATCTGAGGAAGATATGACCCAATAGATTTATGAGAATTATTTGGGAATTTTTGGAGAGATATAAATGGGGGGTTGCTTCATAACTCAAGGCAAACATAATTATTTCTTTAAAAAAGGAATATTCCCATGGAAAAGATTCTTGGGATTGGCTCAAGATGGAAATGGCTAGGTCTTGGGGTGGTTTGAAGGTTGGCAAGCCACTAAGAAAAAGAAATCAAGGGTAATCCTTTTAGGTTTCAAAATTATCAAACAACAGAAAAGCAAATCCAGATGAAAATCAAAGAAAAAGAAATGGGCAAAATCCAGGGTGTTACAAACCTACCCCCCTTAAACAAATCTCGTCCTCGATATTTGATTGCTCAAGGTTCAACATAAATATCCTTACTTGAGGAAACTGTTTCCAACTCGGGTTTCCTTCTTACCTTAGAATGATACTTCCGGTAAATCTTCGCTGACTTACTATCTGGCTTCAAGGTGGTTTGTTCCACTAGATTCTCATATGTTACTCTAAGGAGGTATTTGGTTCAGGAGAAGTAACGTAATCATAATCGTAATGAAGTTACGCTGGTACTGTAAACGTAATCGAAGAAAACTGAAATGTGTTTGTTGGCTATAATGTAACATTAACGCAGCCGGCGCTCGATGTCATCAATGTCGTCTCCATTGCGCTGCTTCTACGCCGCTGTTCCACCATAGGAAGTTCGCGCGTCCCCATCGGCCATCTCCAGGTTGTTCACGGTGAGCTCGGTCCTCATGGTTGCCATGTAGGCGCTCATCGCTGTCGTCGTGCCATCGAACCACGTGTAGGCGTCGTTCTGGGCATCTGTGCTTAGGGCTGGATCCGGGTGGGTGGCGGCTGGCCGGCACATACAACTGGTGCGGTAGCGGCCGCGCCTTAAGCAGGGGAGACCATGAAGACATGGTCGTGGAAGAAGTTTGTGCAGAGAGATGCAGTTTCCTTGTTTTGAGAAAAACGGTTTCCTATTACGCCCGATTGTGTGTGTAATCGGATTACGCTCGATTGCAACTAGGCCGGGATTTGATACCCCTGTTATTGGATTACGCTCGACCAAACCAAACAAAATCTAACGGTATCTCTTACCGCTGTAAACTAAATACGTTACAAGTAAACGAACGAAACACCTCCTAACTTCCATCTGTTTACATATGCTGACTTGACTGTCAGAGGTGCTGGCACAGAGATCTTGTTCACGGCAAACTATCCTTTGACTGATTCCCATAGGTGCGGACACATGCTTCGAGGTCGTTGTCCCACATTCTGGTCGTTCCGTCTGTTGACACCTTTAAATGAATAATAGGTCGTGTAATATCTTGACACTGTTGTTGTCATCTGTTGAGTAGTCTTCATAGATTTGAATATTCCGATCTGAGCATATCTGGCTGAGCGGATTGACTCGACATAGGGTCCTTGGAACTTGAATAGACTCCATGGGTGTGTTCCCACGGTGTTTGATATCGAACCGGACTGTCTTGAATATATGCATTATGTTGGTCTTGCAACCATTATCATACCTGTATGGGCAATCTTGCTCTTTCATTATAGTTCTCTTTGCTTGGATCCTTAGCTAAAAGAGCTTGGTCTCATGTATTCTTTATTCCTTCGGATGACCACAGGTGCTGCCAGGTACCATATTTTGGCAGGCATATTGCTTAACAAGCTGTAGCTGTAGGGTAACGGCTGTCTCAACCCTTGGATAAAACCGGCAGATAAACGAGTAGCCACCAGAACGGTCTTTACAACTTAGATCTGGGACATTACTGGAGTAATTCAACCCCGACTCAAGACGACTGAAAAAGCAGCTCAGAGCATGAGACGGTGTCGATAAGAAGAAAGTAGTAGTTCCCTAAGACGACCGATAAACAGCTCAGAGCATAGGGTCACTGCTACGAAGAGAAACTCAACAACTGTCTGAGACGACCAAAAAGAGCTCAGAACACGGGCCAGTTGTTGACAAGAGAAATAAAAGTCGGCATCCACCCCAGATGGCCGAAAACAACTCAGAACACAGGTGTGGTGCTGTTTACCAAAGAAAGACGGGCAAGGGTTCATCTGTGTCCCATACAGCTTATCCATGGGTTGTTGGTTATCTCACTGAAGTGTATAGCTGGTGTTCTTCTTCTTATATAGCTCATGCCATAGTCGGATTCTTATCGGGCTGTCACCGTTGTATGATTAGTTCATATAGCCTTGGTAGCATGTCCACCATATATATTGGGTCTATGTGGCGGAGTGCTTGATTCCTGAAGCATACTTGTGTCTTGGCTGACTATTTTGCCTTCTGACCAACTCTTGCAGATTTAATCCTTGAGATGCACGGTGATATGCTTCCAACTATCGGTGGAATAACTTGTACCAGTAAGAATACGATGCCTTTTTCCAACCACGGTTTACTTAGCTTGTTTTGTAAGTCATCTAGGGTATTGTGTCTAGGAAGACTTGGTAGATTGTGCTTGGTGATTTGATCGGGGTAGCTTTCTTGAAGAAGAGTGGGTACCATATCTCAAGTGCTTTCCTTTCTTGAAGACTTTCTTGGTAAGACTCGATACCTTATGCTTAGAAGCTTGCCGTGATGTCTTACTGGAGAAGCATGGGTGTCTTGAACAAAGATCCGCGTGTCACGTTGAGTAAGTCACCTGAATCTTGTGTCATAAGCTTTTCAGATAGCTTGCGGGGAACGGCTGGGTTGCTTACACCTGAAGCATTCTTTTGCCATATGCATGCTAAGTGCATAAATATCTCCTTAACGTTCTTGTTGTCGGTCACTTGTTCTATGCAATAGCGTATTCGGCTAACCTTCTTTCTGGACACTAAGTTCATAGCTCATTCTGAATTCCTTTCGTAGTGTAACAGGTTTCAAATTTTATTCATAACAGACTCAACCGTGTATATGCATCATACCTTTGACTCGAACTGTACGCGTCTCTTCCTTTTTTTGATTCCATGATTGCTGCTGAGAAAGTTGCACGGATGTATACTTGATGATGATGATTCATCTGGTCAGGATACCATTTATATTCGGGCTCGATATTCCTCATATAATGCATTCTGCTGAAAATTCCATATCGCTGAACTGAGCTTCCGACTAACTGTCTCTTCGCAGATTCTTTGAGTCCAATGTTGGTGAGCAATCTCCATAAGGGGAAAATAAGGTAACACCAAGGGTCAAAGAAAGAAGCAAACGACAAACACAAAGCGGCAAAATCACATACCGGTAATAGCACACACTCTACAGCTATTCACCACAATGATATGCATTCCTACTTAAGCACAAAATCTCGCAAAAACTCTAATACTACGATCTAACATGTTGTGACGGTGTGCACGAAGGTGAATCAATGTGTGGAAGGGGGTCGGTGTAAACAAAGTTACACCAAACAGGGGCTGACACCGGTTCCGTCTGACCAGACACGGTGACAAGGACGAACTTGGTGATCATGGGTTGGAACACAGGGTCTTCACCACATCATCATCAAGCGTACGGGGAAAACCATAATCATCCAGAGAATGGATGGCAGAGAAGGATAACTATGAAAAGAAGGGCTTGCGGGCATTGCCCTTTTCTGATAAGCAAGATCAGTAAGGGTTGCCAACGCGGCTAGAGGGATGGGCAAGATCCGGGATAGAAGCATGTCTATCACCAAAACAACACGGCGGCTGGAGAGAATGCATAGGTGTGGTACTAGTGCATTAATCCGCCAAGGGATCGACATCACCATGCACCTTGGCATCACTTCGCTGAATCAAAGATGACACCACACCAAGAAAGAAGAAAGCGGGCTCGAGAGTGCATGTGGCGAATCGAAACCGATGCCACCTACACTCACCAGATCCATCGTTAGTAATAACATATCTAGTCTGTATGCATGCTATGCATAATCAAATGCAACAAACCAGTGCAGCAAACCAACTGGATCTTGTACTACCGGTTACTAACGCTCGCGCGGTCTAGGGCATCCTACGGCCAGACCTGCTCTGTTACCAACTCTTGTGGCACCCCGGTTCAGAGGAAATCGGAACACCTCGTATTCCAGCCCAAGGACAAGTCTTCTAGAATACGAAACCGTTGGCACAAAACAAATCAGCTCTTTATTACTATGGAAAAGATTACAAGAATACATGAATTACATCACCTTGGCGATCCTACACCTGCCTATGGTAAATCCTACGCTAGCAGCGGAACAGCTACCGATGTGATGAACTCCACTCCGCAAGGACTCTGGCTGGAACGCACATCCTAGGTCGCAACTCAGAATCCTTGGCAAGCAGACAATCAAGGCATGACCTGCAAACTGGCATGATAAGCCAGGTGAGTACTTTGAATGTACTCGCAAGCTCACGACAAACATTAGCATTAAGGCAAGACAACATCATAGCAATCAATATTAAGAAAAGATTTGTTATTACTAATGGAGTATCATAGAACTAACTATACCGGGCTACTCTCACCATACCCGAGTGATACCAACTCATGTGATCTTACCAAGATCCTATAGCGAGCATCCTCAAGATGGTTACTAGGACTTATCACCGACACGATGCCCAACTGTAACATACTCAGATGAGTTCTTCCATCATTACTATCATAGATATGGTTGACCATCTACTGAGGTCTGGTTGGGCTGTCCATTACCGTGGACACGGCTATTCGAATAGGTTTGACACTCTGCAGAGGTTGCACACTTTACCCACACTCTCGAGCACTCACCTCGTGATCCCATTTGGGTGGACCAGCATTGCTCCAACGAGACTTGCCTGACCCATGTCTCTTTCATCGTACCACCAGCAACCACTCCCTTTCGGAGTCCAGCCCTAGGTGGCCCTGTGTCCTCATGACACATGTGTCCTCATGACACCTGCCACCGTCGTGGCCAAACAAAACTGTCCCAACCGGGGACGGGTACCCCAAACAACTCAACTGGCTCACAGGGTTATCACTGCCTACCGGGCCAAGGTAGCGCGCATGCATAACCCTCCCTCTTTGGAGGTACCGGTGAAAGAGCACACGATCAGCCCAAGTCAAGGCCATCCCATATCGGCTAATGTGGTTGCACTGATGAGCGCAGACAGGTCACCCTGATCAACCAACTAGGTTATCTTATCTCTGAATAATCTGTCTGTCATAGCTGATGCTCCGACGTCACAGTAATCTGATAAATTGTAAGCTCAAACCACTAATGTCGATTCGTATTCACAACGTAATCATAGACAGTAATCTAAACCTCATTTTATCGGCTAGTGTGTAAGACACTAGTCACTAACGATCCCGTACTCATATCAGTAATAATTTATTCAACAGTGCATACTCACATTCCAGACTATCAACAGATATATTTATTTTTAAAGTAATTGATGAGACTATAATGTTGCAACAGAATGAAGCAAATGAAAGTTGTGGCTTGCTTGGGATGATGAAACCACCGGGAAGAAGGGCGAGAAGCTCACGGAAGGGATTGTCGGAAACAGTTCTCTCCTGGAGGAGCGTTGTATACGGCAAGGGCAACATAGTCATTTCCACTGTGAGATCACATGGTGGAAATGATACCATCTTGACAGGCTCGGCGAGAAGAAGGTGTGGGCTTTGGAATCACCCGAATCGGAGTTATGGATAAAAAGATATGGATGATTTTCTTCCAGGGACTAATCTGCAATAAAAATACTCTCATCCGGGTCCCTGGGTAGTGTGGCTGGGCTGAGGGCGAAAACGCCTTTGGCAGGAATGCGCTTTCTAGCGGGGAAAGCAGAATAGCGTAGAAGGCTCCTCCACTTATCCACGCTGGCGGCTCTTCCCTCGCTGACAGCCGGGGGCCACGGATCCTTCTCTCTCCTCCTCGTCTCACCTTCTTCTTCCTCCCGACGGGAGGAGCAAGGGAGGCGGGGCAGGGCACGGCTGTTGGGGCCACAGCGGCTTCGGCCGTCTCCGGCCAAGGGGAGACCGTAGGTGGCCTCGGGAGAGCACGTCGCACCCGTCTGCACCCTAGGTGGGCGTTGGAGGGGCTCGGAGCAGCGGCGTTGTGCGGAGGCAGAGAGCGGCGACGACCAGATCTTGGGCACGCCAGCACAGGGCCTCTGGGGATGAGACGAGGGAATGGGGAGAGTCACCGATGCTTGGGGGTTCCTATGGGCACCAAAAATGGAGAGGAGAAGCCCGGCATCAGGCGAATTTAAGAGGGGCTCGACGGCGGCCATGGCGGCAATAGGAGGGCAAGGGGGCCTCTGGCGATGGATGGGTTGGGAAGGACCAAAGGGATGCGGCAAGGGCGATGGACAAGACGAGAGGGGCTCGAGGGCCTTAAATAGCCTCGGCGGCGAGAGGGGATGAGGTCGGCCGCCGTGGCGATCTCATCTTCGCACTGGAGCTCGCAGGTGAGCTGGCTGGACGGTAGCAGCGTCCAGCAGCTTCTGGGAGGGACGGGGATGGCTCCGGCGAGGCCTCGGAAAGCTCGTGAGGTCTCCGTGAGAGGACGCGACAGCGATGGCAGCTGCAGGTCACTCGCGCGGCTGCCGCACAGTGGAGGAGGGGACTCGAGAGGGGGAGATGGGTCCAGGGCGAAGGAAGACGACACGGTGAAGCTCCTAGACATGCTGAGGTGTCGAGGAGAAGAAGAAACTGACGAGGCCAAGGGGCTCCACTGCATAGAGCGCGTGTTTGGCATGCCACAGGCATGGTCACCACGCGCACTGGTGCTGAGGAGACAAGCGGGGCTCCCACACCTTGTCTGGAGTGGAGTCCTTGGTCCCCAAGGCAGCCTAGAGGTGATGGATCAGCAAAGGGAGCACTCGGGAGATGGCAAAAGTCACCACAAGTTTGTTGTGCCAACTTGGCACTAACACTGTGGTAAAAAGAAAGAGATAAGAGCAAAAGGTTATGTCTGGGAGGCTTAGGGTAGGAAGGACTACAATCCTGTGAAGTTTGAGGATCACAGGATCAAAATTTAATATAGTTCCTTTGGAACTCGCTAATCTGGTCTAGAATAGGAATTTCGAAGTGTCACTCACATACATGCTTGGATTGAGCTCAAACTTGGAGGAGATGAATAATTTGGGCAGGGGAGGATGCTGTATAAAATTCATGCCATCTTGATAAGCCCAAGTGGCACTTCCTTCATACAGTCTCTCTCTGGACAGAGACTTAGAATAATTACTGGAATTAATTGGCTACATAAAATGAGCTCAAAATTGGTTTATCAAGGTTTTATAGATAGGATAATTTCGTGGTAAAAATTCAGAATTTATGAAGCAATATAAAATATAGTTGCTTCACAAATCCAAATAAGGACCAGAGACAAAGATTTGAAGCTATGGTCACATGGTTGAAGGTGTGATGCTCCAATTTGGTGGAGAGGATTAATTTGAGAATATTGATAAGATGGCAAAGATTAAACTCATTTGAACACTCCTAGCTAGCACTTGCTTCACAAAGCTTCTTGTGGATCATAAACTTTGGAATTTGCCAAGAAATATTTACTAGCTAAATTGAGTTGAATTTTTGCATGGGGCAATGATATGGCTAGGAAAGACTGCCCACAAAATTTGAGAGCAATCAAGCAAATACAAAGGATACTTGCTTCACAACTTGACAGATAGGGCAGAATCAGAAAAGGAATTATTGAGAAATATTTTTGAACATGGCAAGGAAATATTTTGTCATATCTGAGGAAGATATGACCCAATATATTTATGAGAATTATTTGGGAATTTTTGAAGAGTTATAAATGGGGGGTTGCTTCATAACTCAAGGCAAATAGAATTATTCCTTTAAAAGAAAAAGGAATATTCCCATGGAAAAGAATCTTGGATTGGCTCAAGATGGAAATGGCTAGGTCTTGCGGTGGTTTGAAGGTTGGCAAGCCGCTAAGAAAAACAAATCAAGGGTAATCCTTTTAGGTTTGAAAATTATCAAACCACAGAAAAGCAAATCCACATGAAAATCAAAGAAAAAGAAATGGGCAAAATGCAGGGTGTTACACTAGATAGGTAGTTTAATTATGCTTCACCTCTTGCCATGTTTAACCACACTTAATATTGTCGTGTACCTAATCGAGAATGAACTAAATAATTCATATGTGGAGTTTCGTCAATATGCAACTCGTTGCATATTGAACTTCACTTAATGTGTAGTGTTTGTTTGTTGTGTATTGCCATGCCCTGTCTTGCATATATTCATGGATCATGCATCATATGTGGATTGCATCTTGTCGTGCATGTTCCGTGGTGAATATCGTGTGTTGATGCTTGTTTCCGGTTTGCTTCGTCTCGATAGAGTTCCGCAAGCGTGTCGGAAAGTGAGGACCCATTCGACTGCATCGGTTAGTCTGCTTCACGGAGTCGTTCTTCTTCCAAGCGGGATCTCAGGCAAGATAACCATTTCCCCAGATACCATTACTATAATTGCCATGCTAGTTTTACCGTTTCTATCGATTATGTCTCATTGCCTACCACATGTTAAATATCAGCCTCTCGACCTTGCCATGAAAACCTTCAACCTGTTCACAACCTAGCAAACCACTATTTGGCTATGTTACCGCTTGCTTAACCAGGTGTTAGCGTTGCTAGTTGCAGGTGCAGTTGCTTCCATGTGATTACATGGGTTCCTTGTTATATCACCATATTATTGTTAAATAATTTAATGCACCTATATACTTGGTAAAAGGTGGAAGGCTCGACCTTTCTAGCCTAGTGTTTTGTTCCACCTTTGCCCCCTTAGTTTCGGCTACCGGTGTTATGTTCCATAATTGAGCGCTCGTAACACGATCGGGGTTGTTATGGGGACCCCCTTGATAATTCGTTTTAGATTAAAGCTGGTCTGGCAAGGCCCAACATTGGTACTACATTTTGCCCAACATAATAATTTTGTTAAAAATGAAATGCATAGGTAGTTAGCGCTACCCGAGGAGTAATTCTACATAATACAGGGAGGGCCAGTGCTGATGGTGCTGGTCCAAAGCAGAGCACCGTGCGGGGCCAACCCGGGGCAACTCGGGTGATGTCTATCAGGCCACCGTACGCTTTGCTTATCCTTCGTGTCCTGAGAACGAGATACGCGGCTCCTATCGTGATCGTCGACACGTCAGCTGCCTTTCTGGATTAGTTTTACCTTTTACGAAATATCTTGTGCATAAGGATTCCGGTGATGTTTTGGGTAATCTCAGAGTTGAGGTTTTCCACTAAGGAGTCCGACGAGATTGCGAGTTTCGTTATCGAGGATTTCTATGCGGCTTGTGGTAATTTTTGATGGATTAGTTGGAGCACCCCTGCAGGGTTAAATCTTTCAGAAAGTCGTGCCCGTTGTTATGTGGCAACGTGGAAACTTTGTTTAACATTGGTTCTAGACAACTTGAAGTTAACTTAATGAAAATATGCCAACTGAGTGCGTAACCGTGACTGTCTCTTTCGCGAGTTCCTTCTCCGATCGAGGACACGGTGGGGTTATGTCTAACATAAGTAGGTGTTCAGGATCATTCATTTGATCATCAGTAGTTCACGTATGTTATGCGTAGATCATCCCCCTCTTTATTCTTGTACTCATAAGTTAGCCACCAAATAAATGCTTAGCCGCTTGCTGCAGCCTCACCACATAACCATATCTCACCTATTAAGCTTTGCTAGTCGTGGTACCTTTGGGAATGAGATTGATGAGTCCCTTGTGGCTCACATATAACTACAACACCAGTTGCAGGTACAGGTAAAGGTTGCTTGACGCGAGCGCGTTGATTGTTCATTTTGAGTTGCTTCTTCTTCCTCTTCTTCATCGATCTAGGATGGGTTCGAGGCCGGCAGCCTGGGATAGCAAGGATGGACGTCGTTTTCTTTTCTCATTTGTTTTCGTTCGTAGTCGGACCCTGCTCTTCTTCGTGTTATTTATGTATTGTACTGATGTGACTCTGATGTAGCTTGTGGCGAGTGTAAGCCAATTCCATATATCTCATCTTTTCAATACATGTACTTGTAACGATATCCATTCTTGCGAAACAGCGAGATGCGCTTCTATCCCTGACGAGGCCCTCATGCCAAATTAAGTATAGGGTCACATCTTGGGCGTTACAAGTTGGTATCAGAGCAGTACCGACCTAGGAGCCCCCTTGATTGATCGAACTTGGCCGAGTCGAGTCTAGTGAAAAACTGCTTTGAGTCTAGTTATATATCGGAGACTAGGATTCTTTTTTCTCCTCTTCTATGCTCTGGTGAGGAATCTTGACGTAATAATTTTGATTCTACTCCTCTTCTCACTGGAAAAAAAATTAGGATCACGCGGATATTTTTGGAATCTATATGATGCTGATGTGACGGAGTTCTGTCTTGGTGCCTCCTGTCTGATTTGATTTCTTCCGGGGAGTTGAGCTCCAGGGGATTCTCGAGCACATCGTTATCATTCAGATTTCTTAGTATCTTAGGACGAAGGATGTTCGAAATTGCTTCAATACTAGTAGTGGCGAGAGGAGTCTGGATTCCCAAGTACTGGTATAGGGAGTTCTTAATGTATCGCCATACTTTGTATCGTTGTGATTACGGGTGTCTGAGATAGATGAAGTTCCGAGATTCTGGTTATGTGTTGACGGATGTGATACACTGGACGGGTTAGTATAGGAGTTGTGTGATATATTACTCCTTGTATCCGTGGACCAGATTGCATGACCAGAAATTTCGGGAGTTCTTAGGTGGGAATTCAAGTAGTTACTTATAGGACAATCTTCCAACAAATGCATGATGTTAGGTTGGGGTTCGACATCTAGTAGATTCGTTTGTTCACAGTCGACTTACAACGGTTCCCGTTGTGTCTTAATGAGTCCTTGTAGCTTGCTACGACTCAGGGACGCTTCGTATGTCGTGTGCACTGCCTTGCACAGGATGGCTACTGTAAGGATCGAGCCCGTGCGATCCTGTCCACGAAAATATCGAGCGGTATCTCTCTCATGATTTTGTTCTAGCTTGTTTCATAAGCCGCATCCTAGTTTTGTTGAAATATGGTAATTCGAGTTGCTTTGATCTCAAATGGTGATTCATATCCTTCCAAGAGGTGTTCTCGTGTTTTATGGGAATGCATATTCTTTTGCTCAATCAAGTTGTGTTATCAATTCTTGTCAACCAGAGTCGTCGTGTCAATTCTTTTTCAACCGGTGTGCTTCCCTTCAAGTAAATTCTATCCTCTCCAATTTCGCAAGATCAATCTCTCTTTTCTTTCCGGATTTCATCTCATTTGTCTCATGTTGTCTTTGTTTTTCCCGCTCTCCCGCCCTTTTTCTTCATTGATTGGATTTCATCCAAGTGCATTTCATTTCATTCTTGCTTCCACTTTCTTTTCTTTTCTCTTGTATCCGGTGATTCATTGTGAAGATTCTCAGGAGCTTCTGTTGATCTTTATTCATTCTTATCATATTATCCGGTGAATTCAATTCAGTTATCCGTGTCATCATATCCTTTTCATCCTTGTAATTCTTTCCCATGCTGGAAATTCTTGTTCAGCCTATCTCGTTTATTCATTCCTCTCTTTCCTATCCGGAGTGTTGAAGTTATCTCATAAGTTTCTTGTTTTCAACCCTTTCTATTATTTTAAGGTGCTAAGCCTCATCTAGTGTTCTTTATGCCGGTGCAATATCTCGCTTTCTAAGCAATTGTTTCAACTGTGGTTTCTTTGAGTGGGCCCATAACCCACAGGTTCTTTCCCAGGATCTTATCTGGCTCTTGTAATATTTTCCGGAGAGCTCTAATTCTTTTCAAATATGACATAAGAATGATTTCCATCAGTCATATCCCTTCTCCTAGATCAATTTGAATTAGTTCTCATATTTGGCTCAACCTTGCAGTCTTCTTTATTCCGGAGTGTCTCAGTTATTCTTGGTGATGTTCTCCTCCTCATTTTCAACTTGGAAGACCGAAGGAGTGTTTCTCTTAAATCTTGGTCCATTCTCTTGATGATTCATCATTTCATCTTCATGCCATCAAATTGAATTATTCCCAACCATGAGTAATCCCTTTCTTGCTATTCGGTGCATTTCAATGTTGTGTTCATTTTTCGATCATCTGAAGGCCATCATTTCAGAAGATTTCTTCATTCTCAGCTTTCCGCTTTCGTCCTCAAATACTACTCAATTGTTGTCTCTTCGTTCGTCTCTAAATTATTTTGGTGCCTTGTTCAAGTTTTTCCCTCAGGTGGGTCATGATCTCTTCATTCTCATGTAACTCCATTCATTCATGGTTGCCTCATTCGTTTCAATTCTCACCGGTGTCTCCTTCAAGACTTCTTCAAGTTTGTGCTCATATATCTCCTCAATCATTTATAGAAGAATAAGTGGTACGCTAAATCCATTGCTCGTCATCAATTAAACTGGATGAAGGATAAGCATAACATAATTCTTATTCTTGTTCATAGTGATCTGAATTCTTCTTCTGGAGTGGCTCATGATATCAATTCTTTGTCTCAAGATGTTCTTCAAGATTCTTGTGGTAGTAGTTCTCATTTTCTTCTTCGTTCCCACTTTCCAAGATCTAGTTTATATTATTTTGTTCCAGAGTTGTGGTGATGTTGCTCATTTGGGTCAATCATGTTGTTCTATCAAGATCATGTTTCTTCCTTGATCAATTTAGTTGTTTGTTGTGAATCTTGTCCAATTCTCCTACCTTATCAAATTTTTGTCCCCTTTTCCTACCGAAGTGCTGCCGAAATTTTCCGTGAATTCTTGCTTGTTTCTCATATCATTCCTCATCTCTTTGCAACCTTCAAGGATCGTTGGTTTCACTCATTTGTCAAAGAAGCAACTCAGTTTTACCTCTTGTTTTCTCATCCTCTTTCCCTTTCATTCTTAGATCTCGGGTCGAGATCCTCTTGTAGTGTAGGAGAGCTGTGACAGCCCGAGACCGACGCTCCAAAAGATTCCCCCTTTATTCCGTTTTCGTCGTGTGATTATTTTTATTTGTTGCATCATCATCGCATCATGCGCATCATCTACATTGCATCGCATCTTCGTTGCCGCCAGTTTTCAAACTTGCATCCGCTATTAGTTGTCGGTTCTCGTCGTTGCCCGTGTTGAGCCCGACCACACTCGCATGCGCCCGCGGCATCGTCAAATCCCTGTTTTTAAAAGTGTGTATAAAACTTTCTCTGATTGGGTTGAAACTTGGCGTGCGGTCGTATTTAGTTATAGGTAGGCCGCCTGTCAAATTTCGTCGCAATCGGAGTCTGTCTGGTACCCGAACGGTCGACCGTAGCAACACCGTATTCGGTTTATCGTCGAACGTTTTTTGATGTTTTAAAATTATGTTGCCAGGTGCCCGTTTTCCCTCTCATCTCCGGCTAACCTACTCTACACAGCCCATCAACCCCATCTAGCCACTTCGTCCGTTCGTGGTCATCGGATCGCGATCGGACGGACGAGGTCCACCCCACAAAAGCCTAACCCTATTTAAGACCTCCCCATGGAGAGGCCTCTCTCACTTCACTAGGGTTCCCCCTAGTCATTTTTGCAGCCACCCCCCTCAGAAACCCCACCTGCTAGCCCCATCTCCTGTCTCCCCCAAAATCTCATCCCAGGTCAGATCTGGACCATTGGATTTCCATCCAGAGGCCCAGATTCGCCCAGTTTTCCCACCTATCGAACATGTCCGTGGTCAAATCAGACACGTCCGGCGACCACACAACCAACAGAGGCCGAGGTCCTCCTCCTTGATACGTCTCCAACGTATCTATAATTTTTTATGGTTCCATGCTATTATCTTGTCAACTTTGGAGGTTTTATATGCATGAATATGCTATTTTATATCTTTTTTGGGACTAACCTATTAACTTAGTGCCAAGTGCCAGTTTCTGTTTTTTCCGTTTTTTTGGCCAATTTTCAGACGGAGTCCAAATGGAATAAACTTTACGATGATTTATTTTGGACCAAAAGAGACCCCCGAAGCTTTGGAAGAAGGCGAGAAGAGCCACGAGGGAGTCACAAGCCCTGACGCCGCCACCACCCCCCTAGGTGGCACAGGGCAGGCTTGTGACCTCCTCGTGGGCCCAACCGACGTAATTCCACTGCCATAAATTCCTATAAATTCAGAAACCTCCAGAAAGAAACCTATATCGGGAGTTCCGCCGCCGCAAGCCTCTGTAGCCACCAAAAACCAATCTGGAGCCCGTTCTGGCACCCTGCCGGAGGGGGAATCCATCTCCGATGGCCATCTTCATCATCCCGGCGATCTCCATGACAAGGAGGGAGTAGTTCTCCCTCGGGGATGAGGGTATGTACCTGTGGCTATGTGTTTGATCTCTCTCTCTCGTGTTCTTGAGATGTCTTGATCTCGATGTACCACGGGCTTTGCTACTATAGTTGGATCTTATGACGTTCTTCCCCCTCTCCCTTCTTGTAATGAATTGAGTTTCCCCTTTGGAGTAATCTTATCGGATTGAGTCTTTGAGAACACTTGATGTATGTCTTGCACGTGTCTATCTGCTCTGATCAACTTGCGGGTTTGTGACAATTGGGAACCTATGCATATGGGTTGGCACACGTGGATTCATGTGAGTACTCGATGTATGTTTTGGTGATCAACTTGCGGGTTCGTGACATTAGGAACCTATGCACAGGGGTTGGCACACGTTTTGACTCTCTGGTAGAAACTTTGGGGCACTCTTTGAAGTTCTATGTGTTGCTTGAATAGATGATTCTGAGATTATGTGATGCATATCGTATAATCATGCCCACGGATCCTTGAGGTGACAATGGAGTATCTAGGTGACATTAGGGTCTTGGTTGATATGTATCTTAAGGCGTTATTCTAGTACGAACTCTATGATGGATCGAACGGAAAGAATAGCTTCGTGTTATTTTACTGCGGAATCTTGAATAGATCGATCACAAAGAATAACTTTGTGCTGGTTTCGTACCCGACAATAATCTCTTCGTTTGTTCCCCGCTATTAGTGACTTTGGAGTGACTCTTTGTTGCATGTTGAGGGCTAGTTATATGATCCAATTATGTTATCATTGTTGAGAGAACTTCACTAGTGAAAGTATGAACCCTAGGCCTTGTTTCCACGCATTGCAATACCGCCCGTGCTCACTTTTACCATTTGTTACCTTGCTGTTTTTGTAATTTCAGATTACAAAAACCTATATCTACCATCCATATTGCACTTGTTTCACCATCTCTTCGCCGAACTAGTGCACCTATACAACCTACCATTGTATTAGGTGTGTTGGGGATACAAGAGACTCTTTGTTATTTGGTTGCAGGGTTGCTTGAGAGAGACCATCTTCATCCTACGCCTCCCGCGGATTGATTAACCTTAGGTCACCCACTTGAGGGAAAATTGCTACTGTCCTACAACCCTCTGCACTTGGAGGCCCAAGAACGTCTACAAGGAGAAGGTTGTGTAGTAGACATCAAGCTCTTTTCTGGCACCGTTGCCGGGGAGGTTAGCGCTTGAAGGTATATCTTTAGATCTTGCAATCGAATCTTTTTGTTTCTTGTTCTTTTGCTAGAGAACTACAAAAAAATGGAATTGAGGATGCCTCATATGCTCCATCTTTTCAATGTCTTTCGTGAGCATGATGGGAAGGAAAATTTTGCTCAAGTGTTGAAAGAAGAATTTCATAGAATGCTTGGAATAGAATACGTGAATGATGAGCATGATTGCAATGTCCTTAGCATGAACTCTTTGAATACCCATGATTCTAATGATATGCAAAGCCACAAGCTTGGGGATGCTATATTTGATAAAGATGATCTTTTTAGTTCTTCCACTTTGAATGATCAAAATCATTTTGATGAAAGCATGCCCCCTATCTATGATGATTATTGTGAGGATACTTATGCTTTGAAGAAGAGGGATGATAAAACTTGTCATACTCTCAAGAACCCCTGTGCTCAACCTTGATTTTTCATTGTGGACACAATTTGTAGTGCTCAAGTCTTTTACGATACTCCCACTACTATTCTTGAGAATAGATTTCCTTATGTGGAGAGTAGTACAATTTATATGCTTGTAGATCATGAAAAGAATGCTTTAGGTGCTGGTTATATTGTTGAATTCATTCATGATGCTACTGAAAATTACTATGAGAGAGGATCATATGCTTCTACTTATTGCAATAATATCAAGCTTCCTCTCCATATGTTGAAATTTTTGAAGCTATGCTTGTTTTGCCTTCCTATGCTAGTTGATTCTTGCTCCAATAAATTCTTTGATCACAAAATCCCTATGCATAGGAAGTGGGTTAGACTTAAATGTGCTAGCCATATGCTCCATGATGCTCTCGTTGTGTTTCAATCCTTACATTTTATGTGAGCATCATTGAAATCAATGCCTAGCTAAGGGCGTTAAACGATAGCGCTTGTTGGGAGGCAACCCAATGAATGAATTTTTCTTTGCTTTTTGCTTCCTGTTTTGTGTTTTCCACACTTTCATAATTCTGTTATGATTCTGTCTTTTGTGTTTCTTTTTGCGTTTGTGCCAAGCAAAACCGTTATGATTAGTCTTGGGGATGATCGTTTGGTCATGCTGGAAAAGACAGAAACTTTCTGCCCATGAAAAGAAATTTCATTTTTTCTGTAAAAGCTTTTGAGTTGATTCTTTCTGCTTATGATTTCTACGCAAATTCTTCAGACTGTCGTAATTTTTCAGAATTTTTGAAGTACCAGAAGTATACGAAGTATACAGATTGCTACAGACTGGTCTGCTATTAACAAATTCTTTTTTGTTGAGTTGGTTGCTTATTTTGATGAAACTATGGATAGTATCGGAGGGTATTAGCCATGGAAGATTGAAAATACAGTAATCCAACATCAGCATAAGTAGAATTTAAGTTTTCTACAGTACCTAAGGAAGTGGTGGTTTGCTTTCTCATACTAATGTTATCACGAGTTTCTGTTTAAGTTTCGTGTTGTGAAGTTTTCAAGTTTTGGGTGAAGTTATTATGGACAAAGAGATAAAGAGTGGCAAGAGCTCAAGCTTGGGGATGCCCAAGGCACCCCAAGTTGATTCAAGGATGCCGTAAAAGCCTAAGCTTAGGGATGCCCCGGGAAGGCATCCCCACTTTCGTCTTCGATCCATCGGTAACGTTACTTGGGGCTATATTTTTATTCACCACATGATATGTGTTTTGCTTGGAACGTCTTGTATTGTAGGAGTCTTTTATTTTTGTTGTGTCACAATCATCCTTGCTGCACACCTAGAGAGAGAGAGATATGCACTCATCGTGATTTTGTCGAGCTTCACTTATATCCTTTGGTAGACAATTCAGCTCACATGTGCTTCACTTATATCTTTTCAGCTAGATACTTTTGCTCTGTGTGCTTCACCTATATCTTTTAGAGCACAGCGGTGCGTGGCTTGGTAGTTGATCTATGCTTTGAAAGTAGTCTCAAAAGGGGTAGTTATCCAAAGGGATACGAAAACTTCCACCTTCATGTGCATTGAATACTTAGGAGAAGTTTGATTCATCTCAATTAGTTTTGAGTTGTGGTTTTGGTAATATTGAAGTCATGCTAATAAGGTGTTGTGGATCTAGAAATACTTGTGTCGAAGTTAGTGATTCCCGTAGCATGCACGTATGGTGAACCGCTATGTGATGAAGTCTGAGCATGATTAGTCTTTTGATTGTCATACTTTGCGTGGCGGTCGGGATCGCGCGATGGTTTATACCTACCAACCCTTCCCCTAGGAGTATGCGTTGAATGCTTTGTTTCGATTACTAATAAAACTTTTGCAACAAGTATATGAGTTCTTCATGACTAATGTTGAGTCCAAGGTTTAGATGCACTTTCACCTTCCACCATCACTATCTTCTTAGTGCCGTGCAACTTTCGCCGGTGCACAAAACCCACCATTAGCCTCCCTCAAAACAGCCACCATACCTACCTACTATGTCTTTTTCAAAGTCATTCTGAGATATATTGTCATGCAACTACCACCATGACATGTGCCACCACGTCTACATTGTCATTGCATGATCGTAAGATAGCTAGCATGATGTTTCCATTAATGTCTATGCCATGCTAGATCATTGTCACGGTACACTACCGAAGGCATTCCATATAGAGTCATCGTTGCTCTAAGTTTTGAGTTGAAAGTGTGATGATCATCATTGATGGAGCATTGTCCCATGTGAGGAAATAAAAGAGGCCAAAGATGCCCACCAAAAAAAAGAGGCCAAAGAGCCCACCAAAAAATTATATAAAAAACGAGAGAAAAAGAGAGAAGGGACAATGCTACCACTTTTCAATACTTGTGCATATTAAGCATCATGATCTTCATGATTAAGAGTCTCTTGTTTTGTCACCACCATATAGCTAGTGGGAAATTTTCATTATATAACTTGGCTTGTATATTCCAGTGATAGGCTTCCTCAAAATTGCCTTAAGTCTTCGTGAGCAAGCAAGTTGGATGCACACCCACTAGTTTTCTTTAAGGGCTTTCACATACTCTTAGCTCTAGTGCATCATTTGTTTGGCAATCCCTACTCATTCACATTGATATCTATTGATGAGCATCTCCGCAGCTTATTGATACGCCTAGTTAATGTGATCATCTTATCATGTTTTGTCTTGCAACCTCCACCACACTCCACACCACTTATAGTGCTAAAACCATGGCTCGCGCTCATGTATTGCGTGAGAGTTGAAAAGGTTTGAGAAAGTAAAGGTGTGAAACAATTACTTGGCCAATACCGGGGTTGTGCATGGTTTAAATTCATTGTGCAATGATGATAGAGCATAGCCAGACTATATGCTTTTGTAGGGATAACTTTCTTTTGGCCTTGTTATTTTGAAAGTTCATGATTACCTTGCTAGTTTGCTTAAATTATTATTGTCTCCGCATCAATAGCAAACTATTGTTTTGAATCTAACGGATCTGAACATTCATGTCACGTGAGAGAAGTTACAAAGGACAACTATGCTAGGTAGCATGCAACATCAAAAATTCTTTCTTTATCACTTCACTACTCGAGGACGAGCAGGAGTTAAGCTTGGGGATGCTTGATACGTCTCCAACGTATCTATAATTTTTAATGGTTCCATGCTATTATCTTGTCAACTTTGGATGTTTTATATGCATGAATATGCTATTTTATATCTTTTTTGGGACTAACCTATTAACTCAGTGCCAAGTGCCAGTTTCTGTTTTTTCCGTGCTTTTGGCCCATTTTCGGACGAGGTCCAAATGGAGTGAAACTTTACGATGATTTTTTTGGACCAAAAGAGACCCCCGAAGCTTTGGAAGAAGGCGAGAAGAGCCACGAGGGAGTCACAAGCCCTGACGCCGCCACCGCCCCCCTAGGTGGCGCAGGGCAGGCTTGTGACCTCCTCGTGGGCCCAACCGATGTAATTCCACCGCCATAAATTCCTATAAATTCAGAAACCTCCAAAAAGAAACCTAGATCGGGAGTTCTGCCACCGCAAGCCTTTGTAGCTACCAAAAACCAATCTGGAGCCCGTTCTGGCACCCTGCCGGAGGGGGAATCCATCTCTGGTGGCCATCTTCATCATCCCAGCGATCTCCATGACGAGGAGGGAGTAGTTCTCCCTCGGGGTTGAGGGTATGTACCAGTAGCTATGTGTTTGATCTCTCTCTCGTGTTCTTGAGATGTCTTGATCTCGATGTACCATGGGCTTTGTTACTATAGTTGGATCTTATGATGTTCTTCCCCCTCTCCCTTCTTGTAATGAATTGAGTTTCCCCTTTGGAGTTATCTTATCGGATTGAGTCTTTGAGAACACTTGATGTATGTCTTGCACGTGTCTATCTGTTGTGATCAACTTGCGGGCTTGTGACAATTGGGAACCCATGCATATGGGTATGCACACGTGGATTCATGTGAGTACTCGATGTATGTTTTGGTGATCAACTTGCGGGTTCGTGACATTAGGAACCTATGCACAGGGGTTGGCACACGTTTTGACTCTCTGGTAGAAACTTTGGGGCACTCTTTGAAGTTCTAGTGTTGCTTGAATAGATGATTCTGAGATTATGTGATGCATATCGTATAATCATGCCCACGGATACTTGAGGTGACAATGGAGTATCTAGGTGAGATTAGGGTCTTGGTTGATATGTATCTTAAGGTGTTATTCTAGTACGAACTCTATGATGGATCGAACGAAAAGAATAGCTTCGTGTTATTTTACTACGGACTCTTGAATAGATCGATCGGAAAGAATAACTTTATGGTGGTTTCGTACCCGACAATAATCTCTTCGTTTGTTCCCCGCTATTAGTGACTTTGGAGTGACTCTTTGTTGCATGTTGAGGGCTAGTTATATGATCCAATTATGTTATCATTGTTGAGAGAACTTCACTAGTGAAAGTATGAACCCTAGGCCTTGTTTCCACGCATTGCAATACCGTTCGTGCTCACTTTTACCATTTGTTACCTTGCTGTTTTTGTAATTTCAGATTACAAAAACCTATATCTACCATCCATATTGCACTTGTTTCACCATCTCTTCGCCAAACTAGTGCACCTATACAACCTACCATTGTATTAGGTGTGTTGGGGACACAAGAGACTCTTTGTTATTTGGTTGCAGGGTTGCTTGAGAGAGACCATCTTCATCCTACGCCTCCCGCGGATTGATAAACCTTAGGTCACCCACTTGAGGGAAAATTGCTACTGTCCTACAACCCTCTGCACTTGGAGGCCCAAGAACGTCTACAAGGAGAAGGTTGTGTAGTAGACATCACTCCTCCCGTAGCCTCGTGCCCGAGCTCCAGATAGGGGAGGAACCCCGATCCAGAGCAGACGCCGCCCTGGCGCACGCCTCCCAGCTCGCCCCGAGCCCCTTCCTGCCGAGCGCACCATCCCACGCCGGATCCGGCCGCCTCGTGCCGGATACCGCCGCCCCCGGTTGCCGTCCCTCGCTGCAACGCCTGCAGCCAGCCCCGCCAGGAGCGCCGCGCGTGGTGCCAGCCGCCGCCTCCCGTCGTTCCCGATCTGGACGAGGGGACGAGCCCCGAGCGTCGCACCATCCTGCGCTCCTTCCTTGGGCCGCGCCTCACGCCCGACGGCCCAGCTCCACCCGCCATCGTCGCAGCCCAATCACCCCGTGTCGCCCCTCGGCCCAGCCTCCGACGCGACCGGCCTGCTCCGTCTCCACATCCGGCCCGAAGCCCAGGTGAGCCAACCCCCATGCCCCTATGTTTCTCCCAAGCGAGATAAGCTATCATGGTCCCACCGAATTCGGCCCGTTAGTTATTATCTTTTTTTTAGGATTTTTTTCTGTGATTTATTATTTCAGAAAAGACTAGATTTTCAAACGCCCGTAGTTTATTATCCGTATGTCGGATCGAGACGAGTTATATATGGAACTTGATTAGTTTTCCGCATAGATTAATAATTTGCAACTTGCATGCATGTTTGAAGTGATTTGATTTGCCAAATACCTAGTTTTGCATGATGTTCTAATAGGGGATTATCCCGTATTTATTTTTCGCGTGTGTCCGGATTGCTCAAACTCCGTAGATAAAATGCTCATGTTTTTAGGGACCTCTTGCCATGTATTTTAGATTAGTTGTTTGTATTTTTGCATGTAGGATTCCGTTGCTAGTTTATTATATCATGTTTAGGACATAATCTCGCATATACGTGTGGCGATATTATTTTTTTGCAACCCCACATGTTATATATGTTTTCGGGGTAGAAAATCCATAGAATTTAACTGTGCATTTAGTTTTAGCTTTCGATTAAGTTATTGCGTGTGATATTTTGCCATGTTGCCCTTTTGTTTATTTTGTGGGTTTTAATCCGTGCATGATATGAAGGAGTTGTCAACTAGAGGTTTGCCCTTGGATGTGTGGACTAGCCCGTGGTAATTTTGGTTGCAATAGAAATCCATGTTTAGGTGTGGTTTACTTGCTCTCAACTTGATAGAAAATAGTGCTGATTTGGAGATGCTGAAGTATTTCTAAGTCTGAAATCTGTTATATTTTGTTACTGTCTTTGCATGAGTTTATCTGGTGATCTATAGCTCTTTTGAGGTTGGTGCAATGGAGTTAGTTGTAGACTTTAGGATTCTCTAGCATGTTGTCAACTTTCATGCCATGTGGAGTCCTGTAGCTAATGGTTTTGCTACTGTCAATATGCCTTCAGATCAAAAACTGCACTTTCATAAACTGTGTTTTTCTCTAGGTCTGAAACTGCGTGTGAGCAACCATTTTGTGAGTTCTTTTCCTAGTGATCCATGCTTCCATGCTAAATGTTATTGGAAGTATGTTTTAGTGCTTCTTGCCCTCTATTGCCTCATGCCTTGGTTGAGCATATTGCATTTATGTAGCTCGTAGTTGTGGGGTGTAGACAATGCTATGTGGCTGATTTTGGCAGATTGTAGTGATTTCTTGTTTAGCTCGTAGTTGTTGAACCGTTGCTCCGTTTTGATCGTGTCCTATATGAAACTTGCTTCGAATCTCATGTAGTTTCATAATATCTTGCTGGTTGTATGTTTTGAGATGCTCGTGACTGTCGTTGCACACATTTTTGCATTCATGCCATCATATCTTGAGGTGTTCGTATCTTTTGAACCGTAGCTCCATTGGAGATGTTCTCTATGTGTAAATTGATTGTAACGATGCGTAGAATCACATGAACCTATTTATTTTTCTGTTCAACAAATATTTAACCGTGTTAGTTCAGATCTGGATAGAATTATAAATTAACGTATGAGGTCATCTCGGAGATGCTATATGTCATTTCCGATTAAAATGCCTAGATAGGTAGTTTAATTACGCTTCACCTCTTGCCATGTTTAACCACATTTTATATTGCCATGTACCAAATCGAGAGTGAACTAAATAATTCGTATGTGGAGTTTCGTCAATATGCAACTCGTTGCATATTGAACTTCACTTAATGTGTAGTGTTTGTTTGTTGTGAATTGCCATGCCATGTCTTGCATATCTTCACAGATCATGCATCATATGTGGATTGCATCTTGTCGTGCATGTCCCATGGTGAATATCGTGTGTTGATGCTTGTTTCTGGTTTGCTTCGTCTCGATAGAGTTTCGTAAGCGTGTCGGAAAGTGAGGACCCATTCGACTGCATCGGTTCGTCTGCTTCACGGAGTCGTTCTTCTTCCAAGCGGGATCTCAGGCAAGATGACCATTTCCCCAGATACCATTACTATCATTGCCATGCTAGTTTTACCGTTTCTATCGATTATGTCTCGTTGCCTACCACATGTTAAATATCAGCCTCTCGACCTTACCATGAAAACCTTCAACATGTTCACAACCTAGCAAACCACTGTTTGGCTATGTTACCGCTTGCTTTACCAGGTGTTAGCGTTGCTAGTTGGAGGTGCAGTTGCTTCCATGTGATTACATGGGTTCCTTGTTATATCACCATATTATTTTAAATAATCTAATGCACCTATATACTTGGTAAAAGGTGGAAGGCTCGGCATTTCTAGCCTAGTGTTTTGTTCCACCTTTGCCCCCTTAGTTTTGGCTACCGGTGTTATGTTTCATAATTGAGCGCTCCTAACACGATCGGGGTTGTTATGGGGACCCCCTTGATAATTCGTTTTAGATTAAAGCTGGTCTGGCAAGGCCCAACATTGGTACTACATTTTGACCAACATAATAATTTTGTTAATAATGAAATGCATAGGGAGTTAGCGCTACCCGAGGAGTAATTCTACATAATACAGGGAGGGCCAGTGCTGATGGTGCTGGTCCAAAACAGAGCACCGTGTGGGGACAACCCGAGGCAACTCGGGTGATGTCTATCAGGCCACCGTACGCTTCGCTTATCCGTCGTGTCCTGAGAACGAGATATGCGGCTCCTATCAGGATCGTCGACACGTCGGGTGGCCTTGCTGGATTAGTTTTACCTTTTATGAAATATCTTGTGCATCGGGATTCCGGTGATGCTTTGGGTAATCTCAGAGTTGAGGTTTTCCACTAAGGAGTCCGACGAGATTGCGAGTTTCGTGATCGAGGATTTCTATGCGGCTTGTGGTAATTTGTGATGCATTAGTTGGAGCACCCCTGCAGGGTTAAATCTTTTGGAAAGCCGTGCCCGCGGTTATGTGGCAACATGGAAACTTTGTTTAACACTGGTTCTAGACAACTTGAAGTTAACTTAATTAAAATATGCCAACTGAGTGTGTAACCGTGACTGTCTCTTTTGCGAGTTCCTTCTTCGATCGAGGACACGGTGGGGTTATGTCTGACGTAAGTAGGTGTTCAGGATCATTCATTTGATCATCAATAGTTCACATCTGTTATGCGTAGATCATCCCCCTCTTTATTTTTGAACTTGTAAGTTAGCCACCAAATAAATGCTTAGCCGCTTGCTGCAGCCTCACCACTTAACCATATCTCACCAATTAAGCTTTGCTATTCTTGATACCTTTGGAAATGAGATTGTTGAGTCCCCTATGGCTCACCGATTACTACAACACCAGTTGCAGGTACATGTAAAGGTTTCTTGACGCGAACGCGTTGATTGTTCGTTTGAAGTTGCTTCTTCTTCCTCTTCTTCATCGATCTAGGATGGGTTCCACGCCGGCAGTCTGGGATAGCAAGGATGGACGTCGTTTTCTTTTCTTGTTTGTTTTCGTCTGTAGTCGGACCCTGCTCTTCTTCGTGTTCTTTATGTATTGTACTGATGTGACTCTGATTTATCTTGTGGCGAGTGTAAGCCAATTCCATATATCTCATCTTTTCAGTACATGTACTTGTAACGATATCCATTCTTGCGAAACTACGAGATGCGCTTCTATCCCTGACGAGGCCCTCGTGACAAATTAAGGATAGGAACGCATCTTGGTCGTTACACTTGGCCCCTCCTCCAAGGAGGAGAGCTTCGGTCGAAGCTAGGGAGGAGTCCTCCTCCCACAAGGGAGGTGGACTACCTTGGTAGGACTCTTCCTTCCTTTCCTTTTAAGCTTTTTGCCTTATCTCCTTTATCCCTATACGCATGGGCCTTTAGTGAAGGCTTTGGCCAGCCCAATAAGGGTTGGTCCATGTCCTCTAAGAGCCCATGGACTCCTTTGGTCGTCACACCCCTCCCGGGGTCCCTCCGGCACCCTCCCGGCACTCCCGATACACTACCCATGAGCCCGAAACTTTTTACGGTGACCAAAATAGTGTTGGGGAACGTCGCATGGGAAACAAAAAATTTCCTACGCGCACGAAGACCTATCATGGTGATGTCCATCTACGAGAGGGGATTTCCGATCTACGTACCCTTGTAGATCGCACAGCAGAAGCGTTAAGAAACGCAGTTGATGTAGTGGAACGTCCTCACGTCCCTCGATCCGCCCCGTGAACCGTCCCGCGATCCGTCCCACGATCTGCTCCGATCTAGTGCCGAACGGACGACACCTCCACGTTCAGCACACGTACAGCTCGACGATGATCACGGCCTTCTTGATCCAGCAAGAGAGACGGAGAGGTAGATGAGTTCTCCGGCAGCGTGACGGCGCTCCAGAGGTTGGTGGTGATCTAATCTCAGCAGGGCTCCGCCCGAGCTCCGCATAAACGCGATCTAGAGGTAAAACCGTGGAGGTATGTGGTCGGGCTGCCCTGGCAAAAGTTGTCTCAAATCAGCCCTAAAACCCCACTATATATAGGAGGGAGGGAGGGGAGGAGGCAGCCTCAAAACCTAAAGGTTTGGCCGAAATTGGAGGTGGAGGAGTCCTACTCCAATCCTACTTGGAGTAGGATTCCACCTTCCCACTTGAAAACTCTTTCCACCTTGTGTTTTTCCTTCTCAAACCTTATGGGCCTTAGTGGGAACTTATTCCAGCCCACTAGGGGCTGGTTTATCTCTTCCTATAGCCCATGAGACCCCTTGGGGCGTGACACCCCTCCTGATGGTCCCCAGCACCCCTCCCGGCACTCCCAGTACACTACCGATGAGCCCGAAACTTTTCCGGTAATGCACGAAAACCTTCCGGTAACCAAATGAGGTCATCCTATATATCAATCTTCGTTTCCGGACCATTCTGGAAACCCTCGTGACGTCCGTGATCTCATCCGGGACTCCGAACAACATTCGGTAACCAACCATATAACTCAAATACGCATAAAACAACGTCGAACCTTAAGTGTGCAGACCATGCGGGTTCGAGAACTATGTAGACATGACCCCAGAGACTCCTCGGTCAATATCCAATAGCGGGACCTGGATGCCCATATTGGATCCTACATATTCTACGAAGATCTTATCGTTTGAACCTCAGTGCCAAGGATTCATATAATCCCGTATGTCATTCCATTTGTCCTTCGGTATGTTACTTGCCTGAGATTCGATCGTCAGTATCCGCATACCTATTTCAATCTCGTTTACCGGCAAGTCTCTTTACTCGTTCTGTAATACAAGATCCCGCAACTTACACTAAGTCACATTGCTTGCAAGGCTTGTGTGTGATGTTGTATTACCGAGTGGGCCCCGAGATACCTCTCCGTCACACGGAGTGACAAATCCCAGTCTCGATCCATACTAACTCAACGAACACCTTCGGAGATACCTATAGAGCATCTTTATAGTCACCGAGTTATGTTGCGACGTTTAATATACATAAAGCATTCCTCCGGTGTGAGTGAGTTATATGATCTCATGGTCATAGGAACAAATACTTGACACGCAGAAAACAGTAGCAACAAAATGACGATCAACATGCTACGTCTATTAGTTTGGATCTAGTCCATCACATGATTCTCCTAATGATGTGATCCCGTTATCAAGTAACAACACTTGCCTATGGCCAGGAAACCTTGACCATCTTTGATCAACGAGCTAGTCAACTAGAGGCTTACTAGGGATAGTGTTTTGTCTATGTATCCACACAAGTATTGTGTTTCCAATCAATACAATTATAGCATGGATAATAAACGATTATCATGAACAAAGAAATATAATAATAACTAATTATTATTGCCTCTAGGGCATATTTCCAACAAACAGGACTTCCTATATGTCAATCTTTACCTGTGGACCATTCCTGAGCTCCTCGTGACGTCCGGGATCTCATCCTGGACTCCGAATAACCTTTGGTAACCACATACTATTCCCTTTACCAATCTAGCGTCATAGAACCTTAAGTCTGTAGACCCTACGGGTTCGGGAGACATGCAGACATGACCGAGACATCTCTCCGGCCAATAATCAATAGCAGGGTCTGGATATCCATGTTGGTTCCCACATGTTCCACGATGATCTCATCGGATGAACCACGATGTCAAGAATTCAATCAATCCCGTATGCAATTCCCTTTGTCTACCGGTATGATACTTGCCCGAGATTCGATCGTCGGTATCCCCATACCTTGTTCAATCTCATTACCGGCAAGCCTCTTTAATCGTTTCGTAACACATCATCCCGTGGCTAACTCCTTAGTCACACTGAGCTCAATATGATGATGGATTACCGAGTGGGCCCAGAGATACCTCTTCGTCATACGGAGTGACAAATCCTAGTCTCGATTCGTGCAACCCAACAAACACTTTCGGAGATACCCGTAGTGCACCTTTATAATCATCCAGTTACGTTATGACGTTTGATACACCCAAAGCACTCCTACGATATCTGGGAGTTGCACAATCTCATGGTCTAGGGAAATGATACTTGACATTAGAAAAGCTTTAGCAGATGAACAACACGATCTAGTGATATGCTTAGGATTGTGTATTGTCCATCACATTATTCCCCAATGATGTGATTCCGTTATCAATGACATCCAATGTCCATGATCAAGAAACCATGATCATCTATTGATCAACGAGCTAGCCAACTAGAGGCTCACTAGGGACACATTGTGATCTATATATTCACACATGTATTAGGTTTCCGGTTAATACAACTATAGCGTGAACAATAGACAATTATCTTGAACTAGGAAATATAATAATAACCACTTCATTACTGCCTCTAGGGCATATTTCCAACAGTATCCCACTTGCACTAGAGTCAATAATCTAGTTAGATTGTGATGAATCAAACACACATAGAGTTCTGGTGATGATCATGCTTTGCCCGTGGAAGAGGTTTAGTCAACGGGTCTGCGACATTCAGATCCGTATGTACTTTACAAATATCTATATCTCCATCCTAGATGTATCCACGTATGGAGTTGAGCGGCGCTTGATGTGCTTGGTCTTCTTGTGAAACCTCGGCTCCTTTGCAATAGCAATAGCTCCAGTATTGTCACAGAATAGAGTCATCGGGCCCGACACACTTGGAATCACTCCTAGGTCGGTGATGAACTCCTTCATCTAGACTCCTTCCCCGCGCTCCTTCTGAATCAGCTATGTACTCCTCTTCACATGTAGATGCCGCCACTACGCTTTGCTTGCAACTGCACCAGCTAACTGCCCCATTATTCAAAACATACACGTATCCGATTTGTGACTTGGATTCATCTGGATCTGTGTCGAATCTAGCATCAACGTAACCCTTTACGACGAGCTCTTCGGCACCTCCATAAACAAGAAACATATCTTTAGTCCTTTTCAGGTACTTAAGGATATTCTTGACCACTGTCAAGTGATCCACTCCTGGATCACTATGGTACCTCCCTACCAAACTTATGGCAAAGTTCCCATCAGGTCTGGTACACAACATGGCATACATAATAGAGACTATGGCTGAAGCATAGGGATGGTACTCATCTTCTCTATATCTTCTGTCGTGGTCAGTCGTTGAGTCGCACTCAACCTCACACCTTGCAATACAGGCAAGAACCCCTTCTTAGCCTTCTCCATACTAAACTTCTTCAGTATCTTGTCAAGGTATGTGCTTTGTGAAAGACCTATAAGGCGTCTCGGTCTATCTCTATAGATCTTGATGCCTAATAAGTAGCTTCTCCAAGGTCCTTCATTGAAAAACTCTTATTCAAATAGGACTTTATGCTTTCCAATAGTTCTATATCATTTCCCATCAACAATATCTCATCCACATATAATATGAGAAATGCTACAGAGCTCCCACTCACTTTCTTGTAAATACAGGCTTCTCCATAAGTCTGTATAAACCCAAATGCTTTGATCACCTCATCAAAGCGAATGTTCCAACTCCGAGATGCTTGCACCAGACCATAGATGGAGCGCTGGAGCTTGCATACCTTGTTAGCATTGCTAGGATCGACAAAACCTTCCGGTTATATCATATATAATTCTTCTTTAAGAAAGTCGTTCAAGAATGTTGTTTTGATGTCCATTTGCCAGATTTCATAAGCATAGAGTGCGGCAATTGCTAACATGATTCGGATAGACTTTAGCATCGCTACGGGTGAGAAGGTCTCATCGTAGTCAATTCCTTGAACTTGTCGATAACCCTTAGTGACAAGTCGAGCCTTATAGATGGTCACATTACCATCCGCATCAGTCTTCTTCTTGAAGATCCATTTAATTTCTATGGCTTGCCGATCATCGTACAAGTCCACCAAAGTCCATACTTTGTTCTCAGACATGGATCCTATCTCGGATTTCATGGCCTCAAGCCATTTGTTGGAATCCGGACCCGCCATCGCTTCTTCATAGTTCGAAGGTTCATTGTTGTCCAACAACATGATTTCCATGACACGGTTATCGTACCATTCTGGTGCAGAACATACCCTTGTCGACCTTAGAGGTTCAATAGCAACTTGATCCAAAGTGTCATGATCATCATCATTAACTTCATCTCTAGCCGGCGCAGGCGCCTTAGAAACATTTTCCTATGTTGCGCTACTCTCCGGTTCAAGAGGGGGTACAGTTACCTCATCAAGTTCTATTTTCCTCCCACTTACTTCTGTCGAGAGAAACTCTTTCTCTAGAAAGGATCCGTTCCTAGCAACAAAGATCTTGCCTTCGGATCTAAGATAGAAGGTGTACCCAATAGTTTCCTTAGGGTATCCTATGAAGACGCACTTTTCCGCTTTGGGTTAGAGCTTCTCTGGTTGAAGTTTCTTCACATAAGCATCGCAACCCCAAACTTTCAGAGACGACAGCTTAGGTTTCTTGCCAAACCATAATTCATACGGTGTCGTCTCAACGGATTTAGACGGTGCCCTATTTAAAGTGAATGTGACACTATCCAACGCATAGCCCCAAAATGATAGCAGTAAATCAGTAAGAGACATCATAGATCATACCATATCTAGTAGAGTGTGATTACGATGTTCAGACACACCGTTACGCCGGCGGCGTGAGTTGTGAAACAATTCCACATTTCCTTGGGTGTGTGCCAAACTCGTGACTCAAATATTCTCCTCCACGATCGGATCGTAAGAACTTTATTTTCTTGTCACGTTGATTTTCCACCTCATTCTGAAATTCCTTTAACTTTTCAAAGGTTTCAGACTTGTGCTTCATTAAGTAGACATACCCATATCTACTCAAATCATCAGTGAGGGTGAGAACATAATGATAGCCTCCGCGAGCTTCAACGCTCATTGGACAGCATACATCGGTATGTATTATTTCCAATAAATTGGTCGCTCGCTCCGTTATTCCGGAGAATGGTATCTTGGTCATCTTGCCCATGAGGCACGGCTCGCATGTGTCAAATGATTCAAAATCAAGAGACTCCAAAAGTCCATTAGTATGGAGTTTCTTCATGCGCTTTACGCCGATATGACCAAGGCGGCAGTGCCACAAGTATGTGGGACTATCATTATCAACCTTGCATCTTTTAGCACTCACACTATGAATATGTGTACGATCGAGATTCATCAGGAATAAACCATTTACCAGCGGGGCATGACCATAAAACATACCACTCATATAAATAGAACAACCATTATTCTCAGATTTAAATGAGTAGCCATCTTGCATCAAGCGAGATCACAAACAATGTTCATGCTTAAAGATGGTACTAAATAACAATTATTAAGATTTATAACTATTCCCGAAGGTAGATGTAGAGATAGCATGCCGACGACGATCACATCGACCTTGGAACCATTCCCGACGCGCATCGTCACCTCGTCCTTAGCCAGCCTACGCTTGTTCCGCAGTTCATGCTTAGAGTTGCAAATGTGAGCAACAGCACTGGTATCAAATACCCAGGATCCACTACGAGCGATGGTAAGGTACACATCAATAACAAGTATATCACATATACCTTTGACGTTGCCGGCCTTGTCCGCTAAGTACTTGGGGCAATTCCGCTTCCAGTGACCGGTTCCCTTGCGGTAGTAGCACTCAGTCTCAGGCTTAGTTCCTTTCTTTGACTTCTTCCCGGCAACTGGCTTACCGGGCGCGGCAACAACTTTGTCGTCTTTCTTGAAGCTTTTCTTACCCTTGCCCTTCTTGAAATTGGTGGTCTTATTTACCATCAACACTTGATGCTCTTTCTTGATTTCTATCTCCGCGGATTTCAGCATTGAATACAACTCAGGAATAGTCTTTTCCATCCCTTGCATGTTGTAATTCATCACAAAGCCTTTATAGCTCGGTGGAAGCGACTGGAGGATTCTGTCAATGATCGCATAATCCGGAAGTTCAACTCCCAGCTGAGTCAAGCGGTTGTGCAACCTAGACATTCTGAGTATGTGCTCACTGATAGAACTATTCTCCTCCATCTTACAACTAAGAACTTGTCGGAAACTTCATATCTCTCGACCCGGGCATGAGCTTGAAAACAAGTTTCAGCTCCTCAAACATCTCATATGCTCCGTGTTGCTCAGAACGCCTTTGGAGCCCTGGTTCTAAAATGTAAAGCAGGCCGCACTGAACAAGAGAGTAGTCATCACTCCGCGACTGCCAGGTGTTCCTAGCATCCTAGTCTGCCACGGGAACGGGAGGATCACCTAGCAGTGCATCAAGGACATATGCTTTATTGGAATCCATGAGGATGAGCTTTAAGTTACGAGCCCAGTCCGCATAGTTGCTCCCATCGTCTTTCAGCTTGGTTTTCTCTAGGAACGCGTTGAAGTTGAATGGGACATTTGCGTTGGCCATTGGATCTACAATATTTGTAAAGACACTTTTAGACTAAGTTCATGATAATTAAGTTCATCTAATCAATTTACTAATGAACTCCCACTTAGATTGACATCCCTCTAGTCATCCAAGTGACGCATGATCCACGTTGACTAGCCCGTGTCGGATCATCACGTGAGACGGACTAGTCATAAATGGTGAGCATCTCTATGCTGATAGTATCAACCATATGACTCATGTTCGACATTTCGGTTTCCCGTATTCGAGGCCATGTATGTACATGCTAGGCTCATCGAGTCAACCTAAGTGTTCTGTGTTTGTAATCTGGCTTACGCCCATTGTATGCGAATGTTAGAATCTATCACACCCGATCAACACGTGATGCTTCGAAACAATGAACCTTCACAACGGTGCACACTTAGGGGAATACATATCTCAAAAATTTAATGAGGGGTCATCTTATCTTTGCTACCGTCGTTCTAAGAAATAATATGTAAAACATGATAAACATCACATGCAATCATATAGTGACATGATATGGCCAATATCATCTTGCTCCTTTGATCACCATCTTCGGGGCACCATGATCATCATCGTCACCGGCATGACACCATGATCTCCATCATCATGATCTCCATCATTGTGTCATCACGCCAACTATTACTTCTACCACTATAGCTAACCGTTAGCGATAAAGTAAAGTAATCAACATGGTGTTGCATCTCATACAATAAATTAAGACAACTCCTATGGCTCCTGTCGGTTGTCATACTCATTGGCATGCAAGTCGTGAATCCTATTACAAGAACATGATCAATCTCATACATTACATATGTAACATCACATCCTTTTGGCCATATCACATCACATACAGTGCAAAAACAAGTTAGACGTCCTCTAATTGTTGTTCCAAGTTTTACGTGGCTGGTTAGGGTTTCTAGCAAGAACGTTTCTTACCTATGTGACATCCACAATGTTGATATGCCAATGCTATTTACCCTTCATAAGGACCCTCTTCATCGAATCCGGTCCGATAAAGTGGGAGAGACATACACCCGCTAGCCACCTTATGCACCAAGTGCATGTCATGCGGTTGAACTAGTCTCACGTAAGAATACGTGTAAAGTCGGTCTGGGCCGCTTCATCCCACGATGCCGCCGAATCAAGATAAGACTAGTAACGGCAAGCAAATTGACAAATCAGCGCCCACAAATTTTGTTTCGTACTCGTGCATAGAATCTACACATAGAACCTTGGCTCGGATGCCACTTTTGGGGATCGTAGTAATTTCAAAAAAAAATCCTACGCCATGCAAGGATCTATCTATAGAGAAACCAGCAACGAGAGAGGTTGTAGAGCATCTTCATACCTTTGAAGATCGCTAAGCAGAAGCGTTACTATGAACGCGGTTGATGGAGTCGTACTCGGAGCGATTCAGATCGCGGTGGATTCTGATCTATGGCCGAATCACGGCACCTCCGTGTTCAACACACGTACAGCCCTGTGACGTATCCTCCTTCTTGATCCAGCAAGGAGAGAGGAGAAGTTGAGGGAGAGCTCCGGCAGCACGACGGTGTGGTGGCGGTGGAGCTATGTTCTTCTCTGGCATGGCTTCGCCAAGCGCTGCGGAGGAGGAAGAAGAGGGAGAGAGAGTTGCGCCTTGGGAGAGATTAATTGTGTGTTCCCAAAAGTCCAAAACCTCAAGTATATATAGGAGCAGGGAGAGGGAGGGATGCCTTGGCCCCTCCTCCAAAGAGGAGAGCTTCGGCCGAAGCTAGGGAGGGGTCCTCCTCCCACAAGGGAGGTGGACTCCCTTGGTAGGGCTCTTCCTTCCTTTCCTTTTAAGCTTTTTGCCTTATCTCCTTTATACCTATGCGCATGGGCCTTTAGGGAAGGCTTTGGCCAGCCCAATAAGGGCTGGTACACCTCCTCTAACAGTCCATGGACTACTTTGGTCATCACACCCCTCTGGGGGTCCCTCCGGCACCCTCCTGGCACTCCCGGTACAATATCGATGAGCCTGAAACTTTTCCCGTGACCAAAGCAGGACTTCCTATATATCAATCTTTACCTCCGAACCATTTCGAAGCTCCTCGTGATGTCCGGGATCTCATACAGGACTCCGAACAACCTTCGGTAACTACATACTATTCCCTTTACAACTCTAGTGTCATCGAACCTTAAGTGTGTAGACCCTACGGGTTCGGGAGACATGCAGACATGACCGAGACATCTCTTCGGCCAATAACCAACAGCGGGGTCTGGATATCCATGTTGGTTCCCACATGTTCCATGATGATCTCATCGGATGAACCACAATGTCAAGGATTCAATCAATCCCGTATGCAATTCCCTTTGTCTATCGGTATGATACTTGCCCGAGATTCGATCGTCCGTATCCCCATACCTTGTTCAATCTTGTTACCCGCAAGCCTCTTTACTCGTTCCATAACACATCATCCCGTGGCTAACTCCTTAGTCACACTGAGCTCAATATGATGATGGATTACCGAGTGGGCCCAGAGATACCTCTCCGTCACACGGAGTGACAAATCTCAGTCTCCATTCGTGCAACCCAACAGACACTTTTGGAGATACCCGTAGTGCACCTTTATAATCACCCGGTTACGTTGTGACGTTTGATACACCCAAAGCACTCCTACGGTATCCGGGAGTTGCACAATCTCATGGTCCAAGGAAATGATACTTGACATTAGAAAAGCTTTAGCAGACGAACAACACTATCTAGTGCTATGCTTAGGATTGGGTCTTGTCCATCACATCATTCTCCAATGATGTGATCCCATTATTAATGACATCCAATGTCCATGATCAAGAAACCATGATCATCTGTTGATCAACGAGCTAGCCAACTAGAGGCTCACTAGGGACACATTGTGATATATATATTCACACATGTATTACGGTTTCCGGTTAATACAACTATAGCATGAACAATAGACAATTATCTTGAACTAGGAAATACAATAATAACCACTTTATTATTGCCTCTAAGGCATATTTCCAACAGTCCTGACACCAATCAGATCTGAATCTTGGCAGATATGATGGTTGGAACATTTCTTATTAATTATAACTTTGGTCTTTATGTAACCTTGTACGGTGATGTCTTGTGTGGTACACCAGACCGAAGGACCTATTGTTATAAATTCTTCGATATGTAAGGTTAGCCACTCTACCATGAGGGAATTGTATGAGTTAGTTTTATAAGTTGTTCCTCGTGGATCCTTTGTGTACCCAAAGTCCAACCTTTATGGGATGATCATGTTGATGCTACCCTGAAGCACGGATGTGGTACTTCAAATTTCTACAGGAACGTGGGAAGCGCAATGCTAAATTGTTCTTGATCAATTATCCAAACATCATTGTATGGGTAAACATCATGATTCTCCTTGCCTCTTTATCTAAATGGTTATGTACTTGATGGCCTATCATGTATACCATGCTCTGTTTCCTTGGGAAAGGTACACTCTAATACTTGTGTGTGTAGACACCTTTTCCTTTCCATTGGCCTGTTTAACCCTTTTCTTGTAACCTAACTTATCTGAGGAGTGATAATTCCCTGCTTAGGTAAAAACCTTGGTGTACAGCTGTGTCAATAAGACCATGTTACTATTGTGGATAACATTCCGGTAGCCTCCGGTGGACGAGAACTTTGCCTATTAGTCCGCCTCGTTTCAACGACCAGGAAAATGGTTCTATTCGTCCCCCGCCCTTGGTACCAACGTTGTTGCCAACATAACTCGCAGGCTATCCTGTGACATGTCTTGCTACCAAGACCGTGCAAGATGTCACCGCTTTGCCTACTCTCAACCCACGTGATAGGCCCATAACCCAAAGTTCCACAGTATCGAAACCTAACTCTCATGTACATCTTTGACTCCAAATTATCCTTTGCACTTGGATTTGTATGTAATTCCCGAGCCACCGTTTAAGGGATGATCTATTCTTCTATCAAACACAATACTTATTTCCATTGCTCTAAATCCCCTTCCATATCTATTTAGGCATCAAACGATTGTCTAATCGTTTGAAACCTCTGTACCATAATGTTGTATTCCCAATGAATTCCGTGAGTTACAACTTGAGAAATAATTCATTACTTCTTCTCTCAGTTCATCGTTAGGTGCCCAACTTTGTGTCGCTATGTTATCTGAGAATTTTTCCTATAATAGCAATTCGTAGGACAAGGAAGATCTCGAAGAAAGGATGACGACTCCATAAAAATGACCTAAAACAGAGAATTCAATACATCAACAAGAAGGACGAACCCCTTCGATGAGAGCAAGGAAGACAACAAGACTCATTAGAATTTCGTAACCAAACGTTTCCCCCTTACCTCTACCTCTTAATTCTCGGGATGAGAATTTCTTTTAGTGGTGGAGAGTTGTGACATCCCTGGATTAGGCTACAGTAACCCATGTAATCTAGCGACAGTAATCGCACACTAGTGGTGCCATGTCATCAAGATTTGCTAAGCCAAATTGCCACTTGACAAAAACCAAAACTAAATTCAAATTAAAATTAAATTCAAATAAATTATTTCTTCAAACTTCAAATTAAAAATCATGTTTGGGTTACGAAAATTCCCCACGCAATTGTCAATGTGAAACCAACTTTTTATAAAGTGGTTAAAGGCCCTAAAATTATTTTAAACAGTGCCACAAAGACATTTTTAAATACTTTTCTAATTTGTGGGAAATGCAAACCATTTTCAAATAGACCTTAAACTTTTTATGACAGTACCAAGTATTGCAATAGTATTATTGGACCAGGTCCCACAAATTTTACAAAAGTCATTTGGTACAAAAAGTGAATGTTTAATGGGAACTATTAAAAATAAAACAAATAAAGAAATAAAGAAAAGACCTCTCCAAACCCCCCTGGCCACTGGTGGCCTGCTTCTACAAGAACCGGCCTAGCCCATCACCACTCCCTCCTTCAACCTCTGTTCACAGAGGCATCCGTGGGCAGAGGGGGCGCATCCATGGCACCAATGTCCACACGGTGGCCATCCAGCATCTCCTTGCGGGGATAAGGTCGCCCCCGTGCTCCCTCGACCGAACCCTAGTCGTTTCTTCCCTCCCCTCGCGCCGCTTCGCTCTCTCCTGCACACACTCGCATTATCGTCGCCATGGCCGAGCTCTATCCCGTCGCCACCATGCTCATCGGTGCCCGTGGATACGTTGCGGAGGACCGCCACCCTCGACTTCATCCATTCAGAGCAACGAATCGGGTCGGGACGACTAGTACGCTCGCCATCGACCTCGTCATCTCTGCGTACATCGTCGATGTTCGTCGTCGATTGCCTCGTCTCCGGTCAACCTTCGGTATCCCCGAACGCACTCCCGAGCTCAAGGTGAGCTCCTCTCCATGTTCCCTTTCCCCCTTCTCCATTCGTCATCGTAGCCATCGTCCCCGAGCTCCTGCACCGCACCAGCTGCTGCCGTTCGCTTACTACTGCTACCCATAGTTGATGCTACTGCCTTTGGTGTTGCTCCTCTTGCCGCTGCTTGCTGCTCCGACTGTGCACTGCTACTGTCGCTGGTTGCTCGAGCTACTGTTGTTGCATCGCTACCGTTGCTCCTCTTCTGCCCTGCAGCTGCGTCTAGCCATGCCTCATGCTGCTGCCGCCCGCCGCTGCCTGCGCGGCCTATGGGCCCTGGCCGCCGGCACCCCGCCGCGGCCGACCTTCGTTGTCGCTCCCTGGCCCACGCCTAGCATGTGCCTGCCCTCCTCGGTGGCTGATATTGCTACTGCCGGCCATGGCCGAAGCCATGGTCAAGCGACCCAACACACGAGTGCGTGTGTTTGTGATGTGTGCGTGTGTATGGCCAGTAGGCCACTGGCAGGTGGGGCCACCCCTAAGAGTTTTTCTAAAAAAGGGGGAAATTGATATGTATGTACATATAAATAATAATGATTAATTAATTAAATAATTAGTGAATTAATTAGTTAACTTAGTTAGCAGTTAGTTTTCCCTTTAGGTCTATGGCAGGGGAACCCCACTCCCTTGTTGACCACTCATCTTTGATTGGTCAATTGTTGATTGGACCCCGCCCATCCCACAGTCATACACTTAGGCTAGCCCCTTCTGGGTGTAATTAGTATTCTACCATATATTTTAGTAATTAAATTAACTAGATAATAAATTCTAGGAATTGTTTTAATCTTTGAAAATTCATATAAAATAAATTATAACTGGGATGAAAATATTTTGTACATGAAAGTTGATCAAAAAAATGAGACGAACCCGGATACGTTATCTGTTCGTCTGTCGCGCATCCCTAGCATAGCGAACATGGAACATTTCCATCCGTTTCATTTTTACGGTAGTAGCCAAAGACCCGGGAAATATCGTTAGAGATTTTCCCGATCCCGCTATAACACGTAGTACTGTGTTAGCTCATGTCTAGCGCTCCTTATTGCTATGTCGTGCTTTGTGATGCTTTTGATTGATCTGTTATTTATTGTGTTTCCCCAATGCTGCTTCCTTTTCGGTAGACCCCCGAGACCGATGGTGATCTGGTGATTGACTACTTCCCGGTCGAGGATCCGTATCTGTCTGCAGAGCAACGAGGCAAGCAAACCCCCTTGATTATTCCTATATCGCCCATTTCTTTCTCCCTCATGCTTGCATTAGAATTTTTCTATTGTTGTATTTAGCTCCTATATCTGATGCATAGCCTAATTTTGATGAACTGTTACATTATTCTATTGCACCTTAAAACTGTTTAATATAGGTGGAGCAGTCATCCCCTCTGACCCTTAGTCCAGTTGCCCCTGCTTTATCATCAAGTCTCGATCCCTGATCGATGAGCCAAGACCCGACACAACACTTACACCCCCTTAGTTGTACGACGCTGCGGAGATACTATCGGATACCGAGGGTGACACCTCGCGAAATACTCATGATGCTATCTCTATAGTGCAGCTAGTCGGTCGTGGTTATCGAGGGTGATTCCTCCTTCACCACTCCCGATGATGACTCTGTCGTGCAACCCCTCAAGTGTAAGACCCTCGAGGGTGATTCCTCTAAGTCCACCTTGACGGTTACATCGTTCTGAATCCAACGAGGGTGATACCTCGAATCCCCCTGATGTTAAAACCACACAGTTACTTGAACATGTTACTCGGAACATTGATGAATAAATGTTAGGCGGGTGGATTCCCGCGTGGATGTGTCGATGAATTAATTAAAATGTTAATGGATTTGGGTATTTGACCTGGGTTGGTCGGAGACCTTATTTCGCACTAACCATCTACGTGGGAGGAGTTATGGGTTCTCGACGTCGTGGTATCAACTGAACCTCTTCACACGTCAGGAATGGAGCGGCGCACGCCCGAGTGGTCCGGATAGGCATCGCGCTTGTAATAAGGGGTGCTAGGACTGATATTGGCCGCCCTCGCATCGTGCAGGAGTGCAAAGGGTGATGGGCCCATGAACCCTGCGTGCTTAGGATTTAGACCGGCGGGCTGGCCTCTTTGTTAAGTCTAGGTGGGGCTGCGACGTGTCGATGTTCCGAGGTCGGGCATGACCCAGGAAAGTGTGTCGGGCCAGAGTTTATCAAGCGTGACGGGGAATATGTGGTGCACCCCTACAGGGAAGAACTTATCTATTCGAATAGCCGTGTCTGCGGTTACAGGACGACTTGGAGTTGTGCCCCGATCTTATACAACTACAACTGTTACTTAACTGGAATGTTTGCTCCGGGATTACTTCCTTGAAGGGAGTCGAGGAAGGATCTCTAGGCGTGATTTTAATTAACATTGTTGCACCAATATGACTTTAATTGTGATACTTGTTATACTCTTGTCTATTGCTGCAAGACCCCCTAAAGATGCTAGTCTTTGATAGGACTAGGCCTTCCCTCTCTTTCTCGCATTGCTGCAGTGAGTACACATATAAACCCCTTCCTCTGATACTGATGCATACTTAGCATAGTTTCGATGTCAGTCTTGCGAGTACTTTGGATGAGTACTCACCATTGCTTTGATCCCCCTTTTCCCCCTTGATCCGTTGTTGTGGCCATATGATGGAGCCGAGGAGATGGCGTATCCCGCCGACGACGACTGCTACCCCGACGGTTCTTACTACTACGTGAAGGCCGCTGAAGACCAGGAGTAGTTAGGAGGCTCTCAGACAGGAGGCCTCGCCTCGTTCGATCGTTGTATCTTTTGTGCTAGCCTTCTCTAAGGCACCTCATGTTTAATGCGTGTACTCAGATATTTGTTGCTTCCGCTGACTCATGTGATTTTTGAGCTTCTGTATTCTAACTCTCGAGTCCCCTGGCTTGTAATATGAAGCTTGTATGTTTTATTTGTGTCTAGAGTTGTGTTGTGATATCTTCCTGTTAGTCCTTGAGCTTGGTCGTACGCATTTGCGGGTATGATTAGCGTACGATCAAATCGAGGGTGTCACAAGCATGTTCCATCATCGTACGCTAGGACCGATCCGATCTGCTGTTGCTGCCACCGATCTCGCTGAGATTGCCTCGTACATGACTAAATGCTGCAGTGCCTTCCGAGTTTAGATGTATCCCCACCGCCTCGCATCTGCATACGCCGCTTCGGCGACTTCTCATGCACACACCATCGATCACAACATCCATTCTTTCTCTAGATCAATTCCCTCGCCTCATGGATATTGCAACCTTGCTCTAATACCACTTGTTAGAATAATCTGAGGCTTTCCATCAATCTACCGAGGACCAAGCAATCACACAAACATGATGTGACATCCTCGACTTTTGCTACAGTGATTATTGTAATTAAGCTACAGTGATCAACCGCTAATGATGCCACGTCATCGGATTCCCATCTCAGACCCGCGTTGATTCGAGTTTTGTCCGGATTCAAAATTTGAAGACAAACGAAAAATACTTTATAAGTTCATTACAAATATTACAAGGATATGTATACGAAAGAAAGAATTAAAAGTATGTATAATAAATTGTAAAAGAAAGTGTAATAAAAGAAAGTATTTAAAAAGAAAAATCAAATAGTAAAATAAATAATGAAAGAAAGAAATAATAGAAAAGAGAAAAGGCAAAACAAAACAAAAAAAGAAAAAGAAAAAAAGAAAGCAACCCCACTCCCCCGGCCCAGCTGGGCCACCCACCGGCCCAACCGGCCAAACCCTAGTCCCCCCTGGCGAGCAGCCCCTCCCCTCGCTACTCCCTCCCCCCCTGAGCGCCGCCGCCAGCCTCCCCCTCATGGGGGGCCCCACCCTCACCCCCACGAGAGCCCCCCCTCTCTTGGTCCTCTCCCCCACCCCCACCGACACTCCCTCCCGCAGCCCCCACCTCCCGTGACTCTCTCCCACGACCCCTCTCCCCCACGCCAGATCCCCCACCGAGCCCTTCTCCCATCCCGCCGGCGGCCTCTCCTCCTCCCGCCGGCAGCCCTCCCCACGGCCTCCTCCTCCCCCCGGCGGCCCCCCTCCCCACGGCCTATCCTCCCCCCGGCGCCCCCCCCCCTACACGGCCTCCCCCCCCCCGGCGGCCCCTCCCCTCTTCCGGCCGGCGAGCCACCCCCTCCACCCCGCCGGCAGGGGGCCCCGGCTGCCTCGGCCTCCACCTCGCCGGCCTACCACCCCGCCCCCCGTCGGCCTTCTCCCGCTCGGTCCGAAAGGGACCGGGCAGGGAGACGTCATCATCTCGCCGGACCCGGCCGGCTTCCCCTCGCCGGCGCGTCATCACCATCATCACCGTCCCCTCCACCACCGGAACCACGCCATCTCCACCGTCACCTTCGTGCGAACTCCGGCTTCACCGGGCCGTCTCGTCACCGTCGGTGAGCCCCTCCTCGGGCTCCTCCCACCATGTCGATCTTCTCACCGTCCCGGTTCCGTTCCGGCAAACGGGACCTCGATCCGTCGACGGTAGACTCCGGTAGGAAGGATTGAAGTTTGTGTTCTTCTAGGTGGAGTTAGCAAAGAGTTCTTTGTCTCTCTGTTAACAGAGAGGGAGATGAGAGTTTTGAGAGAGAATAAAAAAAACAAATGTTGTATTCCGTATGTATGTATGTATGTATTCGATACCCGTATTATGTAGGTATTTGCGTATATAGGCATGAGGAGAGATACGACATTTGTATGTTTATTTATTTGTGATTAAAATGTGTATTTGGCATTAGGTCACTTACCGGTAGGGCCAATGCACCCGCTGTCTATGATAGGGAGGCCCCACGCGAGAGTTAATATAAATTATAAAAATAATGTTTTTCTTAAATAAATAAATAAATAGATATAATAATTAATTAATGAGTTAATGAATTAGTTAAATAAATATATAAGTTAATCTGTTTATTAGAATAATTAATTAACATGATTAGAGAATGACACGCGGGTCCCTCACTAAATTAATCTGATTAAATAATAGTTAATCTTAAATAGAACTTGTGCCTATGACGTTCGGGACCCGCTGGTGAGTTGACCGGTCAAATGTTGATGTCAGCATGACATCGCGATGATGTCATAATGGAATTTTATTAAATCTTTTAAATCTGTTTTTTATTCCTAAATAATTAATAAAACTTTGAAAATTAATATTAAATAATCCGTAAGTCAGATCAAAATATTTTCAACATGAAAGTTGATCAGCAGAACGAGACGAACCCGGATACACGGCCCGTTCGTCTGTCATGCGTCCCTAGCATAGCGAACATGGAACTTTTCCATCGTTTCCAGTATAACCGGTAGTAGCCCGAGACCCGGAAAATATCGTCAGATATTCTTCCGACCCGTCTATGACGGATGTTGCTGCGTTAGCTCATGTCTAGCCTGCATCTTTCCATGTCATGCTTTGTGTTGCATCGGTGCTATTATTTATTGTTTCTTCCCCCTCTTCTTACCGGTAGACCCCGAGACTGACGCTGCTGCCGGGTACATCTACGACCCTGCCGATCAGTCCTTTGCCGCAGAGCAGCAAGGCAAGCAAACCCCCCCTTGATCATTCCTATATCGCCTATGTCTTTCTTTCTACTGCTTGCATTAGTATTTTGCTACTGTTGTAGTTAGCTCCTATATCTGATGCATAGCCTGTTTTTGATGAACTGCTACTTTCAGTCCTGTACTTTTAATCTGCTTAGTATAGGTGGAGCAGTCATCCCCTCTGACCCCGTAGATCAGTTGCCCCGCTTGTTTTCAATTCTCGATCTCTGATCGACGAGCCAGACCCGACACAGCACATTCACCCCCCTTCGTTGTACGACGCTATAGGGATACTATCGGGTACCGAGGGTGACACCTCGCTAAGTACTCCTGATGATATCTCTGTAGTATAGCTAGTCGGTCGTGGTTATCGAGGGTGATTCCTCTTTCACCATTCCCGATGATGCCTCTGTCGTACAACCCCTCAAGTGTGGGACCCCCGAGGGTGATTCCTCTAAGCCCACCTTGACGGGTACATCGTTCGGAATCCAACGAGGGTGATACCTCGGACTCCCCCGATGTTACAACCACACAGTTACTCGACCATGTTACTGGGATCATTGGTGATTAGTTGTAAGACGGGTGGATTCCCGCGAGACTGTGTTGTTGGCCTAATTAAAATGCTAATGGATTTGGGTATTTGATCTGGGTTGGTCGGAGACCTTTTCGCACTAACCGGCTACGCGGGAAGAATTATGGGTACTCGGCGTCGCGGTATCAGCCGAAGCTTTTCAGATGCCAGCAATGTAGCGGCGCGCGCCCGAGTGGTCCCGAGATGCATCGCGCTTGTGATTAAGGGATGCTAGGACTGACGTCGGCCGCCCACGCCACGTGCAGGAGCATGAAGGGGAACTGGGCCCACAAACCCTTTGTGCTTAGGATTTAGACCGGCGGGCTGGCCTCTCTGATTAGTCTTAGGTGGGGCTGCGACGTGTCGATATTCCGAGGCCGGGCAGGACCCAGAAAAGTATGTCCGGCCAGAGTGTTATCGAGCGTGACGGGACATGTGGTGCACCCCTGCAGGGATGAAAATTAACTATTCGGATAGCCGTGTCCACGGTTACAGGACGACTTGGAGTTGTGCCCCGATCTTATACAACTACAATTGTTACTTAACTGGAATTAGTTTGCCTCGGGATTGCTTCCTCGCAGGGAGTCGAGGGAGGATCTTTAGGCGTGACCTCACTTTAATATTGCTGCAACAATATGACTATTAATGTGTTACCCCTGTTCTACTCTCGTCTATTGCTGCAAGACCCTGAGGATGCTAGTCTTCGATAGGACTAGGCCTTCTCTCTCTATTCTCGCATTGCTGCAGTCAGTCCACATATAACCCCCTTCTTTGATACTGGTGCATAATTAGAATAGTTCTGATGTAAGACTTGCGAGTACTTTGGATGAGTACTCACCGCTGCTTTGCTCCCCCCTTGTCCCCCTTGATCCGTTTGCTGCGACCAGATGTTGGAGCCCAGGAGATGGAGGTCCCCGCCACCGACGACTGCTACCCCGACGGTGCCTACTACTACGTGGAGGCCGCTGATGATCAGGAGTAGTTAGGAGGTTCCCAGGCAGGAGGCCTCGCCTCCTTCGATCGTTGTATCTTTTGTGCTAGCCTTCTCTAAGGCACCCCATTTTTATGTCTGTTCTCAGATATTTGTTGCTTCCGCTGACTCGTGTGTTTATCGAGCTTTCGTATTCTAGCCCTCGAGGCCCCTGGCTTGTAATATGAAGCTGATGTTATTTTATTTGTGTCTAGAGTTGTGTTGTGATATCTTCCCGTGAGTCCTTGGGTTTGATCGTACGCATTTGCGTGTATGGTTAGCGTACGATTAAGCCGAGGGCGTCACAAGTTGGTAATTGAGCCAACTGCCTGTAGGTAGCCCCCTTTCCAACTCCTTGGCCGAAGTTGAGTTTAGTGTTTGAAAAACTTTACTAACACTTATGTTGTGGCTTATGGGCCCACATCTCAATTGGGTGGTATTAGTATCTTTTACTCCTTTCCTATACTCTGGGCTCTACTTTCTCTTCTCTTTCGGGTCAAAGATTTTACTAACTCTAACATTAGGTTCTCGAATCACATCAATCCGGAGCGCTGGACTATCTACTCTTTTTCTCCTGAATATGTATTACACACACTGTCATTGACATCCGTCAATCTTATTTTCAGATGCGTCCCGCAAGGCAGCACGTGCGCCTGACACAGGCCACTGAGACGACTGGGTTCCCGGCCAGTTTGGTCGATCTCCTGACCAGGCTGGGATATCGCTGGTACCCCGAGTACACTGTGTTCGAGGATTTCCGCGAGTACAACCAGTACCAGTACCAGGCTGAGGTTCGCATCTTCGACCAGAGGGGCGGCGAGACCCTCGAGCGCCACGTGTTCTGTGGTATTGGACTGTCGGTCGAGATGGCCGTCCATGATGCGGCCTACATCGCCATCACCCGTCTCCGTGGAGCGTACCCTCACCTGGAGGAGAGCCCTTTCAGATACATCCCGCATGCTCCTGCTGGGGATGAGACTGGGTCTGATCTCACTGCCTACGCTTCTGACGTTCGGGAGCGCAGCGACCGTTCCTACGTCGCTGTCTGCGCCCCCTACGTGACACGTCGCTACGACGCGCGGATTCTGGTGCAGTACACTGAGGCAATGGATCGTGCTTTCCGAGCTCTGAGTGTGGAGTTGTATGCTCGTCTTTACGACGCGTTGACAGAGCTGCAGCCATCACACTGTCCGAGGGTTCCACCTATGCGCATCCGCGAGCCGAGCAGGACAGAGCTACCATCAGCTCTCGAGTGGACTGATGTTGGGGGTAGAACCCCTGCACTTGGACCTCAGCTGCTCGACTGGATGCGGTACCCTCACCAGAGTCACAACGGGACACAGGGTCCTGTCCCTACCTTCTATCACCGCCAGCTACCAGGATTCGATCGTCCTCTCCGACGTTGATGTAGCCTTATCGCTACATCTCGTTGTGGTACTCTTCCACCGCGTGCCTGCGCGCCGCCTAGTGAGTCCAGGGTATCGTCAAATGCGTCCGGGCTATCGCCAAATTTCGAGTTTTTAATCGTTAGTCTGTAATCGAACTTATGTATGGGTCTGTATGTCGAACTCAACTACTATGGAGTATCTATCGCATTTCCCTTTCATTATGCTTAATTACTTCATGGATGCATGCGATGCCTTTGCAATTACTTTAAGCTAAACTACCCCTGCTAAATATTTAACAGGATGGTTAGACCAGTTGGCCGTCCGCGTGGCCCTGCCAACGATGCACCACCCCCGCCTCCTGAGTATATGGTGGGGATGATCCAAAAGTTTGAGCTGAACCGCCAGTTTATGCAAGGACTCATGGATCAGTTCCAAAGGCCGAACATGAACCAACCGCAAGGCGTGACACTACAAGACTTCTGCCGTCTCAACCCTGCGATCTACCGCAGCTCAACTCAGCCTCTTGATGCTGATGACTGGCTCCGTGACATTTCTTATGAGCTGGAGTCTGCCAATGTGCCCCTGGCGAGCTATGTCAACTTTGCCCCCTACTTTCTGAAGGGTCCCGCTGCTCAATGGTGGGACAGCCACAGGCGCTCTCAGCCCGATGGGACTATCATCACTTGGGCAGAGTTCAAGGCTGCTTTTCGTGCTCGATACATTCCGGAGGGAATCATTGACCGGAAGAAGCGTGAGTTCCGCAACTTGGTCCAGGGCAACAAGACTGTGGATGCTTATCAGCGGGAATTTCTGGAATTATCTCGCTATGCTGAAGAAGACATTGCGACTGATGCACGCAGGCAGGAGAAGTTCCGTGAAGGCCTCCACCCTGATATCAAGCTGACACTCCTCATTCAGGACTATGCTGATTTCGCCACCCTCGTGAACAAGGCTATTCAGGTTGAGACTGGTCTGCAGGAATACAAAGATAGCAGCAAGCGCAACAGTGACATGGGCTCATCTTCGGGCTCATCTGCACAGAAGCGGAAGATCTGGATTCCCAACAACATGTACCATGCACCTGCTCCTACTCCGAGGCCGTCCTATGCTGCACCTCGCCTGCCTCCTCCACCACCTAGGCAGCCGAGGCTTCCAGCTCCACCGCCTCGAGTTCCTCCTTCCCGTCCTGAGGACGGGCTGTGCTTCAAGTGTGGCCGTCCAGGTCAACGTGCTAGAGACTGCAGGCAGAATCCGAATCAGCTGGCACTTCCCGCAGCTGGCCGTGGCAACAACCAGAACCGCAACTTCAACACTAAGCCTGCTTATGTTCGTGGTCAGGCCAACAACATTGATATGGGTCAAGCTCAAGACCAGCCTGCTACCGTGATGGGTACACTTCTCGTTAACTCAGTACCTACTTCTGTATTGTTTGATACAGGAGCATCGCATTCCTTTATGTCGGAAATTTTTGCATACATGCATGACATTAGGAGCGAAGAGATGAACATCCCGATAGTGGTAAACACCCCTGGGGGCGAACGCCGAACCTCTGTGGTTTGCCCCCATGTTCCAGTTGAAATTGAAGGATTAGAATTCCTTGCCAACCCCATCCTACTAAAGTCATCCAACATTGATCTCATATTGGGGATGGACTGGTTGAAAGCTCATACGGCATCGATCGTTTGTGCCACCAAAACCGTCCACCTCCTACACCCTTCAGATGAACTAGTAAGCTACCATGCTCATCTCGTCCGTAATGCTGAGGCACGGCTGTATGCTTTGAATGCATTAAATGCGTCGCCTCTTGAAGGGATTGAAAACATACCAGTGGTCCGAGAATTCCAAGATGTCTTTCTAGAAGAACTTCCAGGAATTCCCCCTGCTCGAGCTGTCGAGTTTGTCATTGACTTGGTACCCGGTACCACTCCTATTGCCAAGCGTCCTTATAAAATGCCACCACATGAACTCCTTGAACTTAAGCAAGAAATTGACAACTCGCTCCATCTGGGTTTCATCCGTCCGAGTTCCTCTGCTTGGGGAGCACCTTCTCTCTTTGTTAAGAAGAAGGATGGGACAAATCGATTGGTTCAAGACTATCGTCCTATCAACCAGGCCACTATTCAGAACAAATATCCTCTCCCTCGGATAAATGATTTGTATGATCAACTTGCTGGTTCCACCGTTTTCTCTAAGCTCGACTTGAGGTTGGGATACCACCAGATCCGTGTTCGCAAGGAGGATATTCCAAAGACCGTCTTTGTTACTCGATATGGATCATACGAGTACACCGTCATGTCCTTCGGCTTAACCAATGCACCGGCAACCTTCTCTCGATTGATGAATTATATATTCATGGACTACCTCGAAAAAAATTTCGTGGTATATCTAGATGATATTCTGGTATTTTCGAAGAACAAAGAAGAGCATGCTGAACATCTTCGTCTTGTACTGGATAAGCTTCGGGAGCATAAACTCTATGCGAAGTATTCCAAATGTGAGTTCTGGCTAGACGAAGTGACTTACCTTGGTCATGTGATTTCCAAGGATGGTATTGCGGTCAACCCCGAACGAATTCAAGCTATTCTTGACTGGACTCCCCCGAAGAATGTCAAGCAAGTCAGAAGTTTTCTCGGACTCGCCAGCTATTGCCGTCGATTCGTCGAGAACTTCTCCAAGATTGCGAAGCCCTTAACCAACCTGCTTCACAAAGGTGTTAAGTATGAATGGACTGATAAATGTCAGGAAAGTTTCCAGGTACTCAAGGACAAACTGACGTCCGCTCCAGTACTTGCTCCTCCAGATACAAAAAGGGATTTCGTCAGATACTGTGATGCTTCTCGTCAAGGAATAGGTTGTGTCCTAATGCAGGATCGCAAGGTGATCGCTTATGCTTCACGTCAACTGCGTGCTCATGAAGAGAACTACCCAGTTCATGATCTCGAGCTTGCCGCAGTCATTCATGCATTGAAGGAATGGCGACAATACCTTGTCGGTAATCGCTGTGAAATCTACACCGACCATCAAAGTCTGAAGTACTTGTTCACTCAACCGGAGCTGAACCTGCGTCAACAAAGATGGATGGAGCGTATAGCAGATTTTGACTGTAGTATATCATATACCCCTGGCAAGGCTAACGTAATGGCTGATGCCTTAAGTCGCAAGTCATACTGCAACCACCTCCAGGTTCATCAGGTTCACGATCGTCTGCAAGAGGAATTCCGTAAGCTGAACCTCTACATTGTTCCTCAGGGTTACCTTGTTCCTCCTCCTGAAGAGTATCAAAAGATGAACCTTCGTGTTGTTAATCAGGGCTCCCTCAGTAACCTAGTGGTTGAACCAGATCTTGTGAGCTCCATAAAGAATATACAAAACTTTGACGATGATGTCGACAGGATTAAGAGCTATATTGCAAAGGGTAAACCCTCCTTTTTCACTGTTGATGAAGGTGGCGCCTTGTATTTCAAGGGTCGCCTATTCGTCCCAAATAAGAAGGAAAATCTCAGGATGACTGGGAAGGTGATGGAAGAAGCGCATGACACACCATTGTCTATTCACCCGGGTAGTACCAAGATGTACCAAGACATCCGACAAAGATCCTGGTGGCCCAATATGAAACAAGACATTGCACGCTATGTGGCAGAATGTGATATATGCCGACGTATCAAAGCAGAACACCAAAAGCCTGCTCGAACTCTGCAACCTATCTCTATTCCCGAGTGGAAATGGGACCATGTTGAAATGGACTTCGTCACTGGTTTTCCCAGATCTCAGAAAGGTAATGATGCTATTCTTGTCGTCATTGATCGACTGTCCAAAGTGGCACATTTCCTGGCCGTCAAGGAAACGATTAATGCTAGTCAACTGGCAGATCTTTATATGTCCAGAGTTGTTTCACTTCACGGTATTCCGTTGGTAATCAGTTCAGACCGTGGCAGTTTGTTCACTTCAAAATTCTGGGAAAGTTTTCAGAAGTCTATGGGGACTCATCTGTCCTTCAGCACGGCATTTCATCCTCAATCCCAGGGACAAGTTGAACGAGTCAACCAAATTCTCGAGGACATGCTTCGAGCTTGTGTCATTTCTTTCGGTAAGAAATGGGAGGAATCTCTCCCGTATGCCGAGTTCTCTTACAACAATAGCTATCAAGCTAGTCTGAAGATGGCCCCTTTCAAAGTATTGTATGGGCGAAGGTGTCGGACTCCTCTGAATTGGTCAGAAACTGGGGAACGATCACTCTTCGGTCCGGATATTATTCAACATGCCGAAGATCAAGTCCGCGTTATTCATGAGAATCTGAAGGCTGCTCAGTCTCGTCAGAAGAGTCAGTATGACCGTCATCATCAAGATATGGTCTATCAACCTGGCGAAAAGGCTTATCTTCGTGTCACACCAATGAGAGGTGCACACCGTTTCGGAATCAAGGGCAAGTTAGCTCCTCGTTATATTGGTCCTTTCACTATTCTCGAAAGGCGTGGAAGAGTGGCTTATCAATTGGAACTGCCGGCGAACCTTTCTCAGGTTCACGATGTCTTCCATGTTTCTCAGCTCCGTCGCTGCTTCAAGGACCCTATTCGAGCAGTGGATCACGATATGCTTGAGCTACAACAAGACCTCTCTTATAAAGAGCATCCGGTCCGCATTCTCGACCAAGCTGAACGTAAGACTCGTCGCAAGGTCACTAAGTTCCTTAAGGTGCAGTGGTCAAATCACTCTGAAGATAAAGCCACTTGGGAACGCGAGGATCATCTTCGTGATGAATACCCCGGGCTCTTTCCCTCTACCTCTTAATTCTCGGGACGAGAATTCTTGTTAGTAGGGGAGAATTGTGACATCCTCGACTTTTTCTACAGTCATTATTGTAATTAAGCTACAGTGATCAACCGCTAATGATGCCACGTCATCGGATTCCCATCTCAGACCCGCGTTGATTCGAGTTTTGTCCGGATTCAAAATTTGAAGACAAACAAAAAATACTTTATAAGTTCATTACAAATATTACAAGTATATGTATACGAAAGAAAGAATTAAAAGTATGTATAATAAATTGTAAAAGAAAGTGTAATAAAAGAAAGTATTTAAAAAGAAAAATCAAATAGTAAAATAAATAATGAAAGAAAGAAATAATAGAAAAGAGAAAAGGCAAAACAAAACAAAAAAAGAAAAAGAAAAAAAGAAAGCAACCCCACTCCCCCGGCCCAGCTGGGCCACCCACCGGCCCAACCGGCCAAACCCTAGTCCCCCCTGGCGAGCAGCCCCTCCCCTCGCTACTCCCTCCCCCCCTGAGCGCCGCCGCCAGCCTCCCCCTCATGGGGGGCCCCACCCTCACCCCCACGAGAGCCCCCCCTCTCTTGGTCCTCTCCCCCACCCCCACCGACACTCCCTCCCGCAGCCCCCACCTCCCGTGACTCTCTCCCACGACCCCTCTCCCCCACGCCAGATCCCCCACCGAGCCCTTCTCCCATCCCGCCGGCGGCCTCTCCTCCTCCCGCCGGCAGCCCTCCCCACGGCCTCCTCCTCCCCCCGGCGGCCCCCCTCCCCACGGCCTATCCTCCCCCCGGCGCCCCCCCCCCTACACGGCCTCCCCCCCCCCCGGCGGCCCCTCCCCTCTTCCGGCCGGCGAGCCACCCCCTCCACCCTGCCGGCAGGGGGCCCCGGCTGCCTCGGCCTCCACCTCGCCGGCCTACCACCCCGCCCCCCGTCGGCCTTCTCCCGCTCGGTCCGAAAGGGACCGGGCAGGGAGACGTCATCATCTCGCCGGACCCGGCCGGCTTCCCCTCGCCGGCGCGTCATCACCATCATCACCGTCCCCTCCACCACCGGAACCACGCCATCTCCACCGTCACCTTCGTGCGAACTCCGGCTTCACCGGGCCGTCTCGTCACCGTCGGTGAGCCCCTCCTCGGGCTCCTCCCACCATGTCGATCTTCTCACCGTCCCGGTTCCGTTCCGGCAAACGGGACCTCGATCCGTCGACGGTAGACTCCGGTAGGAAGGATTGAAGTTTGTGTTCTTCTAGGTGGAGTTAGCAAAGAGTTCTTTGTCTCTCTGTTAACAGAGAGGGAGATGAGAGTTTTGAGAGAGAATAAAAAAAACAAATGTTGTATTCCGTATGTATGTATGTATGTATTCGATACCCGTATTATGTAGGTATTTGCGTATATAGGCATGAGGAGAGATACGACATTTGTATGTTTATTTATTTGTGATTAAAATGTGTATTTGGCATTAGGTCACTTACCGGTAGGGCCAATGCACCCGCTGTCTATGATAGGAAGGCCCCACGCGAGAGTTAATATAAATTATAAAAATAATGTTTTTCTTAAATAAATAAATAAATAGATATAATAATTAATTAATGAGTTAATGAATTAGTTAAATAAATATATAAGTTAATCTGTTTATTAGAATAATTAATTAACATGATTAGAGAATGACACGCGGGTCCCTCACTAAATTAATCTGATTAAATAATAGTTAATCTTAAATAGAACTTGTGCCTATGACGTTCGGGACCCGCTGGTGAGTTGACCGGTCAAATGTTGATGTCAGCATGACATCGCGATGATGTCATAATGGAATTTTATTAAATCTTTTAAATCTGTTTTTTATTCCTAAATAATTAATAAAACTTTGAAAATTAATATTAAATAATCCGTAAGTCAGATCAAAATATTTTCAACATGAAAGTTGATCAGCAGAACGAGACGAACCCGGATACACGGCCCGTTCATCTGTCATGCGTCCCTAGCATAGCGAACATGGAACTTTTCCATCGTTTCCAGTATAACCGGTAGTAGCCCGAGACCCGGAAAATATCGTCAGATATTCTTCCGACCCGTCTATGACGGATGTTGCTGCGTTAGCTCATGTCTAGCCTGCATCTTTCCATGTCATGCTTTGTGTTGCATCGGTGCTATTATTTATTGTTTCTTCCCCCTCTTCTTACCGGTAGACCCCGAGACTGACGCTGCTGCCGGGTACATCTACGACCCTGCCGATCAGTCCTTTGCCGCAGAGCAGCAAGGCAAGCAAACCCCCCCTTGATCATTCCTATATCGCCTATGTCTTTCTTTCTACTGCTTGCATTAGTATTTTGCTACTGTTGTAGTTAGCTCCTATATCTGATGCATAGCCTGTTTTTGATGAACTGCTACTTTCAGTCCTGTACTTTTAATCTGCTTAGTATAGGTGGAGCAGTCATCCCCTCTGACCCCGTAGATCAGTTGCCCCGCTTGTTTTCAATTCTCGATCTCTGATCGACGAGCCAGACCCGACACAGCACATTCACCCCCCTTCGTTGTACGACGCTATAGGGATACTATCGGGTACCGAGGGTGACACCTCGCTAAGTACTCCTGATGATATCTCTGTAGTATAGCTAGTCGGTCGTGGTTATCGAGGGTGATTCCTCTTTCACCATTCCCGATGATGCCTCTGTCGTACAACCCCTCAAGTGTGGGACCCCCGAGGGTGATTCCTCTAAGCCCACCTTGACGGGTACATCGTTCGGAATCCAACGAGGGTGATACCTCGGACTCCCCCGATGTTACAACCACACAGTTACTCGACCATGTTACTGGGATCATTGGTGATTAGTTGTAAGACGGGTGGATTCCCGCGAGACTGTGTTGTTGGCCTAATTAAAATGCTAATGGATTTGGGTATTTGATCTGGGTTGGTCGGAGACCTTTTCGCACTAACCGGCTACGCGGGAAGAATTATGGGTACTCGGCGTCGCGGTATCAGCCGAAGCTTTTCAGATGCCAGCAATGTAGCGGCGCGCGCCCGAGTGGTCCCGAGATGCATCGCGCTTGTGATTAAGGGATGCTAGGACTGATGTCGGCCGCCCACGCCACGTGCAGGAGCGTGAAGGGGAACTGGGCCCACGAACCCTTTGTGCTTAGGATTTAGACCGGTGGGCTGGCCTCTCTGATTAGTCTTAGGTGGGGCTGCGACGTGTCGATATTCCGAGGCCGGGCAGGACCCAGAAAAGTATGTCCGGCCAGAGTGTTATCGAGCGTGACGGGACATGTGGTGCACCCCTGCAGGGATGAAAATTAACTATTCGGATAGCCGTGTCCACGGTTACAGGACGACTTGGAGTTGTGCCCCGATCTTATACAACTACAATTGTTACTTAACTGGAATTAGTTTGCCTCGGGATTGCTTCCTCGCAGGGAGTCGAGGGAGGATCTTTAGGCGTGACCTCACTTTAATATTGCTGCAACAATATGACTATTAATGTGTTACCCCTGTTCTACTCTCGTCTATTGCTGCAAGACCCTGAGGATGCTAGTCTTCGATAGGACTAGGCCTTCTCTCTCTATTCTCGCATTGCTGCAGTCAGTCCACATATAACCCCCTTCTTTGATACTGGTGCATAATTAGAATAGTTCTGATGTAAGACTTGCGAGTACTTTGGATGAGTACTCACCGCTGCTTTGCTCCCCCCTTGTCCCCCTTGATCCGTTTGCTGCGACCAGATGTTGGAGCCCAGGAGATGGAGGTCCCCGCCACCGACGACTGCTACCCCGACGGTGCCTACTACTACGTGGAGGCCGCTGATGATCAGGAGTAGTTAGGAGGTTCCCAGGCAGGAGGCCTCGCCTCCTTCGATCGTTGTATCTTTTGTGCTAGCCTTCTCTAAGGCACCCCATGTTTTATGTCTGTTCTCAGATATTTGTTGCTTTCGCTGACTCGTGTGTTTATCGAGCTTTCGTATTCTAGCCCTCGAGGCCCCTGGCTTGTAATATGAAGCTGATGTTATTTTATTTGTGTCTAGAGTTGTGTTGTGATATCTTCCCGTGAGTCCTTGGGTTTGATCGTACGCATTTGCGTGTATGGTTAGCGTACGATTAAGCCGAGGGCGTCACACATGATACCAATATTTGTTAACGATGTTCACTGATATGGCTACATCCCTCGCGCATGACTACGGGCGCTCCTCCCCTTGACACCGCTACAATACCGCACCCTGGCCTCCCAAGCGTCAACACACGCCGTCGGCTCCCCCGTGTGCATGTGCTATTATGTTGGCATAGGTTACATCGTGTGTCTACCCTCTCATTATATAAGAGGCCTAGACGTACAACTTTCCTAATAGAACACAACTCCTACCATGTCTACACACAGTTTAAATCCAAGTCCAATTGTAACCTACCTTTGTACATAATATTCAACACAATTCTAACAGCTATATCTATGTGCCTCCCATCCTGATACCATGCTAAGTGTGTGCATGTGTGCCCTATATCAAGTGGCACCCAAGGAGTGTCATCTAAAGGCGGTGAAAGGAATTGCGAGATACTTGATACATACACCAAACTTTGGCATATGGTGTCCCAATGGATTTCTTTTAATCTTGTTAGCTATTTCAACTTCGACTATGCCGGAGACAAGGCTGATAGAAAATCCACCTCGGGCACATGTCAATTTCTTGGGAGATCTCTTATGCCTTGGTCATCCAAGAAACAAAACTCAGTATCTCTATCTACCCCCGAAGCGGAATACATTGTCACTGAATCATGTTGTGTACAATTGCTATGGATCAAATGACGCAAACTCTTAAGGATTATGACATTCATGTGAAACATGTTCCATTGTTGTGTAACAATAAAAGTGCCATTAAAATTGCTCATGATCCCATTCAACATTCTCGAACTAAACATATTCAAGTTCGACATCATTTCATTCATGATCATGTTGATAAAGGAGATATTAATCTCAAGCATGTTTGTATCGATAAACAATTGGCCGGTATATTTACCAAGCCACTTGATGAGAAAGTGTTTTGTCACTTTGAGGAGTGAGTTGAACATCATTGATCCTTCAAACTTGAGCAAGACTTACTCTGATGCATGCAAGGGCATGAGCTTACTTGATTATTCCATGATGCTACTGATATGGCATTATCTTATATCTTGGAAAACTATGACCCCTTGTATTGCATCTAACCTTTTATAGGTACTTGGAAGAACTAGACTCCACAAGATTGCCATCAACTCACATCAAAAGCAATCTTGTCATGCCCAAGTATCAACAACCCTTTGTTTGGAGATGAAGGAAGAAGACAACAAAATCATATCCTTGACAACTATTTGATGAATAAATTCACTCTTGTCACATGGATATATTATGTTTTTCCATGCATGACTAACCTATATAGGTGAAAAGTGAACCGAAACAACCAGGATTGCTCCAAATTCAAGATGATCTTCATCAACATTGAGCATCCACAAACAAGTTGACCTACATGCCATGTCATCAACATCATTCGAAGGTATGTACTCATATCCTTGATAAAGCTTTAAACCAAGTCATGAGGTAAAGCAACTCAAGTGATATGAAGACATTTAAATTCTTAACGAAAAATGACAACCCCATTTTGCGCTTAACGATGAGTATGACCTATGATCAAGCATTCTAGCTTGGCTCCTTAAGTCAATATACTCTAATATATGTGACCTAGTCACCGACCAACATCTAGATGAAGTTTCTTGTATGGTTCACGTCTTTATTGAATGCTTTCTTGGAACCATTAAATACTCATCTAGTTGCAAAAATTCTTTGCAAATCTTTTGAAAAATCCTTGAAAATCATTTGAATACTTTCTGGGAACTTTGGCCAAAATATTTGAGAATTTTTATTGGCAAAATGGCTAGGAAGGATTTACGTTCGTTTTGAAGAGATCCCATATTTTCAAGTAGTTAAGATTCTATCTGCAAACTGGATCTCTCCAAACTAGGGAAATCGGTCATACCGACTTCTCCTAGAGGCATAAGTTCATTCTTGGTTCTACCGAACTATTCTTCCTCGGAGACACTGAAATATGATGTTACATGTGTTCTTAGAGATTATCTCAACTTTTGCCAAATGGGGATTCCTTCAACCAAGATCTCAAAATTTCAAAGGGGGAGAAACATCTAGGATCCCTACTAAAAGGAGGAGAATTTCAAAGAACCCTTACCTACTAAAATGGGGAGAAATTTCAAGGAATCCTTATCCACTCAAGGGGGGGAGTATCAAGGAACCCTTAACTATATCAAAGGAAGAAAATCCAGGATCCCTTACTCTCAAGGAACCCTTACCCTATTACCTTTTTGACAATTAATGCCAAAGGGGGATAAATATCAAAGCTTATGCTTGAAGAAGGCGAAATCCTCAAGGAGGAGAGATATTAAAAAGGGGAGAAATCCTTAAAGGGAAAAGTTATCTAAGACTATGCTTACCCAAAGGAGGTAAACTACAATAAGGGAAAGCTTCTTGTAATGGACTTGTGTCACCCTGCCTACTACCAATATCTACATTCTATGATTCAGGGGGAGGTGATATCATACATATTCACACTTAGGGTAGAAAGTTTTGAATGTTCTTGGAGACATATCTATCCAAACAAATAGGGGAGAATTATCTATCATCAAATCCTATTTTCAGTATGTCTTCTATGTCTTGGTACTTTCGGAGCTCTTTGCATCTTTACAATAGAATACTCTTTTGTTATCTAACAATTGTTTTCTCAAGTGTGTTCCTACTGCTAAGATTCTCAAGAACTCCAAGGTAAGTATATGCACCATATCCTTATTCGTGATGATCTCTCGTCTCTTGAACATATTGTTTGCGAGAGTGAGTCTTGAACATGGAAACCTTTTAATTCACATATGTTTGATGCATATAGCCAAGATTCACATGACTTGTCTTGTTCCTTCTACTATGTGTGTGCCTATGCAGTCCAAAGCAAATATATCTTAAAAGAGATTGCACACATTTAGGGGGATCATGTATTAATCATGTATCTTTCAAAGATATCACATTCTAATGCCTATCTATATTTGAAGCTTTGATTGTATATTGTCATCAATTACCAAAAAGGGGAGATTGAAAGCACATAGACACCCTTGATGTTTTTGATAATTCATGACAACATACATTGTCTCCTGGAATAATACTTTTACCTAGTATATTTCAGATATAGTCCATAAAGAGGATTGGCTAAGGATTGTGAGGAGAAGCCCCAAGGAAGGAAAGGAATAGAATTGTCCAAGCTTCAAGCTTCAAGACTCTACATTTTTATTTTGTGAGAAATCACATTTGAGTCCATAGGAAAGCCAATACTATTAAAAGGGGATGAGGTGACTATGATGATCCAGTTGCTCAAGTGCTTAGAGTTAGCCGCCAAAAATACTCATGAACTCTGCCACAAAATATTCTATCCGAAATCCTAAATCCAAAATTCGGTGCCACCAACTTTCTCCATTCGGCCCTACCAAGTTTTGCCTCACACAGATCCCATGCCAAACCCTAGCTTCTCGGTGACAGCAAGTCTTGTTTCGGTCTCACCGAGAATCAGTGACTAAGTCTTTGTCTACCTGTTTCTAAGAGTCGGAATTTCCGAGTTTTAAGAATTGGTGCCACCGAGTCTGGTAACTGCCGAGGCCAGCCAAAATTGGACCCACCGAGATTCACATATCGGCCTCACCGAAACGCGGAAAGTTGCCACATTTTGCACTAGTTGGTGCAACCGAGTTCTTACTTTGGTTTCACCGATTTGGGCAATAATGTTGTAACGGTTGGATTTTTGGAGATTGGAGATGCATGTATATATACCCCGCACCTCCTTTCATTCATAGGGGAAACACTTAGAACATACAAACACTTGCCCCCATCCACTTTTTCGAGACAGGGCCACCTAATCATGTGTTGAGATCAGGATATTCCATTCCTATCATATGAATCTTGATTTCTAACCTCCCCAAATTTCTTTCCACCCCATCAATCTCTTCTACCCAAGCCAAACCTATGAGAGAGTGATTAAGTGTTGATGAGACTATCTTTTGAAGCACAAGAGCAAGGAATTCATCATACTACCACATCTATTACCTTTTGGAGAGTGGTGTCTCCTAGATTGGTTAGGTGTCGCTTGGGAGCCTCCTACTTCGTGTTGTGGAGTTGAACCAAGAAGTTTGTACAGGCAAGGAGATCACCTACTTCGTGAAGATCTACCTGAGTGAGGCTAGTCCTTCGTGGACGTAAGCCGTGATGGAATAGACAAGGTTGCTTCTTCATGGAACCCTTGTGGGTGGAGCCCTCCGTGGACTTGCGCAGCCGTTACCCTACATGGGTTGAAGTATGCATCAATGTGGACGTACGATAGCACCACCTATCGGAACCACGCTAGAAATCTTCATGTCAATCTTTGTGTTTGATATTCCTAGACTCTACTCTTTACTTTGCATATGCATGTCTTTACTTTCCGCTTCTATAATCACCGACTTGCATGTGTAGGGTGTGTTTGACTTGCTAAATGATAAAATCTGTCAACAACTAAAATTGGGAAAAGGCTAGGTTTTAAGTAGTCAAGCAGTCTACCCCCCCCCCTCTAGACATCCCTTCTAGTGATCCGACAATTACTCCACAATGCATTCCCTTAGGCCCATAACATGGTGAAGTGTTGTGTAGTCGATGTTCACATGACACCACTAAGAGAAGCAATAACATACATATCATCACAATATCGAACGAATGCCAACTTCACATGATTAATTATAACATGACTTCTCCCATGTCCTCAGGAACAAAAATAACTACTCATGCATCATCAACATGTTCAAGATCAGAGGTGTGATAATGATAATTAAGGATCTGAACATAATATCTTCCACCAAGTAAACCAACTATCATCAACTACGAGATGTAATCAACACTACTAGTAACCCATAGGTACCAATCTGAGGTTTTGAGACAAAGATTGAATACAAGAGATGAACTAGGGTTTGAGATGAAATGGTTTTGGTGAAGATGTTGATGAAGATTGTTCCTGCCACGAAGGAGGAAGCGTTGGTGATGACGATGGCTTCGATCTCCCCCTCCCGAAGGGAAGTTTCCCTGATGAAATAGTTCTGCCGGAGAGAAAAAAGGGCCTCTACCCAGGTTTCTGCCTCGAGACGGCGGTGCTTCATCCCAAAAGTATCTCCTTGATTTTTCTAGGTCAAAACATACCTTATAGGAGAAAAGGGGGGCAGGGGGCCTACTGGATTCCACAAGCTAATAGGACGCGTCCAGGGGGTGGGCGCGGCATGTTGGCTTGTAGCCAAAAGGTGGCCCCCTCTAGTTTATTTTTGGGCCAATAATTCTTATATATTACATAATAATTCTTCGTGAAGTTTTAGGTCATTTGGAGTCCACTCAATTTTCACCCTTTTTCTTGGTTTTCATGTCGAGAATTCCAGTTTCTGGCAATTTTCCTCTTTATGATGTACCTCATAATTTAAATAGAAAAGGAATAAGAATTGTATAATAATGAGGAATAATGGATAAGAACAACATAAATATCAATAAGAATTCATGATGCAAAATGGACGTATCAACCATGCAAATTGGATCTTGAGAATGGGCAGTATGAAGTCGCTTGGGCACAAGTATGTATAGGGAGTCACACGTGCGAGTGATCTAATGACCATGCACGACATGAGAGAGAGAGAGAGAGAGAAAGTCTATTCATCATCCAGGGTGCAAAATAAGTTATTCTTCACCCAGGTAATCTTACGACAGTTTTATAAATAAATTATATTTGGAATACCAATAATTACATAATACTGATTCATTACGTAAAATTTGATGTAAAAAATTAAAAATATAGGTCATAAGACCAGAAAAATCGCATTTCATGTATATTTTACACTATGTTTTTATGTTTATAATTTTATGTGACAAAAAATATTTTTTATGGTGACTATTTATTTTCTTACGGTCTCTTTTTACGTATGAAATAAGAAAAAAAATTGAGACATAAAATTACAGTGCATTGAAGTAAAAATAAAAGGGGGTGAAGAATAACTATGTTTAATATATATATATATATATATATATTATTTTTTTGCAGCTGACGAAGCATACGATATCAACCAAGTGGCCACCGGTGGACCGAGGCGTGACGATTTCCTAGCATGGAATCACATGAAGTTGGGCCAGTTCACTATGAAATCTGTTTACCACCTTAGAATGTCACTAAATGGGACAAAAAATGAATGGTCGGAGTCCTCCTCTTCGGCAAATAGGCATAAAACCTATTTAGCGTTGTGGAACACAAATGCACCACATAAGGCAAGAGTTCATATGTGGTGGTTGATTCAGAACGGTTCGATCGTGGGAGCTAAATTGCATAGGCGCAAGATCAGTCCATGAGAGTATGTGCAATATGTGGACGAGAAGAAACCGTGCACCATCAATTCTGGCCATGCATGCATCCAATCATGTTTTGGAGAGTTCTAAGCTCGGGGAAAGGGGTTCTGATGGTGGTCCCAACGGTGCCAAATGGACCCCATGGCGAGCTAGCTGCATGGCTGTTGCAACGATTTGTCGAAGCTTGTGAATAAGAAAAGTAATTAATGATTTAGGAAGGTTATGGGTTATGGTTTCCAAGGAACGAAGCAAGGGAAGGGAAGAGGATTGCTAATTGAAGAGAAGTGGCACAAACTATTCACACGCATGTCCTAGAGTGGGCGTATGTACATGAGCATCACGCTAAGTGCCCATCTCAAATGGTGGTTGATAGATGGTGCCCGCGTGAGCAAGGATGGATCAAAGTAAGGTGAACAGTGTGCAGTCAAAGCTCAAAGATAGATATTGGGGAGAGGTGGTCTTACGAGATCATGATGGAGCATATAGGGGATGCATGTTTTGTGTCTTCCCGCGCATCCCCGACCCTAAAATCTTTGAAATCTTTGACTCCTGAATATGGTGCAAATGTGATCCAAGTAGGAGCTGCTAAGATTCATGTGGAGGTCGACAACAGTGACGTTGCAGCGATGCTCAATGGCACGGCAAAGAACCTCTCGGCAACATGACTGATCATTGAAGATATCAAGAGAATATTCAAACCTTTTGAAGAGTTCCAAGCAACTTGGGTTAGGAGGTCGGGTAATAAAGGGCCCCATATATAAGTTAGGAAGGGAGTCACTCAAGAACTTTGTAAGGTTTGGCTTCAAGAGCCATCTCATTGTATTTTACAAGTTATTTCGGAGCGATCAGGCTACGGGATAATCAATAAAAGTGCATGTTGATTCTAAAAAAGTGAGGAAGGATATTCATATTTGTTTTTTGCGATACTGGAAAAAAAATTGACTCTCGTGGGCAGACATGTACGGTGGGGTTGAGTGGGGAGGTTGCGCCGGAGAAAGCCAGATGATACATGTAGAGGGAAATGAGATGTGCCCGCAAAAAAGATGGAAATAAAAGGAGTTATTGTGACCAACACCGTGAAGATAAGAAAAAAAGTGGAAAAGTCGAAAGGCGCGTATGTGGTAGGGCTGGGAGAAAGCAAAGGGAGTATTGTCCCAAAATGTGTGTAGCAACGATTGTATGTCAAATAAAACCTCTCTGGATCACATGAGTAAAAGAAATAGGAAAAGGACAAAAAAATGAAATACCATAGATGATATTTGGGTTTCAACAAAAAAAACAAGTGACTTCTTAAAGCAAAAAAGCATGGTTGAATCAAATGGTGCTATGCATTTGTTGGACAGTTGAAAATCACGATCGAATGATGGCTTCTCAAAATCATACACTTCAGGTCACCCTCATCCTCAACAATTATATTGTACAAAATTACACAACGTGACATCACCTATCACAATGTGTGTGATTTCCAATCATTGCAAGTCCACAAACAATACCCCAACGAGTTTGGAGCACTCCAAATGCCCTCTCCACATCCTTCTGAACCGCTTCTTGCATTATTGCAAAGTGCATTGTTTGTTGCCATGGGGATCGGATATGATCTAGACAAATGTCGCCCACTGAGGATATATACCATTGGCATGTAGCACCCCATGTTGTAATTGTGTGTGTTCATGGTGTAGCTGCACGACGGTGCCCTCACATCACAAAGTCTTTTGAACAACGGATATCGCTTGAGCACATTGCTATTTTTGTGAGAACAATACATGCTAAAGAAAGCATGCAAATCCACAAGTCCTTTGACGTCACTGCTTTAAATATGATGATGGCCTCTTTGGTGTGACCTTGCTACTGTTTACGCAAAACTTTGAACAGTTCTTTCATTGCCAATGCATGCAATCAACTGAACCGAGTCTATATGGAAAACCTCTTACCACTCGAGTTGCCATCAACTTGTATGTGTCTTTGACAACTCATTCTCTTAGGTACTCCGTCCAAATATGTGTACCACGACGTGGGCAAATTTAATCGTGACCTGAAGACATGTGCTCTCCCGCATAAGGAACATCTCACCGACGACATCCGCTTAATGTAAGCATCCTCAAACAAGTCGCCCATTTCTGCAAAGGAGAGAACAACAATCGACTGCAACAATCCTTCTCGAGACTGAAGTAGGAATCACGTGTCTCCATGTCATTCCTCACGCACAAGAATAAGGGTTTGCTCATCCATAAGTGGCATCAAAAAAACCATCATGGTATGTTGGTATGGGTTGACAGTAGTTTGTGTAGACGGTGGCAAGCATCCTATCCCGTGTACAATTCTCCCCCTTCATCGAACCCTTGAAATTCAGATACGCTCCACTTCCTTCTCTAATCCTTCTGGATGCTCATCATCATCATGAACTCATCCTCTTTGTCATGTGAATTCGATGAACAGGAAATGGTCTCGAATGAATTCGTCAAGCTCCTTATTGTAAAACTCCTCACCCGACAAATATGTCATTTTGCCTATAAAAGAATAAAACAACAACCCAGACATTTTTTTCAAACAAATAGAGGGCAAGATGTATGGCCAAGGTGTATGACGTAGGAGCAGGACGTACTACGTTTGCTTCTAGGGCGACGACCGTCTCCGGGATGTCGATGATGGAGGTGAGGTTTTTTTATTGGTGGTGGCTACACTAGGGGGGGGTCGAGACATCGGCGAAGCTCGAGTGATGATAGAACAGGGGGAGGGCTGACACATACAAGGCAGAAGAGTGGAGAGGAAAAGAGGGGTTAGGTTGGGGAAGATTTGAAGGGATTTTGGGGTAGTTCTGACAAATGGACGTGTCGGGGACTCCTTGTATTCGTTCCAGATGTGAGCTATGTTTGGGGGGCGCTGAATGTATATGGCCGGCTTGAGTAAGCCGTTTGAGTGACATTTCGTGGCTGGTCAGTGATCGTGACGTCCGCCGACACATAAAGGGGAGGGGGTGTCGAACGTATATGACCGGTTTGAGTGACATTTTGTGACCGATCAATGATCGTGACGTCCCTCAACACATACATGTCCAACTGTAGATGCTCTAAATTAGGAAATGCATTGCAGCTCTCGGGTGCCACACACCCCTATATGAAAATAACATTTTAAAAAATTAGGAAATTTTAAAAATTCTGAATTTTTGAAATATGAAACCTGAGTGACCGTTGTACACTCGTGTTCATTTTTGTAAGAATGGGTGCCCGTCGTATCCACTGCGTACCTAATCATGCGAATGTATACGTTACATTCACTTTTTTTTTCTATACACATAATTTTTTACTCGCGTTACCACGGGTATCCATTCCTCACGAAATTAAACACGTGTATACAACGGGCACGAGGTTCATATCCTAAAATTTCAAAAAAAAATCTTATTTTTTTAATATGTTTTTAATGTTATTTTCATATAAAAATGTGTGGCATCGGAAAGCCATAAACCTCACCCCTCTAAATTTTACTTTTTTTTTAGATAGAATACTTTGCAATTCAACACGCTCATGGAAGGAAACGACGAAAGCATGGGGCCTGTGACTTGTGAGTGTTGTCGGGGAGAGCCCGTGAGTACCGTGGGCCTGGGTAGGACCATGTGAAGTATCCCCGTTGCTTGAAATCTGTTGCATTTTATCTAGGCCCTTCAAGAAAATGAAAATCCGTATCTGTGTCCATCGCCCTGCCGCAAGCAGCGGAAAACGAACCCATCTTTCCTACTTAACCCCCGCGCTTTTCCAGTAATCCAGAGACACCGTAGCGAGAGAGGAGACGCGGCGGCGGCCATGGCGATCCCCCTCGTGCTCGTCCTACTCCCGCTCGGCCTCCTCTTCCTCCTCTCCGGCCTCGTCGTCAACACTGTCCAGGTAACCTCGGGCGACACGGGTCTGGCAATCGTTTCCTGTAATTCTCTGTGACCCCTTTCTAGGGATTGTGCGGTGATCTGGGCAGGTTGGCGAGCAGAGATTCAATTTTCTTCCGTAAATGTTTTCCTTTTAGTAGGTTCGAGTTGGTGATTTCATCATGCGCGCCCACGTTGCTTCTTCGCTTGCTCGGATCAAATATGTTTTGTTGATGTTTTCCAGTCCGATCTGATGCTATCATTTTGAGTTCAGCTGCTTAATTTGGGAGATTGTTCAATTTGCAGCCTCGAAATTGGCAAATTTTGCTCTTTGATCTGTTAATTCGCACTGGAATTTCCGTTAAGCCGTTCCTGGTCTCTTACTATGTTTGCATAACGTTGCAGGCCGTATTGTTCTTGACGATAAGGCCATTCTCGAAGCGATTGTACCGGCAGATCAACGTATTCCTGGCTGAGTTGTTGTGGCTTCAGCTGATCTGGCTTGTGGACTGGTGGGCAGGTGTTAAGGTATTTACTGTATAATAATGGATCAAAAAGTCAACCATCTTTTCTTCTTTATACACCACTTACGTACCAAATCTGAAGTTAAATCAAAGTGTAAATATTCATATGATCCTTCATTTGGGCTACAAGGCCTCTCTTGTTTATCTTTAAGTTGGTACATGGATAGCGACCATACGGTGAATTTGCTGCTTAATTACTTGCATAAAGTTAGATTGCATGCTTTGGATGATCCACAATTTAATCTGGCATGATGATGGGCACACCTAGCACCTTGCAATGCCTTTTTGATAAAAGGCAATGCTGAGTGTTGGTTGGGTTGTAAGACCACCAGTTAGCATATACCAGATGATTAAAGTCAACGTGCTTTTTCAAAGCGGTTAAAGTCTGAATAGACGAGCCATCTTGTTGAGTCAACTGAAATTTGCGATGTCATTTGAGGATGCTTTGTGTCATGTTTTCAGTTATATTGTTGATTTTGTGTTTGTAAATCAATCTGAATAGCAGCACTAATATATACTCCCTCTGTACCGAAATACTTGTAGTTTTAGTAGGCTAAGTTAGTCTATTGAAACTACAAATATTTTGGTACAGAGGAAGTATTTCAAAAGAAAGAGTGATAAGGGTGCAGTGTATAAGCAGGTCAGGGATGTTATAGTGCCTCTTTTTTAATACTCAGGGTGAACGTTTTAACGTTCTTGTTTGACAAGAACTTGTATTGTAGTAATGCATACAGATTTGACCCAATGGTGGCATGTAATGGAACTGGTGCTGCTGGCTTGTCATTTGCCTTATACTAGATAATTGTTTGAACTATGGTGTTTTCCTCACTGTTGCAATAAATAGGAAGCAACTTATCTGTAACTTCAACAATCATTGATAAAAAACACTCACCCAATCTCACTGTTTTTTTATTCAAGTGTGCCTTTCCTTGATAATTCAATCACAGTACAAAAAGATTTTCTACTTAAATTTCAATCAAAAGTTGAGTAAACAGAATTTTCAAGTGCTTGTTTGCAAATTTCGGTGGAAAGTTGAGTAAACAAAAAGTTCCTTGATAATTTTCAAGTTATTTGGACCTTTTTGAAATAGTAATGGATTTCACAACTACTAGTTCCCTGATATCAATCCATGCGAATTTTGCAGGTACAGGTGTATGCGGATCCAGAAACTTGGAAAGTAATGGGTAAGGAATTAATGCCAATATTAACATTTGGGAACTGATACCATTTCATTATTCACTTAGACCATATTTAGAAAAGGATGTGTTTTGAATACGACCTTATCTGAAGAATTCTTTAGGCAAAGAGCACGCCCTTCTCATATCCAATCATCGAAGTGACATTGATTGGCTGGTTGGATGGATTTTAGCACAGGTTCTTATCACTTGCTAAGTATTATATTTAGTTAGTAATCTGCTAAGTACATTATGATGAGTCGCCCATGATTTGATGGTCAGCGTTCAGGATGTCTTGGAAGCGCAATAGCTATAATGAAGAAATCTTCAAAGTTCCTTCCAGTAAGTTAGCCTGTACATTTCTATCATCACATTTGGTTCTACATTACTCATAGTTCAGTTATCTTGATAAGACTAAGGCAAGGGAAATTAATCAAATAAGATTACTCAAATGGAGAATTGTGCTAAAGTTATGTGGTACACTACTATTATATCTAGTATTTCCTTTCGGCCATCATTTTAAAGCCGTGAAGAAGAATGATGTCCTGTAGATAGTTAAAAGGTATCCCTACTGCTAGGTTCCAACAAACAAAGTGGAATTTAAGACCTTAAGAAGAGACCATCCCTACTGCTAAAATCCAAACAAAAGTAGTATCTAAGAAGAGCAACCCACATTGTTTGGATATAATATATGGTGTTTCTTAGTAAACTTTAGAGCGTCAGCAAACAGCCACAGGCCAATTCATTGGTACTGCAAGGGTTGTCTGACAGACTGAGTGTTAATTTGTCCAACATATATGTTGCCCTTGGCGACACTACTTCTTAAGGCCATATAGTAATAACAGTAGTACTAAACTGTTTATAAATTATTAAGCTTAACTGATTCTTGTAGAAAACAGTCTATGCTCAACTTCTGAAGCCAGAACTACCACATTGAAGAAGAAAAAAACAGAGGTAAAATAATTGAATGGATGCTATTTTTTACTGGAACTGAGAATAATCAAGTAATCGTAATAGCACTGGAGAATAAAGCCGGATATCACGGTAGAGATATAATAATATTTCTATGCATCAGACAAGCATGATCTCTATGGTCCGTATAGATTTTGTTTGTGGAAACTTCAACAGGCGTTATCTAGAACGGGCTGCACTCGCGTTTAGCTGAAGAAAGTGTTTATTGATTGTGTCTTATCTTGATCAACTATCGCAGGTTATTGGTTGGTCCATGTGGTTTGCAGAATACCTCTTTTTGGAGAGAAGCTGGGCAAAGGATGAAAAAACACTTAAAGTATTTTTCCACCTGACCTAATAATGCTACAGTGCCTTGCAGTTGATAGTAAATTAATGATATTTACACTCTTAAATGCAGTCGGGTCTTCAAAGGTTGAAAGACTTCCCCAGATCATTTTGGCTTGCCCTTTTTGTAGAGGGTACAAGATTTACTCCAGCAAAACTTTTAGCAGCTCAAGAATATGCAGTTTCACAGGGTTTGACAGCGCCTAGGAATGTGCTGATTCCACGAACTAAGGTATTGAATTTGTTTCTTCCAAACTGAAATATCGTACTCTGTGCAGTACTAACTTTGCACATGAGATGTCAAATCTGTCCTTAGTTTTCTCTGTTTTCCTGGTCGCATTTGGTACAACTTTTATAATGCTTGGTTGTGACATGTATACAATTCTTCGATTTATCTTCTCTTGTAACAGCTGATTGTGCAAAATCACAGGTTTTTGGCTGTGTTAACACAAATGGGCAGGTAGTGGATATTTTGTAAAAACAACCACGACTTCTGAGGTAGCCTGTAGTGCTGCACCCAAACCATTTTCATGGTGAAAATGGCAGGATAGAGCCCAGACAGCCACATCGAATTACTCATGCCTCTTGCTTAAGTGGACATGGGCTAATGGACTCCACAAGTCAGGTCCTCTTATTCTCTCTGTCTCTCTCATGCCAATGCCCTGTCTCGATCTCATACTCATCTCTCCTGATGTGACTGGAAGCAGCCATGCAGTGACCTTGATCCGGCAATTCTCCGGTCAAATTGGGAGCTGGCCTTTGTCGGCTGCGCTTGGCTACCCACATCAGAAAGGAGGAGCAGAGTATGGAATTAGGGGGGTTGGTGCATGCGAATTCCTGGTTTGCCAGAAACTCATGTGTTTTACTTGCAAGTGGAGGAGCAGGATTATGTCGGGTGAGGGCTGGACAGAGGCAGATGGCAGCATAGGTGGACTGTGGTGGCTCAGCTCCCTCTGTACGAGAGCATGCACGCGTGGTTAAGAGGATGTGCATGGTCCTCAGGGACATGCAGGAAGCAGGTACGAGTCCGAGGACATGCTGGAGATCGTGAATCGTGGTAGCGGAGATTTGGTCAGAGACAAAGAAGATGACCTCGGTCCAGCAATTCTCTGGTGGAAAATTAATTTAGTAAGGGGATTAGACAGAGATAGTTGTGAAACGAACGGGCATGTTGACTGGAGGCTACTGTGCTGGTTTGTCGCCAAATTTAGGATGTCTTTCTCCAACTCCAACCGCTGCCGCCGCCTCTCGATCTCCACCTCAAGTGAGCCTCTGGAAAATTCTTCTCACACACAAAATGCTCTCTTCTCCATCGATCTCCACCTCAAGTGAGCCCTGCCTTGCTGGCACATTGGCCTGCTCGCATGGCAACTAATTAACATGGCTGTGCTAACAGGTGGACTCATTGGTCAGTTTTGTTGTCAAAACGACTCAATGCGTTTTGCGCAATTACTCCTTGTAGTATGGTACAAAAAATCTCGCCTTCCCTTGCAGTGGTCAAAACCCAAAGACAACAGCCTACATGGACACTGCGTCAGAACAAATATTTGGTAGTTTGACACTGTGTTGGTGGGGGCAACTCGTGGCTATTTGTTACCGCACCCACAAAACCACCTGTCGTCTTGCACAATTAACTCCTTGCAGTATGGTAACAAAATCTCGCTTTCCCTTCCTGTGGTCAAAGCTTGAACAACAGCCTATATGGACACTTTGTCAGAACAAGTATTTGGTAGTTTGATGCTGTGATGCATTTGTACGTTTTCCCAATGTTTATCCCGGAAGTGTCGTGTTTCTAATAACTCTTTTTCATTTGCAACATCTTAGGGATTTGTATCAGCTGTAAGTATCATGCGTGACTTTGTCCCAGCTATCTACGATACAACAGTGATTATTCCGGAAGATTCGCCTAAACCAACAATGCTGCGTATTCTTCAGGGACAATCATCAGTTGTATGTATTCTAACTTGTGCAGTCTGTACAAATTTACTCGTTGTGAATTCTAGCTATTAAATTTCTTGAAAATATTTATGATTAAAAAATATATTTATAACAACCTGAGTTGTTTTTCAGAACCCATTGGATTCTTGTTCAAAGATTTTGATTTTGTACCATTGGTATTTCAATCCTATTTACAACTCCACTGTTATTATAGGTTCATGTCCGCATAAAACGCCATTCAATGAGTGATATGCCTAACTCGGATGAGGATGTTTCAAAATGGTGCAAAGATATATTTGTAGCAAAGGTATGGAGCTAATAATATTAATTATAGGATACTGTGATCATACAATGTGTTATTGTTGGAACAAACCATGAATTGGCTGACATGCTAATCACTAATTTTCTTTCCCTGTGACAGGACGCGTTATTGGACAGACATATAACAACTGGTACTTTTGATGAGGAAATTATACCAATTGGTCGTCCAGTGAAATCTTTGATGGTAAAACATAACGAAGACACCATTTTATGCAATATCATTAACTTTTGACATAAAAAATGCACTTCAATTATTACTCCCTCTGTTTCAATGTGAAAAAAAATCCTCAGCCCACTAAGCATGCAGGTGAAGGAAACATTAAATCTGAAGAAGAGCTAATTAAAAACGATCATGCATACCCGCATTAAATTTCATGCTACAGCCAAGCCTCTTCTAAATCATTGAAGTAGGTTTAGGTTGTAAACATTGTATTAACATACCGATTCTCACTGGACAATTATTTTGAAACGGAGGGTCCAAGGACAGGGACAGTTAGAGTGGAATGGACGGAGTGGATGTTAGGAAACTAGAATAGTATACGGTCACATGTGCCCTTAAGGTCCTTTAGCACCTTGTAATATCATCTGACACTTCCTTGTTATCAAACTAACTGTTGACATGTACAGAATTAGAATAGTGCCTTTGGCTAGAAAAAGAAGCGGGAATATGCTCAATATGATCATGTGACACGCCACTACTACATTATTTGTTTTCCCCACACAATTACAGCATGATGACATCTGCATATGAGTGCTGTTCTTTTACTATTCTGCTATGAGAACTTATAAGATTATGCTGATGCTCTTTCAGAAGAAGAAAAAAGACCTCATATTACCATCTACAAATAGCTTATTTCTTGGTCTCACTTGAGTTCTTGCTGTTGGTTCAGGTGGTTCTGTCTTGGTCATGTCTCCTCCTATATGGCGCTCATAGATTCTTACAGTGGACCCAGCTCTTGTCAACGTGGAAAGGAGTGATCCTCTTTGCTACTGGATTGGCAATGGTGACCGCCGTTATGCATGTATTCATCATGTTCTCGCAGGCCGAGCGCTCAAGCTCTGCTAAAGCAGCAAGGGACCGAGTGAAGAGGGATTGATAGCCCGTGTGAAATTCAGTCTATAGGGGAACTGCCAATTTATTATGTTCAGAATATATGTAGACACAGGCTCCATGGGTCAAAATCTAGTATGTCCTTGTTGTCCTCGGTAAGAGCTTCAGGAGTATTGTGTGGTGAGAACTGTGGACTTCCTTCTTTCTCTACTTTGTAATGACTTGTAAAGATTTGTTTTGCCATACCAGGAATCGCTGCTTGAATTTATCGAAGCTTTTTTTTTAATCAGGCTGGTTAGACCATACTCCGTACTTGGTACAGATTGCTATTGTGAACCTGTTTTTTTTTTTTTTTTGCGAGAAAACTATTGCCAACCTGAGATCGTGTCCGCGCTGGCTTAAGGGAGGAAGATGCGAACGCTGATGCGTTTGGTAACCTTGGTCTCGGGCCACACAGAACTTAGAGCATCTCTAATAAAGCCCTCGAACCCTTAAAAATAACCGCTTTTTTTTACAGTTTTCATAAAAAAAAACGGCGTAGACTAAAACCCTTAAACCCGTAAAAAAATTTAGAGGTCTGATGGGGTTATAGTCCTACGATAGGGTCATAGGCCTGTCCTATAAGTCCTACCCAAGGACTACCCTTCATAAGGGATAAGGCCCTTAGTCAGTTCTGACTGAATTAAGGACTTCCCATCATCCAGTCAGTGACGAATCCTCCATCATCCAGTCGGAGATGAGCATTCGGAGTGTATCAAACTAATCGACTGGATTCCACTTTGTGCATCGTAACCCCCCTGAAGGGAAACAGTCATACGTTTCCATGTGACTTTATTAGCATTTAAGACATACGTTACCTATAACGTAGGCATTTATTCGCCACTACTCCACCCCTGTGCACCGAACCGTTGTGAAGGGCAGCGCACTCTATATAAGTCGCCCTTCCCCACTGGTGCAGGGGTTAGCAATTCACTGTAATTCATATTCCACTCAACAACAAGCTCCCACAACAGTGAGACGTAGGGCTATTACCTCCACCGTAGAGGGGCCTGAACTCATACAACCTCGTCGTAGCTAAGGCTCTGCCCATCCTTTCGTACCCTACACATCTACTGTCAGACTTATACCCACGACAGTTGGCGCCCACCGTGGGGCAGGCGTCTAAGCGACTTCTGGCGAGTTTGCGACTACATCTTTTCGTCATGTCATCCGATGGAGATTTGAGCATGGGTCACGAGATCCTCTTCGGCGCTCTCTCCTTCATCGTCGACGATTCGGCATGGCTTCGGGATGCCCCTCTCGACGTCGAGGCGCTCCCCCGTCGCGGGGCCACACACTTCCGTGCCGGCGCCCGCGGTATTCTTCTTCTCCAGCAGACGGCTCCGGTGTCGACCTACGCCACCGTCACGCGCCGCAACAAGCGGCCCCGTCGTCCGCGGCTCCAGCGTTGGGTGCAACACGCCCAGGCGCGCCAGAACGCGTCCTCACAAGTGGCGGTCCTAGAGTCGGTTGTGGTTGCACCGCCGTCCCAGCGCTCGGACTCAGTTCCGACCGAGTTTCCTTCCGAGTACTTGGGTCACGGGCCTGCGGCTGAAGTGCACATGGCCAACTCCCATGAAAGTCCCCGCCAAACTGGCCGGAACGAGCACGAGGTCGGCGAAACATCCGGCGCTCGCTGTCATCCCCGCCGTTCTGCCAGTCGGCACACTCGGCGGAGCAACGTGGAGGTGTTCCGCACGCCCGTCCTCAACCTGGCTGCCGCCGCCAAGATAGCCGATTCCCTTCAGCCGACTGATTCAGAGGCTGGCAGGGGGATCGAGCAAATCCGCGCCCTGCTGCACACGGCGCAGCAGCAAAATTCGGCGGTCTCCCAATCGCACAACAGGATCCACAATAGTTCTGTTCATGCGAACACGCATCGGTCAGTTCACAACCCCGGTTCTCATCAGCGACACAGGGGAGGCAGCCGTTTCATAAACCCCGAAGATCGTCGCCGTTCACGCACCCCTCCGCGGGGTGGGCCCTACGGGCCCCGACATCATGATGATCGGCGTTCAGTCGGCGACACTTACGATCCAAGGCCCGACGCGAGAGGGCATATCGCCCAGCGGAGGGTCAACAGGGGCCGAGCCCACCGCGATGGTCTCGATATGGACCGTCCGAGTGGAAGCAGGACCATCGTCTCTGGTCCCGAGTGTTTCAGTCGAGCCATCCGTTCCGCTGACATCCCTCCCAACTTCCGATTGGCGACGGGGATCAGCAAGTTTACAGGAGAATCCAAGCCAGAAACGTGGCTGGACGACTACCGAGTGGCAGTCCAGATCGGAGGAGGAGACGACCACGTCGCCATGAAGCACCTCCCTCTGATGCTCGACGGCTCGGCACAAGCGTGGCTGAACCAGTTGGCCCCCTCAAGCATTTACAGCTGGGCTGATCTGGCCCGAGTCTTCATCAGGACCTTCGAAGGGACGTGCAAACGCCCTGCTGGCCTCGTGGAGCTCCAGCACTGTGTCCAGAAGCAGAATGAGCCCCTGCGCGATTTCATTCAGCGTTGGACGACCCTCTACCACACGGTGGAGAACGTCACAGAGCACCAAGCAGTGTGCGCCTTCAAGGCAGGCGTGCGGTACAGAGATTTGTACCTGAAGTTCGGTCGAACAGGTGACATCTCCATGAGCAAGATGATGGAGATAGCGGCACGTTATGCGAGTGGCGAAGAAGAGGACCGCATCCGTAGCGGCAAGCACAAAGCAGTCACCGATAGAGATGGGAATAACACTCGGAAGCAGAAGCAGAAAGCTCCGTCCACTCCGCAGGCAGAAGCCGCAGCTGTTACCAATGCCAAGTTCAAGGGCAAGGGGAAGGCTCAGTTCACCCCCAAGAAGAAGCAGTTCAATAACCCCATCCTGGACCAGCCATGTCCAATTCACACGAAGATGGATGAAGAGGGCAACGCCATATATCCAAAACATACCACTCGGCAATGTCGCCTCCTGATCCAGGGGTTCGGCGAAGGGCAACCGAGTGAAAAGGGCAATGAACAGGATGAGGAGGACAAGGAGGATCCGTTCCCCCAAGTCCATGCAACACTGATGATTTTTGCTGACGTTGAGAGCAAGAGTCGACTGAAGCTGGTGAACAGGGAGGTGAACATGGCCACGCCGACCAATCCCATGTTCCTCAAATGGTCTCAGACTGCGATCACCTTTGACCAGTCGGATCATCCAACACACGTACCCACCCCAGGGAGGCAGGCTCTGGTCGTCGACCCGGTGGTGGAAGGAGTCCGACTGCGCAAAGTCCTCATGGACGGCGGCAGTGGCTTGAACATCATGTACGCCGACACTCTCAAGGGGATGGGCATTCCGATGTCCAAACTCAGCGAGAGCAGCATGCAGTTCCATGGAGTCGTCCCTGGACGAAAGGCCAAGTCACTCGGCCAGATCGCGTAGGACGTCGTCTTCGGCTCCGACAAGAACTTCCGCAAGCAAAAGCTGACGTTCGAGGTGGTGGACTTCCAGAGTGCGTACCACGCAATTCTGGGCCGCCCGGCGTATGCGCGTTTCATGGCCCGTCCATGTTACGTGTACCTAAAGCTGAAGATGCCAGGCCCGAAAGGTGTGATCACTATCACAGGCAATTGACAACGGGCCGAGGAGTGTCTGCAGCAGGGATCAAGGATCGTCGATCAGCAGATGGCTGTCCTCGAGCTTGACGAGTACAAGAAAACAGTCGACCCCGCTGACTTGATGCGTTCGAAGAAGCCAGCTTCGGAGTCCGCATTCCAGTCGGCGGGAGAGACCAAGAAGGTCAGCATCCACCCGACGGACGACACCGCTGCCCCGACGAACATCTCCACCACCCTCGATCCTAAATAGGAAGCCGAGCTCATCCAATTCCTCCGTGAGAACTGGGACATCTTAGCATGGAAGCCCTCTGACATGCCAGGTGTACCCAGGGAGTTGGCTGAGCACTGACTGCATGTGGATCCCGCCGCTCGGCCTGTCCGAGAACGCCTACGTCGGTCCGCCGCGCACAAGAGGAAGGCAATTGGAGAAGAGGTGGTCAAGCTTTTGGCAGCCAACTTCATTCGCGAGGTACACCACTCCGAGTGGCTCGCCAATGTTGTCATGGTGCCCAAGAAGGACAAGTCGCTCCGAATGTGCATCGACTTCAAGCATCTCAATAAGGTCTGCCCGAAAGACCATTTTCCGCTCCCCCGCATCGATCAAATTGTCGATTCGACTGCGGGTTGCGAGCGTTTGTCATTTCTTGATGCCTACTCGGGCTATCATCAGATCCGTCTGTATGGCCCCGATGAATTAAAAACAGCCTTCATCACCCCATTCGGTTGCTTCTGCTACATCACTATGCCATTTGGTTTGAAGAATGCAGGAGCAACCTTTATGCGCATGATCCAAAAATGCCTCCTCGACCAGATCGGTCGGAATGTGGAGGCATATATGGATGATATCGTAGTCAAGTCACGCAAAGGTTCCGACCTGCTGACTGACTTGGCAGAAACATTCGCCAACCTTCGTAGGTACGATATCAAACTCAACCCAGCCAAGTGTTCATTCGGCGTTCCCAGCGGAAAGTTACTCGGTTTCTTCGTTTCCGAACGAGGGATCGATGTCAACCCCGAAAAGATCGGGACCATCGTCTGAATGAAGCGGCCGGTCAGAATACACGATGTTCCAAGGCTCACAGGTTGCCTAGCGGCTTTGAGCAGGTTTATCAGTCGACTCGACGAGAAGGCGCTTCCTCTGTACCGACTCATGAAGAAATCAGATACTTTCGAGTGGACAGACGAAGCCCAACTCACATTCGACGACCTCAAAGTCCTACTTTCCACCCAGCTGGTTCTTACTGCTCCGCTCAGTAAAGAGCCCCTTCTTCTGTACATCGCAGCTACAAATCAAGTCGTCAGCACTGTTCTCACAGTCGAACGAGAAGAAGAAGGCAAAGCATACAAAGTTCAGCGACCAGTGTATTATGTCTCCGAAGTCCTGACTCCTCCCAAGCAGAGGTATCCCCACTATCAAAAACATATCTACGGGATTTACATGACTGCAAAGAAGGTGGCTCATTATTTCCAAGACCACTCGGTGTCTGTCATTTCTGATGCTCCGTTGTCGGAAATCCTCCACAATCGGGACGCATCGGGTCGAGTGGCGAAGTGGGCAATGGATATGTTATACTGCGACATCAAGTTCGAGGCCAAGAAAGCTATAAAGTCTCAAGCTCTGGCTGACTTCATAGCAGAATGGGTAGAACAACAACAACCGACCCACATCTACTCGGCTCATTGGACAATGTTCTTCGTTGGGTCCAAGATGTTGAATGGCTCCGGCGCTGGCGTTATGATCATATCGCCAAAGGGTGACAAACTCAAGTATGTGTTGCAGATACACTTTGATTCCTCCAACAATGAGGCAGAGTATGAAGCTCTCCTTTATGGACTGTGCATGGCCATCGCACTCGGCGTCCGTCGCCTGATGGTCTATGGCGATTCGGATTTGGTGGTTAATCAGGTGATGAAGGAGTGGGACGTCAGGAACCCCACCATGACCACATACTGCAATGCAGTGAGAAAGCTCGAGAAAAAGTTTGAAGGTCTAGAACTCCACCATGTTCCGTGACTGAAAAACCAAGGAGCTGATGAGTTGGCAAAACTCGGATCCACTCGGAGACCAGTCCTGAGTGACGTCTGCCTCGAGCACCTCCACCTTCCCTCAGTTAAAGAAGATCCTTTCACAGAGGAACCAGTACAACCAAAGAGCTCGACACATCCGACTGAAGTCGAAGTACCTGATGTGGTTGATTTGATCATGGAGATTCTTGGTGTCATCCCCGATTGGACTGTGCCGATCATTGCATACATCCTAAGGCAAGAATTACCAGAAGACGAAGTCCAAGCCAGACAGATCGTCCGCAGGTCAAAGTCGTTCACTGTCATCGATGGCCAATTGTACAAGGAAAGAGTTTCAGGCGTCCTTCAACGATGCATCTCCCCAGAGGAGGGACAGTTAATCCTGGAAGAAATTCACTCGGGAACCTGCGGTCATCACGCCTCTTCAAGAGCAATCGTCGCCAAAGCATTCAGAGTTGGCTTCTTCTGGCTACAGGCGAATGAAATGGCGAAAGATATGGTCGACCGATGTGAAGGCTGTCAGTTCTACTCTAACAAGTCCCACAAGCCAACATCTGCGTTGAAGACGATCCCTCTTGTTTGGCCGTTTGCGGTATGGGGATTAGATACAGTCGGTCCATTCAGGATAGGCCAAGGGGGATTCACACATCTGTTGGTGGCAGTCGACAAGTTCACAAAGTGGATCGAAGCCAAGCCCATCAAGAAGCTTGACGCCCTAACGGCCATCAAGTTTGTCAGAGACATCATCTCCAGATTCGGGGTACCTCACAGCATAATCACTGACAACGGAACAAACTTTGACTCGGACAGATTCAAAGGTTTCTGTACAGGCCAAGGTATCCGAGTGGATTTTGCATCTGTGGCGCATCCCCAAACAAACGGACAAGCAGAGCGGGCGAATGGACTTATTCTGCAAGGTTTGAAGCCTCGACTCCTGCGAGAGGTGGGACATGCCGCTGGCGCATGGGTCACCGAGCTACCTTCGGTGCTTTGGGGTCTCCGCACAACCCCAAATAGATCTACAGGGCGATCCCCGTTCTTCCTCGTTTACGGAGCAGAGGAGTCCTTCCGAGTGACTTGCTTCACAACGCTCCACGAGTTGAACTCTTCTCCGAAGCTGAAGCAGAACAAGCAAGGCAAGATGGAGTGGATCTTCTAGAGGAGGAGCGCGAGATGGCACTGACTCGCTCAACCATTTATCAACAAGATCCGCGGCGCTTTCACGCGCGACACGTCAGGAGTCGTACATTCCAAGCAGGCGACCTGGTGCCCCGAGTGGATCAGCAGAGACCTCACAAGTTGGCTCCCGCCTGGGAAGGACCCTTCATCATCTCCAAGGTGCTGAACAACGGAGCATACCGACTCTACAACATCGACAGGGAAACAGACGAGCCGCGAGCATGAAACGGAGATCTCCTGAAGCGCTTCTACACGTCACCGTCGACTGAAGCAATGTAAAGAACAAGTATCGGTGAAATAATACAAAGCAGATTGAGTTTTTGCAGATTCAAAATTCTTCCGCGGTTGCAGACTCCGGTCTCAAAAAAAACTTAGCTGCGATCAGGAATCGCCTAAGTATTAACTTTCTCCGAGTGTGCACTAAACGTCGCACTCGGGGACTTAGCTGCGATCAAGAATCGCCTAAGTACTAACTTTCTCCTAGTGTGCACTAAACGTCGCACTCGGGGACTTAGCTATGATCCAGAATCGCCTAAGTATTAACTTTCTCCGAGTGTGCACTAAACGTCGCACTCGGGGACTTAGCTGCGATCCAGAATCGCCTAAGTATTAACTTTCTCCGAGTGTGCACTACACGTCGCACTCGGGGACTTAGCTGCGATCCAGAATCGCCTAAGTATTAACTTTCTCCGAGTGTGCACTACACGTCGCACTCGGGGACTTAGCCGCGATCCAGAATCGTCTAAGTATTAACTTTCTCCGAGTGTGCACTAAACGTCGCACTCGGGGACTTAGCTGCGATCCAGAATCGCCTAAGTATTAACTTTCTCCGAGTGTGCACTACACGTCGCACTCGGGGACTTAGCTGCGATCCAGAATCGCCTAAGTATTAACTTTCTCCGAGTGTGCACTACACGTCGCAGTCGGGGACTTAGCCGCGATCCAGAATTGTCTAAGTATTAACTTTCTCCGAGTGTGCACTAAACATCGCACTCGGGGACTTAGCTGCGATCAAGAATCACCTAAGTACAAATTTTCTCCGAGTGTGCACTAACCGTCGCACTCGGGGACTTAGCTGCGATCACGAATCACCTAACTACACACTTTCTCCGACTGTGCAGTTAACGTCACACTCGGGGACTTGTCTGCGATCAAGAATCACTTTAATGGAAAGCTTCCTTCGAGTGTATCTCACAGATCCACTCGGAGGCTTAGCAGACCCTCATTGAGGCTCATGTAGATGTCAAGACAACTGACAATTACATGAGTAGCAGAACCTCATTGAGGCTCATGTAGATGTCAAGACAACTGACAATTACATGAGTAGCAGAACCTCATTGAGGCTCATGTAGATGTCAAGACAACTTACAATTACATGAGTAACAACTCGCTCCGAGTACGACCTTACAGTCACACTCGAAGACTTAGCCGCGATCACGAATCGCCTAAGTACTCAATTGCCTTCGAGTGTATCCTACAGATCCACTCAGAGACTCAGCAGACCCTCAGTGAGGCTCATGTAGATGTCAAGACAACTAACAATTACATGAGTAGCAGAACCTCATTGAGGCTCATGCAGATGTCAAGATAACTGACAATTACTTGAGTAACAACTCGCTTCGAGTACGACCTTACAGTCGCACTCGAAGACTTAGCCGCGATCACGAATCGCCTAAGTACTCAATTGCCTTCGAATGTATCCTACAGATCCACTCGGAGACTCAGCAGACCCTCAGTGAGGCTCATGCAGATGTCAAGACAACTGACAATTACATGAGTAACAACTCGCTCCGAGTACGACCTTATAGTCGCACTCGAAGACTCAGCCGCGATCACGAATCGCCTAAGTACTCCATTTCCTTCGAGTGTATCCTACAGATCCACTCGGAGACTCAGCAGACCCTCAGCGAGGCTCATGCAGATGTCAAGAAAACTGACAATTACATGCTCCGCATATTTGCCATTGGCTTCACCAAGAAACGCCAAACAAAAACCACGAGCCAAAATCGTGTCAACAACTCTTTGGCAAAAGAAGAGAAAAAGATTCGATTCAAATTCAAAGTTCGCCTAAGGATAGTTGGCTCGGTGTAGATGAAGCTTATCCACACCGAACCACGAATGTGACGGCCAACAGCAGTGGCCCAAGTTTCATACAACTAACACTCGGCATACCGAGGCAAAAGTTTTCTTAAACATCGTCAGGACTGGCACTGGGACTGGCAGGCTCCACGAATGTGTCGAGGTCGATCCCGTCTGCGATGCGAGTGGCGCTCTCAAGGAAGGTCTCCATGAAATCTTTGAATCGAAGCTTTTTGGTGTTGGCGACTTGCAACGCCTTCAGCTTCTCTTCGCGAGCCTCCTTGCAGTGCACTCGGACAAGCGACAGAGCGACGTCCGCACCACAGCAAGCCGCAGATTTCTTCCACGCCTGCACTCGGTTCGGGACCTCCTCCATCCGAGTCATCAAGCCTTCCATCTCGTGCCGAGACTCGTCTTCAGGCCAAAGCTCCTTGTCGATTCGGCCGACGACCTCTCTCAGTCGACCGATGAAAGGTCCCACTTTGCCCAGGCGAATGTGCGCTCGGAGCATATCTCGATTGGTGTCCTCGCCGAGTGGAACGTTCGGAAGAATCGACCGCTCAACGTCAGCTGCTTCAGCCTCAGCGTCCATGCAAAAATCTGCAAAGACAGGACGAGCAAAAAGTAAGCACAACATGAAATACACAGTCAAGAAGCACTCGGAAAAACAGAACTTACCACCGAGAAGCGCTATCATCTTCCGTGCCCAGTCACTGACGTAATTCTCCTGTGCTATGCACCGCCTGTTCAACACCTGCATCTGTCCCATCAGCTCGGTCCTTTGTTTCCCCATTTTCTCCACTTCAGCCGCCAATGCCTTGTTTGCCTCACGGGCCTCCTCCAAGGACTTTTCTCGTTCAGCCAGAACATCCTTCATACCAGCCAAGGCAACCATTGCTGCATCCAGTTCCCCAGCAAACTGAACCTTTTCAGCCCTCAAAGTCTCGTACGCTGCTCCCATCTCGCAAGTTTTCTGCAAGTCAGCGCCAAGAGACGATCAGACAAATTCAACAAGGACAACAATAAAAATTCTAAGTTCTTCAGACCCCTGCCGACGCAAGCAGTCGACAGCGGTCTCGGGGACTACACCCAGTGGGTTCACTAAGAGTGACCCCACTGGCATGAAGCTCAAACAGGTCCGCCCTATTGAGATACATAACAACAAACAAGCCTATGAGGTTACTACTACCCGACCTGAGTAAAATTACTCTTGGGGATTCATCCAGTAGGTGCACTCGGAGTGCCCCCACCGGTAACATTCGAACAGATTAGCTTTTGATCTGATCAAGTTAAAGAAAATGTGTATAAAGACAACTGTCGGTGCAAGCACTCGACAGAAGTCTCGGGGACTACACCCACTGGGTTCACTAAGAGTGAACCCACTGCAAAATAATCATACTGTATCCGAGTGCATTGCTCAAACACCCAGTGGGTTACAAGAGGAAACTAAATACTTACTAGCCCACTTACTCGGATATCGTCCCGCAGTTCCAAGCTTCGCTTGTACACGGACGCGATGGAGTCGTACGCTCTCTTGGCCTCCCCCGCCATCAACTCTGCCTGCACCATGGCCCCCTTGGCAGCTCCCACCTGATCTTCCAGGAGGCGCTGGACGTTGTACTGGACAGTCGACGGACCTGGCATCATAGGAGACTCCTTGGGCATCCCAAGTCCTGCTCCAGTCAGTTCAGCGGCGATGAGCGCCATTTCAGTCGACGACATCGTCTCAGTCGGCGGCGCGTCCATGGCGAGAGTAGTAACCGGCGGAACAGCCTCAAGGACAGGCACCGCAGCTTGCTCGGACCTCCTCTGGTCGCCCTCCTCCACATAAATCACCTCTGAGGGAAACCCGACCGAATGACGTGAGACCACAGGAAAAAGGCAAGACCAAAGACAGAATTCGTGATGCAATAATGTAAACTCTCAGAATCGCCACAACGCACCTGGCTGGGATGTGACAACATTGTCCATGTCCATGGCATCGTTCCCCTGGCGTACCGGAGAGGTGGCAGAGGTGGCAGCCCTGTCGAGTAAAATTCATTCGACCAATAAGCATGAGTTCAATCAAATACTGAAAGAAGATAGAAGAACAATGCACTTACGTTGAGGCGACGGGAACTGTGACCCTCATCCGCGGCAAAGCCTTCCGAGGCTTAGATCCACTCGGTTTGGCCACCTTAGAGGGCTAACCCGCAGGCTCAGCAGCAGAGTCCCTGGTCCTCTTTGTGCTCCGAGCACTCGGAGCCACGGGAACGGCTGGTGAGGCACTCGGAACCACAGGAGCAGCTGGCGGCGCACTCGAGGATGCTGGAGGGGCCAAAGGAGCCACGGGTTCATGACGACGTTTAGTTCGAGGCTCTGGCGGTGGAGGTGGCGAGTTCTGCTCCTCATCTTCCTCTTCTTCTTCTGCGGAATCCTCCTCCGTCTCCCCACTGTCGGAGACGTACTCGACGCTCTCCACGCTACCCTCCTGGCTGCCTTCCTCCTCCTCGGCCGGATTCCCGTTCGAGACAGGAGAAAACCAGTTAGTACATGCCTGCACAAGATATAGTCGACAACATCAGACGTCAGACAATGATTCAAGAAAGCGATAAATCTAAGACAGTTGTGTGCACTCGACAAGTTATACTCACTTCGTTCGGAGGAGGGTTGTCCGCGCGGAAGGCCTTCACTCGCCGGGCTCCTCTAGGGTTTTCGCAGGCGCCTGTGATGTTGAGGACCCACGACGCCACCGTCTCCCCGGTCGCGCACTCGACGTTAATCCGAGTGGAGTCCTCAGGCCCCGTGTAGTGCCACATGGCGTGGTGTCGAGCTTGCAGAGGCTGGATACGCCGACCCAGGAAAACCTCCAGCAAATCTATGCCGGTGACTCCCCTTCGGACGACCTCTACAAGCGCATCGATCAGAGGCTGGATCTGGGTCTTCTCCGCCTTCGTGAGCGCGAGCTGCCTAGGCAGAGCCGGTCGGTCTAAGCTAAAAGGAGGCAGTCCAGTTGTAGCATTCGGGCAAGCAACGTCCTGGCAGTAGAACCATGTCGACTGCCAGTTCCTAACAGATTCACTCAACTGAAGAGCGGGATAGCTACTTTTACTTTTCTTTTGGAAGCCCAAGCCTCCGCAGAGCTGGAGGAGGTGAGTTTTGTCATCTGACTGGTTAAGTCGTTTGATGGTCTGAGATCTAGCAGAGAAGATGTGTTTGAAAAGCCCCCAATGGGGAGGACAACCGATGAAACACTCGCACAACACGACGAAGGCAGAGAGATGAGCTATTGCGTTTGGAGGAAAATGGTGGAGCTGCGCCCCGAAGTGGTTCATTATACCTTTGAAGAAGGGATGAGGAGGCAGAGAGAAACCTCAGTGCACGTGGCTGAGCAGCAAGACACACTCCCCCTCCCGAGGCGCCGGCTCGGTCTCGCCCTCCGCCGGCAACCTCCACGACTTGTGCGCAATCATTCCGTGCTCCACCAACTCCAGCAAGTTCTCCTCCATCACTGTGGAGGGGAGGAAATCCCCCTGGATCCAACCCGCCGGTAGCGCTCGCTGCCGCCGCTGAGCAGGGGCCGCCGCCTTCCCCTTCTTCTTCCGCGCCTCTAGCTTGCTAGTCTGCCCCTTAGTCATGGCGGAGGCTGCAGATCCGTGAGGGAGAAGGAGAAGGAAGGAGCTTGGGATGCGTAGGGGATGGCGAGAGAAGCGGGGCAAGTGCAAGTTATCCGGCGAGTGTAACGCAAAACCCTCGTCGCAGAGGTTTAAATAAGGTTCCGACTGGGCCACTAGCAGGTGGCCCCGAAATCTTATCCCCCGAACGGTTGCTGCGATATTAGTGGAGAAGATGCAGGCGCGGGAATCGAGGCGTCATATACTACTCGATCGCGATGTCGTCATCCCCGCTGAGCGCGCGGCAACCGAAATTTGAGGATCCCGGAAAATCCGCCGTTGTCAGTTGACTGGTCACGTCAAAAGATACCACGGAAGCACTCGGTCCTTGATGGTTCGTTTCACAAATACATCCACTCGGATCATTGGTCAAAGAAGATAAAATGGATCGAGGCAAACAACGCCAAAGTCGCATCCGTCCCAGTTGGATCCGTACTCCAGGCATCGCTTTGTCGTTCCAACCCCAATCCATTCGGGGACTAATGATGGGGTTATAGTCCTAGGGTAGGGTCATAGGCCTGCCCTATAAGTCCTACCCAAGGACTACCCTTCATAAGGGATAAGTCCCTTAGTCAGTTCCGACTGAATTAAGGACTACCCATCATCCAGTCGGTGACGAATCCTCCATCATCCAGTCGGAGATGAGCATTCGGAGTGTATCAAACTAACCGACTGGATTCCACTCTATGCATCGTAACCCCCCTGGAGGGAAACGGTCATACGTTTCCATGTGCCTTTATTAGCATTTAAGACATACGTTACCTATAACGTAGGCATTTATTCGCCACTACTCCACCCTTGTGCACCGAACCGTTGTGAAGGGCAGCGCACTCTATATAAGCCGCCCTTCCCCACTGGTGCAGGGGTTAGAAATTCACTGTAATCCATATTCCACTCGACAACAAGCTCCCAGAGCACTAAGACGTAGGGCTATTACCTCCACCGTAGAGGGGCCTGAACTCATACAACCTCGCCGTAGCTAAGGATTTGCCCATCCTTTCGTACCCTACACATCTACTGTCAGACTTATACCCACGACAAGGTCCAACCCTCAAACCCCTTTCCAGCTTGTAGAAGTGAGGGTTGGGAGGGAAAACTCCCCCCAACCCGCACTCCACTTCACACATCGCGCGGGAGGGAAAAACTGCCCCGCCTCCCAGCTCCTCTTGCGTCCGGCCGCCGCTGCGCCCCCGCCCGCCGCCGCGCCCGCCCCACCCGCCCTCGCCCTGCCCCGCCCGCCCCCGCCCCGGCCACCGTGGACCGCCCTCGCCCCGCCCTGCCACGTCGGGGCCAAGCGGCGGCTGGCGGGCCTTGCACCGCCTCTTCCCGCCCCGGCCGCCGCCGCGCCCGCCCCGGCCAACATCCCGCCCGCCCCCGTCAAGAAGAGCCGGCCGAAGGTCTCCTCCCGTGGGCCGCGAGGGGCTTCCTCCAAGGCCGCCGGCGCGTCCCCGAAGCGGAAGAAGGTCGCTGCATGGAAGAAGCCCGCGGCCCCGGCCGCCGCCGTCGCCGAACCTCCTCCCGCCGCGCACGAGGTGTTCGAGGAAATGGCAACCCCATCCTCGTTCATGGACCTCCTTCAAGATGCGGAGGTGGACCTCGAGGCTCCGCCTCTAGAACCCTTTGGTGAGGAGGTTGAGGAAGATGAGGAGGATGAAGGGGATGACGAGGAGGAGGTGGTCGAGATAGGGGAGGAGGCATTCACCGCCGCTTCCCGCCCACACGCGCGGTCGACAAACTACACCGAAGCGGAAGATATCCTCTTGGTTCATGCTTGAGCATCTGTGGGGATGGATGCAACCACAGGCACCGATCAAACCGGTAAAAGGTATTGGCACAGGATCGAGGACAACTATTGTAGGATCAAGCCGAAGAATAGTGGGTTCATCTCTCGCAGTTACCGGTTGCTTCAAGGCCAATGGGATTTGATGAAGCCCGCTTGTGCTCGTTGGAGTGCGGCCATGGACCAAGTGAGGGATGCACCACCTAGTGGAACCGTGGAGAGTGACTATGTGAGTACATATCTCTTCACTATTTTGATTATGTGTGTGTACTATGCTATTGGTGGGTTCTTATGTGATTATGTGTGGTTGATAGGAGACAATTGCCGGCATGAGGTACAAGAAGATGGCCGCTTCCAAGGGCAAGCCATTCCCATTTAAGCATGCTTGGGTAATTCTTCAAACCTTTGACAAGTGGAAGTTGAGGGATCAAGAGACCGCACCCAAGAAGTCGGCAATGCTTAGGATGGATGATAGTGAAGATGAGGAGAAGGAGAGGAACTTGGGCAAGCCCGAGGGAACCAAGAAGGGCAAGCAAAGGGTGAAGATGGAAGGAGATGCATCAAGCCTAAGGGAGAAGATGGAGCAAATGATGAAGGCAAGAGAGGAATTGACAAGGAAGACATCGGAGACGAATATTCTTATCACCGAGAAGAAGAAAGAGGTCAATCTTGCACAAGTTGAAGCAAAACGTGAAGAAGCAAAGCGCAAGGCCGACTTGGAGGAGAGGATGATCAAGGTGAAAGAGGCAAAGGTATGGAAAGAACTCATGGTGGAAGAGAAGGAGCACATGATGATGTCCAAGAAGGACATGGATCAAGAACAATTGCAATGGTGGAAGGACTACAAGGAGGACATCGCAGAGAGGAAGAGGATATTCCATGGTGCGTCCTCTACTCTTCGAGGTGACACTCCGATGAGTGGTGGTGGCGATGGCGGTGTGGATGACTCCACCACCGGCGACAATGGAGGTGCTTGATGGACGTGGAAGTGGTCTAGGAAATGGTGCCAAGTGCAACTTTTTGTTGATGGTGCCGATGAGAGGGGGAAGATGATGATTGTGTGATGTAAAAACTATTAAACCATGCATCAATGATCTTTATTTCCGTGTTTGTTTGAAGGTTTACTATGTTTTTCTAGTGAAAATTATGCAATGCCAAATGGCAATTTTAAAGGTTGGGGTTGGGGCAAAGACTAGAACCCTCAAACCCGATTGGGTTTGAGGGTTCTAGTCTTTGCCCCTGTTTTTCAACCCTTAAAAGTGTCAAAAATGGGCAATTCTCAACCCTTAAAACTGGTTTTAGATTTAAGGGTTTGAGGGTTCTACTAGAGATGCTCTTAGAGCATCTCCAGCATACCCTGTATAGATCAAACCCGTGAAATATTTGTGTTTTACAGTTTTGGTCATAAAATGTGTGTAGAACAGAAACTGTAAAAGTGGTTCAACCCGTAATTTTTTAAAAGGTACGGTAAAGCCACATCCGAAACCCTTATTTTTGAAGGTTGGAAGGCCGATTCTAGGGGGGCCGTATACCGGTCAAACCTCGTCGGAGCAAACACGCTGCCCAGAGTTTGCCGGAATCCGCCCTAAACTTGCTGGAATTCATCACCGCACGTCGAAAAAGGCTGCTGGACGCCGCAATTGATCGCCGCCGGTTTGAATTGCACGAGCTCGACCTCGCCATGGCCTCCCATGACCTCAGTCTAGCCGCCGGAATCCTCCCAGCGCGACAGGTAAAGGGGCACGGTTGGCAACAGAGCAAGTCGCTGACGACGGAGGCGACGGGGCATGGGCAGCAGGCGACAAGTCGTGGCCGACGAGGCTGGGCGTGGCCGGCGCGGTGATGGGGCGTGGTCGAAGGGGACAGGTCGCAACCGACGGGCGACAGGGCATGGCCGACGAGCGACGGGGCGCGTCCGACAAGGTTGTACGCGGTCGACGTGGTCGGCACGGCCGGCTGGAGGAAGGGGCGGCGGTGGCCAGACCGGAGGACGGAGCTCTTTACCGTAGTTTTACAGTTTCTATTCGGTCATAGCTAAAATGGACCCTTAAAATGCCTTTTTCGATCTGTATCCCACTTTTACAGTTTGCGTTTTTATAGTGTCTACTAGAGATGCTCTTAAAGCAGGCCCGATCTAGGTTGAGTGGGAATGGCCGGATGTGCCGTTCTTCGTGAGTCAAACTCGCTCCTCTCACCCATTGCTCTCGCTTGCATGTGTCAGGAAGCAAGTCAGACGACGCAACATTTCATAACTCCCCACCTTTCTCCAGTCATCCCCCAATCGCATTCCCATCATATTCCCTATCTCTCTCACCACCCCTTCATGCTCTTCGATGGTCGACACCCCATCCACGTCGCCCCTTTTAGCCAGCATCAACGCCATCCAAGACCGATGGGAGGTCGGCCTGACCTAGCCAGGCATTGACCTCAAGCCTGTGATAATGCATCGTCTCTTATCACGTTATCATAGGACCATTAATAATTTAAGATACAACCATGCCTATGCATTATTTCTTATGAGTTGTATCTACATTTAATAATTTGGGTTAATGCATTCATATGATTGGGCTAGAACCATTTTTTGCCTATGACCACGTGCAAGGGTTGTGTGTTAGCTAAGACACAACATCACTCTCTTTCTTCATTAACTAGTATGCCACGTCAGCAAAATGCCGATGAAACTGTGCTAAGAAACTAGCATTGGCACATGCCTCATGGTGGCAATTCGTACGTCGTTCCCATCTGCACCAGGTCATGGTCAGCCGTCATTAACCCACGGTACGCTCGCGTGCCACTTAATGCAGCTCCAACTTCGGAAGTAATCATTTGGGATGCATTGGTGGAGGGAAGCTGTAACACCCTGTGTTTTACCTCTTGACTAAATTAACTTATTTTAAAAATTAGGACCAATTCAATTTTTTATGACTGATTGTGATGCTTGATGTGATTGTTGCTTGCTTGTTTGCTTGTGTTTGAATTCCAATGTTCCTTCTACTCTCTAGACTCACCTCCTTAACCCAAAACTCGTGCCTAATGATCATGCCATATGAATAGGACAAAAAACTATTTTTACCAAATACTATCTTGACCAAAAAGCTTTTATTTAATTTAAGCTTTCAAAAACCCATGAGTTGGGATTTGCACTACAAGTCCTCAAATTAGGGAGGTTATTTTGCACCAAATATTTTATTTAAATCCCATTATCAAAATGTATTCCCAAAACCACAATATTATTATTTTAAAAGTTATTTTACTATTTTATTTAAATACCTTTCTCTGAGGCCAGAAATGGTCCCTTATGAAGGGAAGTTATTTTTATTGCTTTCAAAATATTTGAGAAAATTTAGGGAAACTCAGTGGACATATATATTCCATATATTGGACTATCAACACATGGTCATGTTCAAAATATTAGGCAAAACCCTTCGAAACCCTTCCTGCCTATTTCAAGCTTTTGGAATATTTCTATAAGAAACGTTCTCAATAAATTCATGTAAGATTCTAGCATGTAACATATGATATATGTGATGATCTTGCCAAGTTTCATCTCAATCCAAGTTGATTTGATTCACTTAATTATTCTAAACCCCTATCTGTCCAGACCCAAATTTGAGCAACTCTACATTACCAAGGGTCTCCAATTGTGCTCAAATTTGGTGGACATGTTCTTATACTCCAATAATGCATCCACACCAAGCGGTGCATCAAGGAGAATAGAAGAACTTGTCCCAAATCCCTCAAAACCTTCTTTGTTGATTTCTAACTTTGGGAAACTTTACATTATACTTTTTACCAATTGATCCCAAACTTTTTGGGCATGCTTTAATGCTCAAATAATGCCCCCACACCAAGTTGTGGATTTGTGGGAATTGATTTGCATGGTTTCTTATGCAGAAAGCCATTTATGCTCATTTCATGGGTTTTTCAAGTCTACATTGGGAAATTTCTCCACCAAATCCCAAATTTGGCGTCCAAGTATATTTTCACCTATTATGTGATCGTGTTAAGTTCCATAGCAATTGGAATCCATCTGGTAGCCCTAACATCCATCAAACACCTTCTATGCATTTACAAAAGTTGCTACTTTGGCCTCTTCCACTATTTCCCTTGAGCTTAAATTTTTACCACAACCTTCCCTAGTTACCTTTTTCCTCCAGTAACCTTGCCATGGCCACTCGTCAATTATTGGGGGGTGACTCCAGGTATCTACCCCTCATTTTGACCTTAGCAACACTACTCTTACCCCTCTTGCTATACTTCTGCTCAAGGAAATGCCCACACCTGTTTCCAGAGAACCTCTATTGTACTAATGCATCATTTCAAACCAATATACCGCATGCTCATTTGGGAAATATGAGCAGCCATATGAAACTTGATTTCTGGCTGAAATATAGCTTTGAAGTGCAACTGCTAGCTAGGCACCTCTCCTTGATTTGAAACTTTGTAGTCATGTAGTCCTTCAATACCTAATACTACTAGACATGATTTCATCCCAAGATTCCCTCAGTAAAAATCACTTTTGCTAGCCCCAAGTTTCCTGTTACAAACTTAATCACAGAAACTACCCCACCTACTCTGCTCCATATGCAACCAAAATTCTCCATCAGCCTCGTGAATGCATGCCCTAGGTTAAAGACATCTTTGATGGGTCGTAAGTCCACTATAGGCATGAGTGGTTGTGGTGACCACACCACTCGCATGCAAAAACGGTGCTCTGCACCTTGGCCTCTTGTTGTCGCTCGGGTCCAGCAAGGGCAACATGTCCCAGAGCGCCGCAGAGCATCCTTTGACCCCTCCACGACGCCAGCAAGGCTCCAAGTTGCTTAGGTCGCGTGTGCCGGCCGTGCCAATGGGCACCAGAGGCGGATCCGAGCTCCCTCTCATAGCCCCACTACTATACCTCGCCCCCGCACCCACTCTTGCTCTCCCTCACTCACTCCTCCCTCCTAGCAACCTCCTGGACCGCCTCTCGCTCCCTCCCGTGCTCTATTCCCCCTCCCATGACCGACATTGCCACGGTCCGATTTCACTTGGGTTCGAGCAAGCGAGCCTCCCCTCGCCTCCTTTTCGCCTCTATTGGGATCCCTTTGGACACCCCATCCTCCACGACACCTCGTCCGCGCTCTCCGCCGTCGTGGCACGCCAGCCAGTAGCGGCCAACGCTGCAGTTCGCACCCTTCAGGGCCCCTCGTCCTTGGCGCATCCCCGACCAGAGCAGAGCCCCCAAGCAGGTGCGGCTCACCGCCCTGAGCACGCCGGTGGTCGGGGCTTCACCGAAGCTGACCACAGCCGCCGGGCCGGGTGCCGACTCTACCCTGTCATGCCTTCCCCACCCCCTCCTTTTCGAGCGGGAGTAAGGTGATGGACCTGGCGGGTGGGCCCCGGCTGTAAGCAACACATCGCCCGGACCCAGCCATAAGTGGAGATAGGAGCCCTCCTGGTCGTCTCCTCGCGCAGGAGACCTAAAGCCCGGAGGCGCTTTCTGCGTCATCGCACCACCGCGAGCCACGCCAAGCTGGGCCCGCCCGAGGCCTATTTAGCACCTTGGGCGCAATTTAGCTCTCTGGTAAGCCCTTTCCTTTCCTTTTTCTTTTATCAGGAAATTCCAAAATCCACAATAAATCCATTTGGACTCCAAATCTGATGATTCAAATTTATACAGGTTCCTAAATTCAAGATCTATCTAGATATGTGCATTGCAATTTTTTCCAAAAGACTTTTCTGTGGGGTTAATATTCAAATGCCCATTTGAATATTTTAAACACCACCTTACAAAAATCCTAGAGGATTCAAATCAACTCCAAATGGAGTGATTCCAATTTCCAGAGTCTTATAATACCATGCACTATTTTTGAAGCATTAGTCAACATTTTTATCTGGCATGTTTCTGTTGCATTAAATAAATAGCTTCTTTTTGCTACTTATACAATGTTATAAAATCCCTAGAATATTCATATTCACTCCAAATCCAGTGAAACAACTTCCTAAATGTTTCTAAAATCATGCTCTGTTAAATGAGTGCCTCCACTTATTTTTAGCAGAATGTTTTCTATAGGCTTCTTAAAGGATCACCTATTCCTCCTTTAGTCCATTCAAAAATCCCTGATGGTCCAAATCTCCTAGAGCAAGCTTCAGGTATTTTTCTTATGACCAGAGAGGTCCAAGAAAAATAAAAATCCTATTTATATAGCACTTTTGTTTCTGCTTGCTCTGTGGCTTACTGTGATTGTTTCCAACGATAGTTGACGGAGTAGAGGGAGTACTCAGAGTTGGACCGGAAGACCTCGAAGACCCCGAGGACTTATGTGAGCAAAGGCAAGCAGCCCTTTGACCATGTCTGAGAAAATATTTTATGCATGACATGTTGATTATTTTATTCCGATGCATATAGTCAAGATTAATCGGTACACCCCGGCTTGGTGTTACCGATGGCTCCTCGAGAGCACATGCATTGAGCATGAACCTACCATTATGAGGGTCACGCTGATAAATGTTGACAAGTAGTTAATAGTGCTACGCATAGGATGATCATATGCATGGTGATGGGAACACAGAGTTGATATCTAAGATTTTTCAAAAACCCTGTTGGGTGCCACTAATGCCCGAGGGTGACGGTGTTGAGCTGGATGACCACTTGAAAAAGAAGTGGTGTACCGAAAAGGTTTTGTGTGAGTGGTTTCAGAAATGGGATTAGATTTATGATGTATCGACCGCCCAAACCTTACATGTGCGACCATGATACCCCTTTATGGGACGGGGCCTTGTTGATTACTTTGGTCGGTGCTAGCAAAGAGCCCGCATTACTAGTGGCAGGAGTGATATGGTCACTCTCGTGACGGGGTCGTGCCAGGTAGGACGACTATGCCATTTTTACGTGTTTCGGGCACACCATTGGTCCTTGCATGGATGATACGGTCCAGAGTTGGTGCTCGTAACACATACATCATGTGGGATGGGTACCAATCGAGTGGACTCTTTGTCTAGTGTCGTCAGGGGAAAGGCATTGATCGGGTACTTACCTCGAGTATGTTATATACCACGAGTCGTGGATGACAGGAAAGTTTCCCGGATCTCGTGGGTACAACGTACTACCTCTGCAGAGTGTAAAACTATTCGAATAGCCGTGTCCACGGTCAAGGACAGTTGGGTAATCCTCCTTAAACTACGTCCAGTCGTTTCGGCATAAACCCGGTGTGTGTGTGTGTGTGTATTAAGGTGATACCAGAGTAAGATGATATGACAAGTCCAATGCCTCAAAAACCCAAGGTTTCCTCTGCAAGGTTCGTCCATGGAGGGTGAGTCAGGGCCTAAGATCAGGCCGAAAGGCGTAGTCGATGGACAATGGGTCAATATTCCTGCTGGAGACTGGGCATATAGGGTGAACCTGAGGTGCTCAGCCCTCAGCAGATATGTCGATATATGTAACTTGTTCTTATGATTACCATCTACCTTGTGATGCATGATTATACCTACACTTGACCATGTTACCACAATTAAAGAAACACCCGCTTTCCGCAAAGGCTGCATTCTTATGCTAGTTCATGTTCCTTTATTACCTTGTTCCACATCATGGGCTGTTTGCGAGTACATTCAAAGTACTCACTGGCTTGTCACTGGTTATTTCATTGACCAGGTATGAGAGAATAGGAAATGGTGAAGAGTAACTTGGTGACATTCCTGCGAGCTAGGGCGCTTCCCACTTAGAATGCCTGTAGGTTAAGGCTGATGGCATGGGTCCATGCTTTCGACCGATGATTCCGCTACTGGTCAAGCTTGGTGTTGGCCTTCAAGGCCCTATATATGTAAGACTTGATCGCAAGGTCATTATTTGTATCAGACGGTATGTATGAATGTAAGACTCTTGTTATTCAGTTTCTGTGTGTTCGGTGAGCATTGATCTCTGGGATCACTGAGCACGTTCATTTGGTGATCTCGACTCGTAAGTCAGGGTCCCCACAGAAGCACGACGACTGAGACGACGAGAATCTCATTGGTTGTGCCCGAACGTATTTTTTTACCCTTGTTCGAGGATTTTCCCCCTTGTTGTGGGTCAGGCCGAGGGGAGCGCGGCCGAAGCATCAAGGGTGGGCCCTCTTCCTCCATCGTGTGCATCACGAGGAGCACAACTCAAGTAACAAGAGCCCTCAGATCAGTGTCGATCAAACCCCATCGCCATCAGGGTTTGATCTGCGGGTGTCGTTCTCTTCACCCGAAGCCACTCCGATGAGCAATTTATTGTGTTTGCCCTGTTAGTAGTTAGGTTTTTCTGCATAGTTCTGAATCGGTTGGACTCAATTGTAGTGGATTGGATTGGATTTTATTTGAATCCAATCGATTGTCGGTGAATCACAACAATGCTAGATTAGTAGTTAGGATGTTCTTGCTACTACTTAGGGTGTTCATGCTACTTCCCGACACTCGACAATGCTAGATTGATAGTTAGGATGTTCTTGGTAGAATCACAATGTTTGTTAGGGTGTTCTTGGTAGAATCACAATGATGGTTAGCGTGTTACTGCAATGATAATTGTTCCTAGGTTGTTGGTAGAATCACAATGCTAGTTAGGGTGTGCGCATGAACATATAGATTGTGTGCATGATCATATAGGTGCTACGTTATTGCCTGATCGTAGTAGGACAAGGCATGTGCGTGCTATAACAAGTAGTAGGACAATGTGAATGCATTTTGTGCGGTTTTGATCATAGCATTGTCCAATTACAAATACCATAATCATTGGTCTTGCAAAGTTGCAATTAGACAAAGCTATGATCTGATCATAGCACCACCCAAGCGCAACTGCCATGATTAGTGGCAGTTGCACTTGGACAGTGCAATGATCAAATCATAGCTGCCAATGATCAATGCAATTAGGCATTGACCATAGCAATGCCCTACATATTGTTGGAAATATGCCCTAGAGACAATAATAAATTAGTTATTATTATATTTCCTTGTTCATGATAATCGTTTATTATCCATGCTAGAATTGTATTGATTGGAAACTCAAATACATGTGTGGATACATAGACAACACACTGTCCCTAGTGAGCTTCTAGTTGAATAGCTCGTTGATCAAAGATGGTCAAGGTTTCGTGGCCATAGGCAAGTGTTGTCACTTGATAACGGGATCACATCATTAGGAGAATGATGTGATGAACAAGACCCAAACTATAAACATAGCATATGATCGTGTCAGTTTATTGTTACTGTTTTTCTGCATGTCAATGTATCTGTTCCTATGACCATGAGATCAAGCAACTCCCGGACACCAGAGGAATACCTTGTGTGTATCAAACGTCGCAACGTTACTGAGTGACTATAAAGGTGCTCTACAGGTATCTCCAAAGGTGTTTGTTGGGTTGGCATGGATCAAGACTGGTGTAAGTGCATCTAGTGCCCTTAGTGATTTTGGTGGTTTGAATACTTATAGGTTAAGTGACTAATTTGTTTATAAGCGTACACATGCTCTATAAGTAACTGAGGAGTTTGAGTTATACGATGAATATCGACCCCTAAAAATGTATGTCTACGGATGAAGAAATTGGTCTAAACTTGAAGACTTTGATCGTGAAGAAATTGCGATGAAATTTATATTCCTCATGAAGATATTGAAGATGAGGAATTCGGTGTGTCTTGAAGAAAAAATGTCTGAAGACTTTGAAGCATGAAGATTTATTATTTTTGTTTCATTTTCTTTACTCTTGAGCCATAGGAACACCGTACTGTTAAAGGGGGTGGAAGTAATACTACAGAATGAATTTCGTCATGATGCTCAACCCAAGCCTAAACCTACAAAAGCCTCAAGTGAGGAATATGAGAGACATGAGGACTTCCACAGTTGAAAGTTCCGACCGTTGCCGCGACACACACCACCTCACTGATCTTATCCACACCAATGATCACATTATTTAAGGGCATTTATGTCAATTCATGTCGGGATGCTCCCAGGCTATGAATAGCCGCCCCCACAACCACTAGCTAGTTGGCTGCTCCGAGAGAAACTGACACTTGTCATTTAGAGCAACCCAAATTCCTCAGAGTCTTCGAGAGTAAATCATCAAGTGAGGAAATACCCCAAACACCAAACCACAAACCAAAAACCAAGTGATTGAGCATCACTGAAGAATTTGTTCCTGTGTGGAACTGAAGCCTTTTACCTTTGAGGACTGTGCATCCTCCAAACGGTTAGGCGTCATGGTCTAGAGCATCCATCAGTCAATTGTGGATCGTCGGCTGACTGAGTTTGTGAGGGTTTGGAAGTCTGCCCTGAAGACTTACCACGAGTGTTGAGCAAGGACTGTGTGTACTTAGCTCAAGGAGAACACGGTAGGGACTATGTGTCCCAGGACAGTGTGTCCTTTGGTTTCAATACCAAGCCGCTCTAAACCAGACGTACGACTGCCACAGCAGTTGGAACTGGGTCATCAACAATTGCCTTCATCGTGATAGGGGTTCTATTTCTTCAACTCTTTCAATTCCTCAATATTGTATGTTGAATACTTTCATTGTCACTATTTGAAGAATTTGCTGAAGACTTTCACTGAATTTCCTCAACCTCAAATTCTTCATACCAGTTAATCTTCACCTGCTTATTCTGTGCATGCATACTGTGCAAACCGATTCTCATAATCTTCATCAAGTAAACCGTTCTTGTAATCTTTGTACCTCTGATCCTGCGCTATTTCCGCTGCACGATATTCATCAGTGAGGAATTTCCTCAAAAGGAATTTCCTCAGCGATGAAATTCTAAAAATCGCCTATTCACCCCCCTCTAGTTGATATAATGCACTTTCAACTCGGAGTTGTCACTCCGTGTGACGGAGAGGTATCCCAGGGCCCACTCGGTAATACAACATCACAACAAGCCTTGCAAGCAATGTGACTAAGGAGTTAGTTACAGGATCTTGTATTACGGAACGAGTAAAGAGACTTGCCGGTAACGAGATTGAACTAGGTATGGAGATACTGACGATCGAATCTCGGGCAAGTAACATACCGAAGGACAAAGGGAACAGCATACAGGATTAACTGAATCCTTGACATAGAGGTTCAACCGATAGAGATCTTCATAGAATATGTATGAGCCAATATGGACATCCAGGTCCCGCTATTGGTTATTGACCAGAGAATGTCTCATGTAATGTCTGCATAGTTCTCGAACCCGCAGGGTCTGCACACTTAAGGTTCGGTGACGTTTTGGTATAGTTGAGTTATAGGTGTTGGTAACCAAAAGTTGTTAGGAGTCCCGGATGAGATCACGAATGTCACAAGGAGCTCTGGAATGGTCCAAAGGTAAAGATTGATATATAGAAAGTTCTGTTTTGGTCATCGGAAAAGTTTCGGGCTCATCGGTAGTGTACCCGGAGTGCCGGGAGGGTACCGGGGACCATCGGGAGGGGTGTCACGCTCCGAGGGGCCTTATGGGCTGTGGAAGGATACATACTAGCCTCTAGTGGGCTGACATAAGCTCCCACTAAGGCCCATGAGGTTTGAGAGGCAAAACCCAAAGGTGGAAAAGGTGGAAAGGGTTTCCAAGTGGAAAGGAGGAATCCTACTCCTAGTAGGATTGGAGTAGGACTCCTCCATCTCCAATTTCGGCCAAACCTCAAGGGTTTGAGTCTCCCTCCTCCCCTCCCTCCCTCCTATATATAGTAGAGGTATTGAGGGTTTTTGAGACACACAATTTCAGCCACGTGCTACTCTCTCCTCTAGTTTGTAGTTCTTCCTCTAGATCGGATTTCTGCTGTGCTTAGGCGAAGCCCTGCAGGAATAGATCACCACCATCACCGGCGCGCTGTCATGCTACCGGAGAACTCATCTACTTCCCCGTCTCTCTTGTTGGATCAAGAAGGCGGGGATCGTCATCGAGTTGTACGTGTGCTGAACGCGGAGGTGTCGTCCATTCGGCACTAAATCGGGATGGATCGTGATATCGCGGGACGGATCAGGATGAGATCGTGGGAGGGGCTGTGATTTGAATTGCGAAGATGTTCCACTACATCAACCGCGTTATATACGCTTCCGCTTAGCAATCTACAAGGGTATGTAGATTCACTCTCCCCTCTCGTAGATGATCATCACCATGGATAGGTATTGCGTGTGCGTAGGAATTTTTTTGTTTCCCATGCTGCGTTCCCCAACAGTGGCATCATGAGCTAGGTTCATGCATAGATGATATCTCAAGTAGAACACAAAATAGTTTGTGGGCGTTGATGTTCGATTTGCTGCCCTCCTTAGTTTTTTCTCAATTCGGCGGTATTGTTGGATTGAAGCGGCCCCGACCAACCTTACTCGTACGCTTACGAGAGATCGATTTCATCGACTAACATGAAACTTGTTGCATAAAGATGACTGGCGGGTGTCTGTTTCTTCAAGTTTAGTTGAATCGGATTTGATCGAGGCGGTCCTTAGAGAAGGTTAAATAGCAAATTGCATATCACCGTTGTGGATTTGCGTAATTAAGATGCGATCATACTAGATACCCATAGCAACCACGTAAAACATGCAACAACAAATTAGAGGACGTCTAACTTGTTTTTGCAGGGTATGCATGTGATGTTATATGGCCAAAGACATGATATGATATATTGGATGTATGATATGATCATGTTGTAATAGTTAAATATCAACTTGCACGTCGATGCTACGGCAACGGGCAGGAGCCATAGGGTTGTCTTTAAACTAACGTTTTTTCTTGCAGATGCGTTTACTATATTGCTAGGTAGTAGCTTTAGTAGTAATATGTGACGCCCTTGGTTTAATCGTACGCTAATGATACACGCAAATGCGTACGATCAAACTCAAGGACTCACGGGAAGATATCACAACACAACTCTAGACACAAACTAAACAATACAAGCTTCATATTACAAGCCAGCGGCCTCGAGGGCTAGAATACAGAAGCTCGATAAACACACGAGTCAGCGGAAGCAACAATATCTGAGTACATACATTAAACATGAGGTGCCTTAGAGAAGGCTAGCACAAAAGAAACAACGATCGAACGAGGCGAGGCCTCCTGCCTGGGAACCTCCTAACTACTCCTGGTCTTCAGCGGCCTCCACGAAGAAGTCACCATCGGGGTGGCAGACGTCGGCAGGAAACTCCATCTCCCGGGCTCCATCATCTGGTCGCAGCAACAGATCAAGGGGCAAAGGGGGAGCAAAGAAATGGTGAGTAATCATCCAAAGTACTCGCAAGACTTATATCAGAACTATGCTAAGTATGCAACAATATCAAAGAAGGGGTTATATGTGGACTAACTACAGCAATGCAAGAATAGAGAGAGAAGGCCTAGTCCTATGGAAGAGTAGCATCTTCAAGGGTCTTGCAGCAGTAGACGAGAGTAGAGCAAGGTAACACAATTAAATAGTCATATTGTTGCAGTGATATTAATATGAGGTCATGCCCAGAGGTCCTCCCACGACTCCCTGCGAGGAAGCAATCCTGGGGCAACAATTCCAGTTAAGTAACCATTGTAGTTGTATAAGACCAGGGCACAACTCCAAGTCGTCCTGTAACCGTGGACACGACTATTCGAATAGATAAGTTCTTCCCTGCAGGGGTGCACAACATATTCCCTGACGCGCTCGATAACACTTTGGCCGGACACACTATTCCGGTTCATGCCCCGGCCTCGGAATATCGACACGTCGCAGCCCCACCTAAGCTCAACGGAGAGGCCAGCCCACCAGTCTAACTCCTAAGCACAAAGGGGTCATGGGGCCACTTGCCATCCGCGCTCCTGCACGATGTGTGGGCGGCCGATGTCAGTCCTAGCACCCTTAATACAAGAGCAATGCATCTCGGAGCCACTCGGGCGCGCCGCTCCATCGCTGACGTCTCAAGAGCTTCGGCTGATATCGCGACATCGAGTACCCATAATTCTTTCCACACAGACGGTTAGTGCGTAATAAGGCCTTTCGACCAACCCAGATCAAATACCCAAATCCATTATCATTTTAGTTAAGTCAACGACACAACCACGCGGGAATCCACCCGCCTAACATCTATTCATCAAAGATCCAGTAACATGGTCAAGTAAATGTGTGGTTGTAACATCAGGGGGATCCGAGGCATCACCCTCGTTGGATCCCGAACAATGTAACCGTCAAGGTGGACTTAGAGGAATCACCCTCGAGGTTCCCACACTTGAGGGGTTGCACGATAGAGACATCATCGAGAATGGTGAAAGAGGAATCACCCTCGATAACCACGACCGACTAGCTAAGCTAGGACCAGTTGAGTCACACATGCAAGAGTATTTAACTAAAAACTACCACATTTCATGGAAACGTGCCCAGAAATTACCACTTTACAAATTTGTGTCAAAAACTACCATTTTTTTCCTAATCCATGACAAAAAACTACCATGTCAGAAAAGTTGGCCATTTGGCTTGTTTAAATCAGTTTATGACAAGGATGGCCTGCATGGAAGTGTTGATGTGGCATAGTAGTAAAACCCTCTTAGATTGACCGTTATAACATGTGGGCCCATATGTCAGAGTCAATAAAATTTCAGACTTATAAACTCTTTATAAATTTAATCATTGACTTAACCTAAACTAAATAATAGTTAGGCTAATCTAACCGCATGGGCCCGGTGGACAGTGGCCCATCTAACCCTAAACTAATGTGCACTTACTCGGAAAAAAAAGTTAGCCTAATCTAACCACATAGCATCCTTGGCGAGAACGGGCCAGCCAGCCAGCTCGAGCGGAGGCCAACGTGCGGCGGGGCTAGCCAGCACGCGGCACAGTGGTGTCAGGACCCGATCGATCTATTGGATGATAGCTTGTGGAGAAAGGGGAAAGCTCATCCCAGATGTATAGTATATTTGAAGTATATGCTTGTTCGATGACAAGAGTGCAAAGATTAACGATAACAGCTAGCCACAACCCGGCAGCTTATATAGGCTAAAGGGTTTTACCGAAAAGGGAAAGCTACAGTAGCGACAATAGTTTTACTACAGTTAATATCCAACGGCCACGACGAAGCGGTACGTGAGGAAGTGACCTCCACCGTTGGCTAACTGAACTTCTGTCTGAACCTGTCTGAACTTCTCTCGATCCTGACATTGCCCCCCTCTGGAACACAACGTGTCCTCACGGTGATGTTGCATCTTGGCGCCATTGTTGCGTAGTTACTTTGAAGAAATCTGAGAATGTGTATTTGATAAAATCTGCATCCTCCCATGTCACTTCTTCTGGTGACAGGTTTTCCCACTGTATTAACCATTGCACCACTAGCTGGTTCTGCCTGGGAATTTGTCTCACCTGAAGAACTACTGCAGGTCTTGTTTTGATGGTACCATCATTGTTGACCATAGGCAGATTAGGACTAGGGATAGAATGTTTTCCCACATGTTTCTTTAGTTGACTCACATGGAACACTGGGTGTATTTTCACATGCTCAGGAAACTGTAATTTGTAAGCTGAATTTCCCACCTTCTGAGTGATTAGAAAAGGACCATAAAACTTATATTGGAGTTTAAGAGCTCCCCTGAAACCAAAAGCTGACAACCTGTATGGAGCCATCTTCAGATACACCATATCTCCCACTTCAAAAGATCTTTCCACTCTCTTCATGTCAGCATATTTCTTCATTCTGTTTTGAGCTAGCACCAAGTTGTTCCTGAGCTGCTCCAACATCTGTTGTTTGGCTGTCAGAAAATCTTGTGCTTCTCCTTCATCAGGACCAGAAATAGCTATCTCACTTATCAAGGAGGAGGGTAAACATAAAGAGCTTGGAATGGGGGCATTTTGAGACTGGTATGATATGTTGAATTATACCAAAACTCTGCTAGTGCCAACCAAGAGGCCCATTTGCTAGGAGCAGTAGTTGTCATACACCTCAGATATGTTTCCAAACACTGGTTGATCCTTTCTGTTTGTCCATCAGTTTGAGGATGGTAAGAAGTGTTGTATCTTAGCTCTACTTTCAAAGCAGCAAATATGTCTTTCCACAACTTGCTGGTAAAGATTATATCTCTATCTGAGATAATCAACTTGGGTGGACCATGTAACCTGATGATTTGGTCCACAAATGCTTGGGCTACACTTAGTACTGTATAGGGGTGTGAAAGTGGGAGAAAATGTGCATATTTTGTAAATCTATCCACCACTACCATTATCACATCATATCCTTTAGATATTGGCAGGCCTTCTACAAAATCCATTGATATGTGTTGCCATGCCAGATCTGCTACACGTAGAGGATCAAGTAATCCTGGTTGGAGGCAATTCTCATGTTTAGCTCTGTGACAGATAGGACAGGAAACAATGAAGTCTTCCACTGCCTTTTCAATCCCAGGCCAGTAAAAAATGGACTTCACTCTCTGGTAAGTTGCTATGTTTCCAAAGTGTCCTCCTACTGGGGAGCTATGTAGTGTTGCCAACAACTTGCTTCTTAATGGTGGTACATTCCCAACCAGTATTTTCCCTTTGTACCTCATAATACCTGAGTGGAGTGAATAGTCACCATCTTTGTTATCAGGTTGTAAGAGGAGCTTTTCCAACAACTTTTTACTGTCTGCATCTTGTTGATAGCTGTCCAACGGTTCTTCAGCCCAAAGTGGAGTAGCTGTAGATATGGCCATACATCCAGGGAGCACTCTAGAGAGGGCATTAGCCACTTTGTTGTAAACACCTTTTTTATACTGTATAGTGAAATTGAATTCCAGCAGTTTCATCATCAGTTTGTGTTGGATTCCTTCAGTCAACTTCTGATCAGTAATAAATTTTAGAGACTGCTGATCAGTTTTGATAGTGAGATCATTTCCTAGGAGAGATAGTGTCTCCATCTTTTCAGTGCTTCCAAAATAGCCAAGGCTTCTTTTTCATAAGTTGATAGTGCAACATTTCTAGGGCATAATGCAGAACTGTAATAAGATATAGGTCTCCCTTGTTGCATCAGAACAGCTCCTATACCTTTTCCAAAAGCATGAGTCTCTAATACAAAAGGCTGAGAAAAATCAGGTAGTGCCAAAACTGGAACAGAGATCAATGCTTTTTGTAATTGCGTGAATGTTATATCTTGTGCTGACTGCCAAGAGAATTTCCCCTTTTTAATACATCATGGAGGGGTCTACAGATTAATCCATACCCCTTGATGAACCTCCTGTAGTAACGAGCTAAACCGAGGAAACTTCTGAGCTTTGTGACATTATCAGGCATAGGCCACTCAGTAATAGCACATATTTTCTTTGGATCTGTGGCTACTCCTTCAGCAGATATGATGTGGCCCAAATATTCCACTTGTTGAGCAGCAAAAACACACTTAGATAGTTTGGCAAACAGGCTCTGTGCTTTTAGTGTATCAAGTACAATTTTTATATGTTCCAAATGTTCCTTGAGGTTTTTGGTGAATATCAAGATATCATCAAAAAATACTAGCACAAACTTTCTCAAGTGAGCAAAGATGGTATTCATTAGTTCTTGGAATGTGCCAGGAGCATTTGATAGTCCAAAGGGCATCACCAAATATTCAAAATGGCCTAAGAAAGTTCTGAAAGCAGTTTTGTGTATATCTTCAGGCTTCATTCTGATTTGGTGGTAACCTGATCTCAGATCCAATTTAGAAAAGTATGTAGCTCCATGTAACTCATCTAATAGATCTTCAATCCCATGTATATGGAATTTTTTTTTAACTGTTAGTGCATTGAGCCTTCTGAAATCAGTACACAGTCTCATAGAACCATTCTTTTTCTTAACTAAGATCACAGGGGTTGCATAAGGACTCTGACTATGCCTGATGAAGTGAGCATCTAACAACTTCTTAATTTGATCCTCCATTTCTTGCTTCTGGTGTTGGGGTACTCTGTAAGGTCTAACCTGAGGAGGAGTAGCCCCTGGTACTAAAGGAATAGTATGATCCAATGTTCTATGGGGAGGCAGGGGTTTAGGTTCCTCAAAAAGATCAGCATACTCCAACAGCAACTTTTGAACTTGTGGTGGTGTTTTGCAGCCCTCAAGAGCATTCATCATAATATTCTGAATCTGCACCAAGAAGACTTCCACTCCTTTATCCAGCAACTTATTCATTTTCTCTGATTTCACTTCTTTTACAGTAGCAGAATTTGTAAACATGGCAGTAATGACTGTCTGTTGTTCTTGCACAGTGAAACTGAATTGTTGCTTTGGTATATCAAAATAAACATGACTCACACGTGCAAACCAATCATACCCTAGAATAGCATCATGACTAGGGAGTGAGATGATTCTGAAATTGTGCTGTAGTTTAAGTCTGCCCAACTGAAACTCACAATTTGGTGATACTGCATGAGAAACCAAAGTTCCTCCCCCAGCTACAGATATGGTCCTTGGCTTTACTGGTATTAACTGACAATTAGCTTTGACTACAAAATCTTGATTGAGGAAAGAAGATGTGCTACCAGAATCAAGTAATGCCACAGCCTTTTTCCCATTTATGTGAATCACTACAGTAGGTGTAGGAACAGTCATTTAGTGTCCCATAGCAAAAGCAGAAATAAACATGACTTGTTCTCCTTCTGAAACAGTTTCAAGTTGATCTTGATTGTGAACCTCTTCCACATCTTGTGACATTTGCTCTTCTGTTTCTTGTTGCATCATGTGTACATTAGGCACCAGTTTGCATTTATGTCCATGCATCCACTTATCTCCACATCTCCAACACTCCCCCACTTTTCTGATCTTTTGATAGGTATCACGTTGTTTTGTTGTAGTTTGTGATCCAGTTGTTGTTGACACAGTAGAGAATTGTCTTCCCACATTGCTAGTGTTAGGTTTTTGATAGAAGTTGGAGTAAGATAAACCAGTTCTCTTGGGCACATTAGAAATAGGAGGGTGACAAGGTTCCACATCTTTGGCCAGCTAATAAGCATCAGTGAGAGATTGTGGTCTCAATGATCTAATCTGGAACTTGATTCCCTCTCTCAGACCATTAACATAGCATCTTACAAACCATAATTCATTAAGCTCAGGATTCTCTTCTTGAACATCAACCATTAAGTCCTCAAACAGTTTGGTATACTGCTACTGCAACAAAAGACCTTCCAACGGTGCCAGAAATAGGAGTGTTGCTTGATACTCCTCAGCAACGGCACCAGGAATCCTTCAGCTGCGGCTACGCCTTGAGGGACTTCCTAGGCAAGTATGCAAAGGATTTCCCACGTGGCCTTGGAGCCTTGCGTTGGTGTTCCCTCGAATCGGAAAGGGTGATGTAGCATAGCGGTGGTAAGTACTTCCCTCAGTTTGAGAACCAAGGTATCAATCCAGTGGAGGAGTATCTCAAGATCCTGGACAAACACAAAAACTTGCTCCCAACGCTATGAATGGGTTGTCAATCCCTTATAGATTGTTTGCCAAGCGAGAACTGAAAGCAACAAAGTAACAAACGAAAGTAAAAACGGAGGTGTAAATGATGGATGTGAATAGACCCGGGGGCCGTAGTGTTTACTAGTGGCTTCTCTCATGAAAGCAAGTAGATGGTGGGTGAACAAATTACTGTCGAGCAATTGATAGAACCGCGCAAAGTCGTGACGATATCTATGCAATGATTGTTTCTATAGGCATCACGTCCGAAACAAGTAGACCGATACTTTCTGCATCTACTACTATTACTCCACACGTCGACCGCTATCCAGCATGCATCTAGTGTATTAAGTCCATAAGAACAGAGTAACGCCTTAAGCAAGATGACATGATGTAGAGGGATAATCTCAAATCAATGATAAAACCCCCATCTTTTTACCCTTGATGGCAACTAAATGATGTGTGCCTTGCTTCCCCTACTGTCACTGGGAAAGGTCACCACATGGTAGAACCCAAAACCAAGCACTTCTCCCATTGCAAGAATCATAGATCTAGTTGGCCAAACAAAACCCAAGACTCGAAGAGACTTAGAAGGATATTAAATCATGCATATAAGAAATCATCAAAGACTCAAATATATATCATAGATAATCTGATGACAAATCCACAATTCATCGGATCTCGACAAACACACCGCCAAAGAAGATTACATCGGATAGATCTCCATGAAGATCATGGAGAACTTTGTATTGAAGATCCAAGAGAGAGAAGAAGCCATCTAGCAACTAACTACGAACCCATAGGTATGAAGTGAACTACTCACGAGTCATTGGAGGGGCGATGATGATGATGAAGAAGCCCTCCAACTCCAAAGTCCCCTCCGGCAAGGCGCCGGGAAGGGTCTCCAGATGAGATCTCGCGGAAACGGAAGCTTTCGGCGGCGGAAAAGTATTTTCGAGGCTCCCCTGATTTTTTGCGGAATATTTGGGAATTCATAGGCCAAAGACCTAGGTCAGGGGGCGACCAGGGAGGCCACAAGCCTGCCCACCGCCGCCTCCCCCTGGTGGCGGAGTGGGGGCTTGTGGGCTCCCTGGAGCCCACCTGGCTTGGCCCAAAAGCCCCCTGGTCTTCTTCCGTTCGGGAAAAAATCATTTCGGGGTTTTTCTTCCGTTTGGACTCCGTTCCAAAATCAGATCTGAAAAGAGTCAAAAATACGGAAAAAACAGGAACTGGCACTTGGCACTGAATTAATAAGTTAGTCCCAAAAAAGATATAAAAGGTACATAAAACAACCAAAGAATACAAGATAACAGCGTGAAACCATCAAAAATTATAGATACGTTTGAGACGTATCAAGCATCCCCAAGCTTAACTCCTGCTCGTCCTTGAGTAGGGAAGTGATAAGAATGAATTTTTGATGCTTTCATGCTACCTAGCATAGGTGTCCTTTGTAATTCCTCTTATGTGACGTGAATGTTCAGATCCATTAGATTCAAAACAATAGTTTGCTATTGACGTGGAAACAATAATAATTCAAGCAAACTAGCAAAGTAATCATGAACTTTCAAAATAACAAGGCCAAAAGAAAGTTATCCCTACAAAAGCATATAGTCTGTATATGCTCTATCATCATTGCACAACGAATTTAAATCATGCACAACCCCGGTATTGGCCAAGTAATTGTTTCACACCTTTACTTTCTCAAACATTTTCAACTCTCACGCAATACATGAGCGTGAGCCATGGTATAGCACTATAGATGGTGTGGAATGTAGTGGAGGTTGCAAGACAAAAAAGGAGAAGATAGTCACATTAACTAGGCATATCAATGAGCTGTGGAGATGCTCATCAATAGATATCAATGTGAATGAGTAGGGATTGCTATACAAATGATGCACTAGAGCTACGAGTAAGTGAAAGCTCTTAAAGAAAACTAGTGGGTGTGCATCCAACTTGCTCGCTCACGAAGACCTAAGGCAATTTTGAGGAAGCCTATCATTGGAATATACAAGCCAAGTTATATAACGAAAATTTCCCACTAGCTATATGGTGGTGACAAAACGAGAGACTCTCAATCATGAAGATCATGGTGCTGAATATGCACAAGTGTGGAAAAAATGGTAGCATTGTCCCTTCTCTCTTTTTCTCTCATTTATTATTATTATTTTGGTGGGCTCTTTGGCCTCTTTTTTAATGGGCTTCTTTGGCCTCTTTTATTTCCTCACATGGGACAATGCTCCAATAATGATGATCATCACACTTTCAACTCAAAACTTAGTGTAACGATGACTCTATATGGAATGCCTTCGGTAGTGTGCCGTGGCAATGATCTAGCATGGCATAGACATCAATAGAACATCATGCTAGCTATCTTACGATCGTGCAAAGGCAAAGTAGATGTGGTGGCACATGTCATGGTGGTAGTTGCATGCAGCGTTTTGATTTTCGGTTTGACAATTTTTCCGCCCTAGGCCGAGATGGACGAATTTCGGCCATTTTCAATTTTTTTCGTCCGAAATTTGACCAAAGTTCACCAAATTTGACCACTTTCGGCGGAAAGATAGATCTCGCCCCAGGCCGAGATGGCTGAAATTCGGCCAAAATCCATTTTTTCTGGCCGAATTTCAAAACACAGGTTGCATGGCAATATATCTCGGAATGACTTTGAAAAAGCCAAGTATGGTGGCTGTTTTGAGGGAGGCTAATGGTGGGTTTTGTGCACCGACGAAAGTTGCATGGCACTAAGAAGATAGTGATGGTGGAAGGTGAAAGTGCATCTAAACCATGGACTCAACATTAGTCATGAAGAACTCATATACGTGTTGCAAAAGTTTTATTAGTAATCGAAACAAAGCATTCAACGCATACTCCTAGGGGAAGGGTTGGTAGGTATAAACCATCGCGCGATCCCGACCGCCACGCAAAGGATGACAATCGATATACTAATCATGCTTAGATTTCATCACATAGCGGTTCACCATACGTGCATGCTACGGGAATCACTAACGTCAACACAAGTATTTATAGATCCACAACACCTTACTAGCATGACTTCAATATTACCATAACCACAACTCAAAACTAATTGAGATGAATCAAACTTCTCTAACTATTCAATGCACCTGAAGGTGGAAGTTTTCGTATCCCTTTGGATAACTACCCCTTTTGAGACTACTTTCAAAGCATAGATCAACTACCAAGCCACGCACCGCTGCACTCTAAAAGATATAAGTGAAGCACATAGAGCAAAAGTATCTAGCTCACAAGATATAAGTGAAGCACATGTGAGCTGAATTGTCTACCAAATGATATAAGTGAAGCTCGACAAAATCACGGTGTGTGCATGTCTCTCTCTCTAGGTGTGCAGCAAGGATGATTGTGACACAACAAAAATAAAAGACTCCTACGATACAAGATGCTCCAAGCAAAAACACATAACATGTGGTGAATAAAAATATAGCCCCAAGTAACGTTACCGATGGATTGAAGGCGAGAGAGGGGATGCCTTCCCGGGGCATCCCCAAGCTTAGGCTTTTATGACATACTTGAATCTCTTGGGGTGCCTTGGGCATCCCCAAGCTTGAGCTCTTGCCACTCTTTATCTCTTTGTCCATAAGAACTTCACCCAAAACTTGAAAACTTCACAACACGAAACTTAAACAGAAACTCGTGATAACATTAGTACAAGAAAGCAAACCACCACTTCCTTAGGTACTGTAGCAAACTTAAATTCTACTTGTGCTGATGTTGGGTTACTGTACTTTCAATCTTCCATGGCTAATACCCCCCGATACTATCCATAGTTTCATCAAAATAAGCAACCAACACAACAAAAAACAGAATCTGTTAACAGCAGACCAGTCTGTAGCAATCAGTATGTTTTGTATACCTATGGTACTTCAAAACTTCTGAAAAATTACGAAAGTCTGAAGAATTTGCGTAGAAATCATCAGCAAAAAGAATCAACTCAAAAGATCTTACAGAAAAAAAATTCTTTTCGTGAGCAGAAAGTTTCTGTCTTTTCCAGCATGACCAAACGATCATCCCCAAGACTAATCATAACGGTTTTGCTTGGCACAAACGCAAAAGGAAACACAATCATAACAGAATTACGAAAGTGTGGAAAACACAAAACAGAAAAAAAAGGATAGATTCATTGGGTTGCCTCCCAACAAACGCTTTTGTTTAACGCCCTTAGCTAGGCGAAAGTGATGGAATCACGTATAGTCATCTTTGGTGCTCAAACCATAGGTAGCCCTCATCATAGATTCATAAGGCAATCTTATTTTATTTCTAGGAAAGTGCTCCATGCCCTTCTTTAAAGGAAATTGAAATCTAATATTCCCTTCCTTCATATCGATGATAGCACCAATAGTCCTTAGGAAAGGTCTACCAAGAATAATGGGACATGAAGGATTGCAATCTATGTCAAGTACAATGAAATCCACGGGTACATAGTTCTTATTTGCAACAATAAGAACATCATCGATCCTCCCCATGGGTTTCTTGACAGTAGAATCCGCAAGATGCAAATTAAGAGAACACTCTTCAATCTCATGAAAACCAAGAATATCACAAAAAGACTTTGGAATCGCGGAAACACTAGCTCCCAAATCACACAAAGCATTGCACTCATAGTTTTTTATCTTGATTTTGATAGTAGGTTCCCACTCATCATGAAGTTTCTAGGTATAGAGACTTCTAGTTCAAGCCTCTCTTCAAGAGATTTCATCATAGCATCTACGATATGCGCGGTAAAGGCTTTGCTTTGGCTATAAGCATGTGGAGAGTTTGCAATGGATTGCATCAAAGAAATGCATTCAAACAAGGAGCAATTATCATAATTGAATTCCTTGAAATCCAAAGTGGGAGTTTCATTACTACCCAAAAATTTGACTTCTTCTACTCCACTCTCCACACCTTTATCATCAAGATAGGTGGACTCTGAATCATTGGGGCGTTTTTCAACCAAAGTGGATTCATATCCAGCCCCTCCATAAGTAGGTTTGACACGCGAAAACAAAGATTCAAGAGGAGACACACCAAACACTTTAAGATCTTCGTGATTTGCATCACTAGAACGCACCCTTTTAATCCATTCATGTCTAGCGCGAATTTGGGCGGTTCTTTCTTTGCTCTCATTCATGGAGATACACATAGCTTTCAAAGTTTCATCCAAGTTGATCTTGGGAGGAGCGCATCTAACTTTCAAAGCATCAATATCACAAGACATCCTATCAACGCTCTTAGCCAAATCGTCTATTTTGAGTAGTTTTTCCTCTATGGACGCATTGAAAATCTTTTGAGAGTTGATGAACTCTTTGATATTACTCTCTAGATCAGAGGGTAATTTGTTGTGATTTTCATAAGTGTTGTTGTAGGAATTGCCATAATTGTTAAAGGAGTTACTAGGAAAAGGCCTAGGAACATAGTTTCCTCTAAAAGCATTGTTGTTGCCAAAATTGTTCCTACCAACAAAATTCACGTCCAAACTAGCGTTGCTACTCTCAATCAAAGAAGATAGTGGCATGTCATTAGGATCTACGGTAGCGTTCCTACTAGCAACCAAATTCATCAACTCGTCCATCTTAGCACTAAGCGAGTTAATCTCTTCTATAGCGTGCACCTTTTTGCTAGCACGAGACCTTTCAGTGTGCCACTGAGAGTAGTTGGTCATGATATTGTCTAGGAGTTTTGTAGCGTCTCCTAACATGATTTCCATGAACGTTCCACCTGAGGCGGAGTCCAAGATATTGCGAGAAGCGAAATTCAAGCCAGCGTAAAAGATTTGTATAATCATCCACAAACTCAAGCCATGAGGAGGACAATTTCTAATCATAAGATTCATCCTCTCCCAAGATTGTGCAACGTGTTCATGATCAAGTTGCTTGAAATTCATGATATCGTTACGTAAGGAGATGATCTTAGCTGGCGGAAAATACTTGGATATGTAAGCATCTTTGCATCTATCCCAAGAATCAATACTATTTTTAGGCAAAGAAGAAAACCAAGTTTTTGCGCGACCTCGCAACGAGAAAGGAAAAAGTTTCAACTTAATCACGTCATTATCCACATCTCTTTCCTTCTGCATATCGCAAAGCTCAATGAAGGTATTGAGATGGGATGCGGCATCTTCACTACGAAGGCCAGAGAATTGCTCTTTCATAACAAGATTCGGCAAAGCTGCGTTGATTTCATACGATTCCGCACTAGTGGCGGGAGCAATCGGAGTACTAATAAAATCATTATTATTAGTGCTCGAGAAGTCGCAAAGTTTGGTGTTTCCAGACATGATGTCTTCAACAAACAAACAAGCACACAAGAAAGCAAGAAACCGGCAAAGGAAAACGGCAAAGGCGAAAGGCGAATGAAAACGGCAAATGTGAAGTGGGGGAGAGGAAAACGAGAGGCAACTGGCAACAAAAGTAAATGCAAGAGAAGAGTTTTTGAGACCTACTTGGATAGATCTTGATTTCTCCTCCCCGGCAACGGCGCCAGAAATACTTCTGCTACTGCAACAAAAGACCTTCCAACGGCGCCAGAAATAGGAGTGTTGCGTGATACTCCTCAGCAACGGCACCAGGAATCCTTCAGCTGCGGCTACGCCTTAAGGGACTTCCTAGGAAAGTATGCAAAGGATTCCCCCCGTGGCCTTGGAGCCTTGCGTTCGTTTTCCCTAGAAGCGGAAAGGGTGATGTAGCGTAGCGGTGATAAGTACTTCCCTTAGTTTGAGAACCAAGGTATCAATCCAGTGGAGGAGTATCTCAAGATCCTGCACAAACACAAAAACTTGCTCCCAACGCTATGAAGGGGTTGTCAATCCCTTATAGATTGTTTGCCAAGTGAGAACTGAAAGCAACAAAGTAACAAATCAAAGTAAAAGCGGAGGTGTAAACGATGGATGTGAATAGACCCGGGGGCCGTAGTGTTTACTAGTGGCTTCTCTCATGAAAGCAAGTAGACGGTGGGTGAACAAATTACTGTCGAGCAATTGATAGAACCGCGCAAAGTCGTGACGATATCTATGCAATGATTGTTTCTATTGGCATCACGTCCGAAACAAGTAGACCGATACTTTCTGCATCTACTACTATTACTCCACACGTCGACCGCTATCCAACATGCATCTAGTGTATTAAGTCCATAAGAACAGAGTAACGCCTTAAGCAAGATGACATGATGTAGAGGGATAATCTCAAACCAATGATAAATCCGCCATCTTTTTACCTTTGATGGCAACTACTTGATGTGTGCCTTGCTGCCCCTACTGTCACTGGGAAAGGTCACCACATGGTAGAACCCAAAACCAAGCACTTCTCCCATTGCAAGAATCATAGATCTAGTTGGCCAAACAAAACCCAAGACTCAGAGAGACTTACAAGGATATCAAATCATGCATATAAGAAATCAGCAAAGACTCAAATATATATCATAGATAATCTGATCACAAATCCACAATTCATCGGATCTCGACAAACACACAGCCAAAGAAGATTACATCGGATAGATCTCCATGAAGATCATGGAGAACTTTCTATTGAAGATCCAAGAGAGAGAAGAAGACATCTAGCTACTAACTACGGACCCGTAGGTCTGAAGTGAACTACTCACGAGTCATTGGAGGGACGATGATGATGATGAAGAAGCCCTCCAACTCCAAAGTTGTCACATCCCTAACCCTTAAGCAAGATAGCATTGTGCTCATGTCTTCTTTGCATTTGCATCTAAGAAGTTTCAACAAAAACAACAAAGTGGCAAAGGAAAAACTCAAAACCCTAGCCACCATTTCAAATTAAAGGAAATCTCAAACTAGTTCAAAATCAATGAACCCAAAATGGCCTCAAGAAATGTTCAAACTTTCTGATAAATCATGAAAGTAAATGAGCATTGGAGAAAACTATTTTCTTGACACTTTAAGCTTTTTAAATTAATGCAAAAGCCACTGGTTTCAAATTTAAAATTTGAAATCAGAAACTATAATTTTCCAAAAATGTTGAAAACCTTGGAAATGGTTGGGGATATTATAACAAATATTTCAGGAGGTCTAAAATAGTTTTTACTTTTTGTTTTGGAGCTGAATTAATTAGCAAAACAATAATTAGCAAAACAGAAAAACAAAAACAGAAAAATAAGGAAAAAACCTTACCTGTCGCCTAAGCCTGGCCCGGCCCATCCCTGGCTCGTCCCCTCCCTTGCGCCAGTAGGCAGCAGGAGGTGGCCGCCGCCCCCTCCGGCGCGGCCATGCACCTCCGTGCCTGCCTGGCCGCCGCCTCGCGCTGGCGACGACGGGGATAAGCTCCCCAGAGCCTCCCCTATCCATTCCCCGCCTCGGTTCTCTTCCTCCACCCGGATCTCTTCCTCCTCCCCGCTGCCGCCATTGGAGCCGAGCTCGAGCTCGAGCTGCCCGTGCCCCTAGCCTTAGGATCCCCTCCCAGAGCATGCCATTAGCGCCGCCTCGTCGCCCTGGTCATCTCTACAGAAGCCGAAGCTTCCTCGAGCCCTGCAACGCCCGCAACGCCGTCGTCTTCCACCTCCGGCCGCCGGACCTCTCCCGTCGATTCGCTTCCTCCGGCGCATCCCCGAGCCCCTCTTCAGCACCATCGGAACGGCCGTGAGCTCGTCGTCGTTTCCCCTCTCGCCCCACGCTCTCCCGTGCATCGTATCCTAGTTCCCCACCAAGGCCGAGAGCTTCTCGCCGCCGGCCATGTCGCTGCCGTCGTTGTGATGACTGATCCACGCGCCCGAGCTAGGATTCGAGCTCCTGGAGCCTCCAGGAGCGTGCCGAGCCCTCCAGCTGCCCTCCCCGTGCCCTAGAACCGCCCCTCATAGAAGGCCGAGCTTCGGCCGCCGCTCCGGCTCATCGCCGACGCCTCTTCCGGCGACCCTAGCCTCCCCAGATGGTCCTGCCAGATCGGCCACTTCGCGAGCATGCTGTAGCTGCAAACCGCGTGCGTTTTGGTGTTGTGCAGCGCCGTCTAGGTCGCCTCCGGCGAGCCCTCCGCCGCGGGCCTGGTCGCCGGCGACCACCCTCCGGTGGGGGTCGACGTGGCAAGCTAACCCAGCAGCTTAGGGACCTAATCACTCGCTGACAAGTGGGCCCAAGGCCAAGTCAAACCTCAGTTAGGGCTGGTCAGCGCGGGATTAGTCCCAGAGAGGCTGTCCAGTGGGGCCCCCTGTCAGGTTTGACCTGAACAGGTCGGCTGACCTGTTGATGTCAGCCTGAGGTAATAAATAGAATTTCCAGTATAAAACTAATTCAGGAAATTGCTAAAATTTGTAAAAATCATAGAAATTAATCTGTAACTCCAATGAAAATAATTTATATATGAAAAAGTATCAGAAAAATTCAAGGATTCTGATTATGCTATTTTCAACCATGTTTAAAAAAGTTACAGAACCCTAAATTGTGGAATAAGGAATAATTCAATTCTTTTAATCACTTTATAAATGGAATTTGCAAAAATATTCAAATTTCATTATATATGCAATGATCACACACTGCCCTAATTACAAATCAGTACCATAACATGACATTTCATGCATGTTAACATCAAGTTGATCTGAGCATCAGGTCGAATCAATTAAACCGGTATCCGAGAATACCCCGTTTGAATTGCTATTCGAATGTGATTCAAATCAACTCTAAACCTATTACATGTTGAAACTAATAACTTATCACCCTGCATTCTCATGCCATGCGCATGCATCATTTTGAGTGCATATGATTGTTATTGAATGTTGCCATTCATTTCGGTAGGCTCCGCACCCCCGGATTCCACCGAATATCCGTCTGACGGATATCGTTCCTCCTCTGAGCAACAAGGCAAGCAACCCTTTTGATCATCCCGATAATTCCCATGTTCTTGCTCCTGCATTTATTTATTGCATTAGGATCAAATGCTACAACTGCTTTTGCCACGATAGTTGAACCCACTTCCTTTGCATGACCTAACCTTGTCACAGTAAATAGCCGAACCTTGCAACCTAGCATACCTGGTAGTTGCTTGAGCTATGATGTGCCTTATCCTGCTATGCATGATATGCTTAGAGTTGTGTATGGTCTGTCATCTGGGAGATGAACAGAAATGTGGAATGTTTTCGGTGAGCAAAGGTTGTGTGTTGAACTTGATTTGGTAAAGGTGCCGGTGAAAGGCTGTGTAGGAGTACATGGCGGGTTGTTTCATTGGAACCGTCCTTAGGAACTGAGTTCCGTGTATGTAATCCAAGACTAGATACTACCACATGCTGGGCCCTGAAATATGACCCCGCTCGGCCTATTAATCGCGTAGTACTCGGTCCAGGAGTTGCAAGTAGTTTCTGGTGTTTATAGTAATGCTGGAGGCCGTGCATGGTGCTGACCTGAGAGGTGGGCCGTGATGCGGTAGGCAGTGGCACGGTGTACCAAGTGGCACCTGGATGGTGGGCTTGGGAACCCTGCGCACATCGTTTGAGGCCGTGGCGGAATCCCCGGCCGGACTTTCGTACGGGTTACTCTCAGATAGGCGATAAACCTGGACTAGGTACTGGTGTGGTTAACGGTCGTGGCCGACTCCCTCGCTGGGCTTCCGCTTGAAGGTTGCCGAGGTGCATGACGTGCACATAGCGATAAGTGGCGAGAGCGTGTGTGACGAAGTACACCCCTGCAGGGTTATGATCTATTCGAATAGCCGCGTCCGCGGATATGGACTACTTGGAGACATATGTTGTTCATAGATAACTTCAATGGCTACTCATAAAATGGGCAAGATAAGCGTGAGTGTCGTGGACGGCATTTCCGTATGGAGACGGAATGATTCCACGATAGTGTATTGCTGTGGTGTTAGTGGACTCGTGTGCGAGAAATCAAGTTGTCAAAACTAATTTCAAAATGCAAGTTGTCTAGCCACGAGTCAAATGCTGGCTTCCCGCATGAAACCCCACAATACCTTTTGATACCTTGCATGAGTAGTTAGTTCTCCTAAAGTCTTGCTGAGTACCTTCGTACTCATGTTTGCTTAATAAATGTTGCAGAGGTTGCTAATGACCCTAATGGAGGGTTCTTCGTAGACATCGACGACGACGAGTAGCTGGTGTCCCAGCTACGATCTGGCCCTATGTCGGCTCTGTAGTATAGTCAGGCCATGTGCCTTCTAGTTGCATTGTCTGTACCCAGACAGTCTATAACTCTTCCGCTGGCTTGTATTTGTATGACTGCTATTATGGGTCGAGAGACCTTAATGTGTAATATTATGTGTGTGGCTCTTCCGAGCCTCTTGAATAAAGGTTGTATGTTTATGGTTATGTTGTGATGCCATCGATGAATCTATACATATCGGTATGCCATGCGTACGTGTGTCATACTTGATATGTATGGGGTTCGAATACCTAGTCGTGAACTTTAGTAGCACTCCTTACAAGGAAATGCCCCTTTGTGATCCAACGAGCCTTGGTAGTCCGCTACTGCTCCGGACACATTGGTTGACCGGCATGTGTCCTTCTTAGCTGTTGTGTCCGTCCTCTTTGGGGAAATGTCACGCGACGTAATGGAGTCCTTGTAGCTTGCTACGACTCGTCTACGTTCGCTGATGACCGACACCTGCTTTGTTGGGTCATGTATGCCCGTCCTTGTGCGGAACTGCCACTTTGATTTATGACTAGACATGTCGATGCGGGTTCTTTGACATTGGATTGCTAGCGACACCTATCGCATACGTGAGTCAAAAGACGCAAACGGTCCCGGCTAAGGTAAAGCTGCAGCCGTGGAGTTAACCGTGCGTGAGACCACAAAGAGATGCGATGTGTTACAGGCTGGATTCCTATGGCTTAGGATCGGGGTCCCGACAGCGTTGGTATCAGAGCCTGACTGACTGTAGGATTACTAAGCCAAACTGGTCAAAGTTGAGTCTAGAATTGCTTTAGTTATATATAAGGGAATTGTTTGTGGAAGGGAACGTAAGACTCTTGTTCTCTTCTCAAGTTATTCTATTCTGGTCATCCTCGTCTCTTCTGCGGGAATTAAGGACTAGGTTACTCATCTTCTCCTAGGCTCGTGTTTCCAATCGGTAGCTTATAGGACTACGGGTCGAGAGATATTGGGTTTCTTTTATTCCTAGGAAGCAGGAAGTAAGTTTGGTGACCAGAGAGTTGAACTTGATAGTTGAGTGGTTACGCTATTCCATTTTGGGTTGTCTCAAATTTGTTTTGAGCATTTACAGCCGTTATGCTGCCCAATTTTGCATTCAGAGCTCTAATGCTTTTGCATTACTCTCTATTTACAGATGTCTGGCCGTCCTTCCCGTCAGGTGGTACGTCTGACCAGGTGCATTGATGTACCAGGTCATACGGCCATGCTGGTCAGGGTGATGTCGGTGTGCGGTTACCGCTGGTACCCCGAGTACACAGTGGAGGAACAGTACCGGGACTTCAACCAGAGCCAGTACATCTGCACTGTTAGGGTATTCCTAGACTACCCTGGAGCGGAGAAGCCAATCCATTGGTCCTATGGGTTGGGGGTCACCGTTGACATGGGAGTACAAGATGCTGCCTATTCAATGCTGACTATTATGAGAGCGAGACATGCACTGCTGCAGAATTCAGAGTTCTGCTATGTTCCGGCCTCTCAGTCTGGTGAAGAGGGATACCTCAGTGGAGTCTATTTTGATTCTTCTATGGAGGATCCACTTCTGCAGACCACTGTTGAGATGCTAGAGAACAGAGACAACGATGCTCGTGCTCTCCGCATGGAGCTTTATGCTACTCGTGCCCGTCTGTGGACAGCTTTGACGCAGCTAGCACCGGTAGTCCAGACAGGGTATGGAGAGATGGAGATGCTGAACCCTGTTAGGACCCATCTTCCGGCTCACGTTGACTGGCCAGCTATAGGAGGAGTCACACCTCTTCGGAGACCCCTCTTACCACCAGTCAGGGGACCAAGGCCACATCCGTGTCCTTATGGATCCCAGGGGTCTCAGGCTAGAGTGTTTCCTGATCCGCAGGTTGAGCTTCCAGGTCATGGAGGTAATCTCTATGAGATGTTCTATGCGGATGCCTGAGCTGTGAGCGGAAGGATAGTATGGTAGTAGTCGTACGTTCACAGTCCTGCGTGACTTGTGAAGTATGGTAGTAATGTGAAATGAATTCCAGAGGCCTAGATAAATAATGTATAGGAAGCTTGTAAGCCTCTGATGAGTAGTTCCACCATTTCAGTAGTTTGCTCTTCGGGTAAGTTTGTACTGAACTATGTAAGGGTGTGTATGAACCATGGTGTATATATAGCAGTTGCTTGTTACCATGTTGTTCGGATATTCATTTCCGCATTCCGTGTGTTCAGTACATTCTTAATCCATAGCTAGTATTGATATGATATTGGTCTAAGCTATGAGTTTGTTTGTCAGGATGGTGTTCACCAGGTTGAACCGTGCCCCTGCTCATGAGCAAGGTGAGGGTAGTCAAGCGTCGCAGGAAGACCTGCCTCACCCACCTTCTCTGGTAGAAGTGATGCTTGAGGCAGAAAGAAACAAAAGGGAGACCAACCGACTGCTAGAGCGTATTGAGCAGAATACGGCTCGACAGCCTAGGAATGCTGCAGTGTCCCTCAATTACTTTGGGAAGCTGAATCCTCCAAAGTTTCATCATTCCGTCGATCCCCTCGACGCTGATGACTGGCTGTGCAGCATCTCACGCAAGATTCGCTCGGCGAATGTGTCTGAGGCCGACAAGGTGACCTTTGCGGCGTATTTTCTGGAGGGACCCGCCAATCTGTGGTGGGAGAATTTTGAAGCTATGCGTCCCGCCGAACCAGTGGTCACATGGGCAGACTTCAGTGCAGCTTTTCGTCTGCACCATATTCCAGAGGGCCTGATGGACAGAAAGAGAGAGGAGTTATGTGCCTTCACTCAGGGCAAGTTGTCTGTGGATGCCTATAGCCGCGAGTTCGGTAACCTCGCCCGCTATGCAACAGAGGAGGTGTCTACTGACGCCAAGAAGCAAGCAAGATTCCGTAAGGGTCTGAGCCCTGAGCTCCGTCGAGACCTGCGCCTCCATGAGTGTGCAAGTTTTCAAGCCCTGATCAACAAAGCGATCAGTGCGGAGACTGGTCATACTGACTACGAAGCCACAAGGAAGCACTCCCGTGACTTTGGCTCATCTTCTGGTTCCGCGTTTCCAAAATGCAGGCTGTGGGTTCCAAACAGTTCTCTGCCGCCAAGATACACTCCGAGGCCATCCTACGTGGCGCCTCACATGAATCAGGCCAACCCTCCAGCAAAAGCTTATGGTGGTCCAGCTAGCAATGCTGCACCACGTGCCAACCAGGTGATATGCTACAAGTGTGGAGAACCAGGGCATTATTCCCGTGAGTGTCCTCAGAATGTGGGTGCCAAGCAACCCGCAAAGTCCCTCGGGCAGGCCAACTCGGGCAAACCTTATTATGTGAAGCCAACTCCTGCACGTGGCCGTGTGAACTATGTGTCAGCAGAAGAAGCTGCAGAGGATCCCGACGTCATGCTGGGTACGCTTCTTGTTAATCATCACCCAGCGTCCATTCTCTTTGACACTGGGTCTTCTCATTCCTTCATTTCAGAAAGTTATGCACAGTTGCATAACATGTCGTTTTGTGATATGCCAATCCCATTGGTTGTCCAAACCCCTGGTAGTAAATGGCAAACCTCTAGGATAACCTATGACAATGAAATTCTAGTAGACAGGCTAGTTTTTCTAGCCTCATTGATAGCATTGAAATCTTCGGATATTAATATCATCTTGGGCATGGACTGGATGTCAGCTCACTATGCCAAGATTGACACTCACTCTAGAAATGTCCAGCTTACCCATCCCTCAGGTGAGATAGTAAATGTCTCTACTCGAGTTGCCAAATGCCAGCTCTATTCCCTAAACGCCAACCCTCTTCCGGAACTTGAAGACATTCCGGTAGTCCGTGACTTCCCGGATGTTTTTCCAGAGGAACTGCCAGGAATTCCACCTGACAGAGATGTAGAGTTTGTGATAGATCTTGTTCCGGGAACTGTCCCAATAGCCAGAAGACCTTACAAGATGGCACCCCTAGAGCTAGCCGAACTTAAGAAGCAATTAGATGAGGCCTTGAACAAGGGTTTCATTCGTCCTAGCTCTTCTCCTTGGGCTTGTCCCGTCCTCTTCGTCAAGAAGAAAGACGGAACGGATCGGATGGTTGTAGATTACCGACCAGTTAACCTGGTCACCATAAAGAACAAGTATCCGCTCCCCAGGATCAACGATCTGTACGATCAGCTCGCTGGTTCCTCAGTCTTCTCTAAAATGGATTTGAGGTTGGGATACCATCAAATCAAGATTAAGAACGGGGACATTCCAAAAATGGCTTTTGTTACTCGTTATGGCCAATATGAGTACACCGTTATGTCCTTCGGTTTAACCAATGCCCCAGCCACTTTCTCTCGGCTAATGAACTCAATCTTTATGGAGTATTTGGATAAATTCGTCGTAGTATACCTCGATGATATTCTCATCTACTCAAAGAATGAACAAGAACATGCCGAGCATCTAAGGCTGGTATTGATGAAACTTCGAGAGCATCGCCTTTATGCCAAATTTTCAAAATGTGAATTCTGGTTACCAGAAGTGACCTATCTAGGCCACGTAATCTCTGGTAAGGGTATTGCTGTCAATCCCGAGAGAGTTCAAGTTGTCCTTGATTGGACTCAACCTGAATCGGTTAAGCAAGTTAGGAGTTTTCTTGGTCTAGCGAGCTATTGTCGCCGCTTCGTCGAGAATTTCTCCAAGGTTGCAAAGCCTCTAACTGAACTCCTCAAGAAGGATAAAAGGTTCGAGTGGACACCACAGTGTGAGATAGTTTTCAGGAACTGAAAAGACGCCTGACTTCCGCACCTGTGTTGCTACCACCAGATTTTTCTAAGGACTTTGTTATCTATTGCGACGCCTCGCGACAAGGATTAGGTTGCATTCTCATGCAAGATCGTAATGTGATCGCATACGCATGTCGACAGTTGCGTCCACATGAGGATAATTATCCCACACATGACCTTGAGCTTGCAGCTGTGGTCCATGCACTAAAAACCTGGCGACATTACCTTTTGGGTAATCGCTGCGAAATATTCACTGATCACCAAAGTCTGAAATATATCTTCACCCAGCTGGATTTGAATCTCAGGCAAAGACGGTGGGTTGAGTTGATCTCGGATTACGACTTAGGGATAACTTACACCCCGGGGAAGGCCAATGTTATGGCCGATGCACTAAGTCGTAAATCTTATTGTAACAATTTGATGCTACAACAAGGTCAACCACATCTCCATGAGGACTTTCGGAAGTTGAATCTTCATATTGTCCCTCAAGGATTCCTTTCTACCCTGGTGGCGAAGCCTACTCTTAAGGATCAAATTATAACTGGCCAAAAGCGTGACAAGGGTATATCATGGATCAAGGAGAATATTTTTAGCGGAAACGCTAAAGAATTTTCCATGAATGATCAAGGTGTTGTGTTCTTCCAGAATCGTTTAGTGGTTCCTAAGAACCCACATCTAAGGCAGTTAATCCTTAAGGAGGCTCATGATTCTCCTCTCACCATTCATCCCGGTAGTACTAAGATGTATCAGGACCTACGCCAGAGGTTCTGGTGGACTAGGATGAAGAGAGAAATTGCTGAGTTCGTTGCTAACTGCGACGTTTGTCGCCGAGTTAAGGCAGAACATCAAAGGCCTGCTGGCACCCTTCAACCTTTAGCTATTCCTGAATGGAAATGGGATAAAGTTAGCATGGATTTCATTACCGGATTTCCCAAGACCAAGAAAGGAAATAATGCTATCTTTGTGGTCATTGACCGTCTTTCCAAAGTGGCTCATTTTCTTCCTGTTCGTGAGAGTATAACAGCTAGCCAGCTAGCAGAGTTATATATCTCTCGAATAGTGTATCTTCATGGTGTTCCCCTGGAAATTAACTCGGACCGTGGAAGTATCTTTACTTCTCGCTTCTGGGAAAGTTTTCAGAATGCCATGGGGACTCACTTATCTTTTAGCACTGCTTTCCATCCTCAATCAAGTGGTCAAGTAGAAAGAGTGAATCAAATCCTAGAAGATATGCTCTGAGCCTGTGTTATTTCGTTCGGTATGAATTGGGAGAAGTGCCTTCCATTCGCCGAATTCGCTTATAACAATAGTTATCAATCAAGCTTGGGCAAAGCCCCTTTTGAAGTTCTCTATGGACGAAGATGTCGAACCCCTCTTAATTGGTCAGAAACCGGAGAGAGGCAACTCTTTGGCCCGGACATGATCCAGGATGCAGAAGAGCAGGTTCGCATTATTCGTGAAAAGTTGAAAACAGCCCAGACTCGTCAAAAGAGCCAATATGATCGTCATCATAAGGCTGTGACCTTTGAAGTTGACGAGAAGGCTTACCTTCGGGTTACACCTTTGAAGGGTACCCATCGTTTCGGTATCAAGGGCAAGTTGGCTCCTCGTTACATTGGACCTTTTCGCATTCTTGCCAAACGAGGAGAAGTTGCCTACCAGTTGGAACTTCCTCCGCATGTTTCCAAGGTTCATGATGTTTTCCACGTCTCGCAACTCAGGCGTTGCTTTTCGGATCCTATCCGTGAAGTGGACCACGAAACACTTGATCTACAAGATAACCTTTCTTACCGAGAATACCCCGTGCGTATTCTTGATCAAGCTGAGCGCACCACTCAACGTCGAAACCTTAAGTTTCTTAAAGTTCAATGGTCAAATCATTCTGAAAGGGAGGCAACTTGGGAAAGAGAGGATCGTCTCCGACTTGAATATCCTGCGTTATTCCCGACGACTTCTAAATCTCGGGACGAGATTCTTTTGAGTGGGGATGACTTGTCACATCCCTAACCCTTAAGCAAGATAGCATTGTGCTCATGTCTTATTTGCATTTGCATCTAAGAAGTTTCAACAAAAACAACAAAGTGGCAAAGGAAAAACTCAAAACCCTAGCCACCATTTCCAATTAAAGGAAATCTCAAACTAGTTCAAAATCAATGAACCCAAAATGGCCTCAAGAAATGTTCAAACTTTCTGATAAATCATGAAAGTAAATGAGCATTGGAGAAAACTATTTTCTTGACACTTTAATCTTTTTAAATTAATGCAAAAGCCACTGGTTTCAAATTTAAAATTTGAAATCAGAAACTATAATTTTCCAAAAATGTTGAAAACCTTGGAAATGGTTGGGGATATTATAACAAATATTTCAGGAGGTCTAAAATAGTTTTTACTTTTTGTTTTGGAGCTGAATTAATTAGCAAAACAATAATTAGCAAAACAGAAAAACAAAAACAGAAAAATAAGGAAAAACCTTACCTGTCGCCTAAGCCTGGCCCGGCCCATCCCTGGCTCGTCCCCTCCCTCGCACCAGTAGGCAGCAGGAGGTGGTCGCCGCCCCCTCCGGCGCGGCCACGCACCTGCGTGCCTGCCTGGCCGCCGCCTCGCGCTGGCGACGACGGGGATAAGCTCCCCAGAGCCTCCCCTATCCATTCCCCGCCTCGGTTCTCTTCCTCCACCCGGATCTCTTCCTCCTCCCCGCTGCCGCCATTGGAGCCGAGCTCGAGCTCGAGCTGCCCGTGCCCCTAGCCTTAGGATCCCCTCCCAGAGCACGCCATTAGCTCCGTCTCGTCGCCCTGGTCATCTCTGCAGAAGCCGAAGCTTCCTCGAGCCCCGCAACGCCCGCAACGCCGTCGTCTTCCACCTCCGGCCGCCGGACCTCTCCCGTCGATTCGCTTCCTCCGGCGCATCCCCGAGCCCCTCTTCAGCACCATCGGAACGGCCGTGAGCTCGTCGTCGTTTCCCCTCTCGCCCCACGCTCTCCCGTGCATCGTATCCTAGTTCCCCACCAAGGCCGAGAGCTTCTCGCCGCCGGCCATGTCGCTGTCGTCGTTGTGATGACTGATCCACGCGCCCGAGCTAGGATTCGAGCTCCTGGAGCCTCCAGGAGCGTGCCGAGCCCTCCAGCTGCCCTCCCCGTGCCCTAGAACCGCCCCTCATAGAAGGCCGAGCTTCGGCCGCCGCTCCGGCTCATCGCCGACGCCTCTTCCGGCGACCCTAGCCTCCCCAGATGGTCCTGCCAGATCGGCCACTTCGCGAGCATGCTGTAGCTGCAAACCGCGTGCGTTTTGGTGTTGTGCAGCGCCGTCTAGGTCGCCTCCGGCGAGCCCTCCGCCGCGGGCCTGGTCGCCGGCGACCACCCTCCGGTGGGGGTCGACGTGGCAAGCTAACCCAGCAGCTTAGGGACCTAATCACTCGCTGACAAGTGGGCCCAAGGCCAAGTCAAACCTCAGTTAGGGCTGGTCAGCGTGGGATTAGTCCCAGAGAGGCTGTCCAGTGGGGCCCCCCTGTCAGGTTTGACCTGAACAAGTCGGCTGACCTGCTGATGTGAGCCTGAGGCAATAAATAGAATTTCCAGTATAAAACTAATTCAGGAAATTGCTAAAATTTGTAAAAATCATAGAAATTAATCTGTAACTCCAATGAAAATAATTTATATATCAAAAAGTATCAGAAAAATTCAAGGATTCTGATTATGCTATTTTCAACCATGTTTAAAAAAGTTACAGAACCCTAAATTGTGGAATAAGGAATAATTCAATTCTTTTAATCACTTTATAAATGGAATTTGCAAAAAAATTCAAATTTCATTATATATGCAATGATCACACACTGCCCTAATTACAAATCAGTACCATAACATGACATTTCATGCATGTTAACATCAAGTTGATCTGAGCATCAGGTCGAATCAATTAAACCGGTATCCGAGAATACCCCGTTTGAATTGCTATTCGAATGTGATTCAAATCAACTCTAAACCTATTACATGTTGAAACTAATAACTTATCACCCTGCATTCTCATGCCATGCGCATGCATCATTTTGAGTGCATATGATTGTTATTGAATGTTGCCATTCATTTCGGTAGGCTCCGCACCCCCGGATTCCACCGAATATCCGTCTGACGGATATCGTTCCTCCTCTGAGCAACAAGGCAAGCAACCCTTTTGATCATCCCGATAATTCCCATGTTCTTGCTCCTGCATTTATTTATTGCATTAGGATCAAATGCTACAACTGCTTTTGCCACGATAGTTGAACCCACTTCCTTTGCATGACCTAACCTTGTCACAGTAAATAGCCGAACCTTGCAACCTAGCATACCTGGTAGTTGCTTGAGCTATGATGTGCCTTATCCTGCTATGCATGATATGCTTAGAGTTGTGTATGGTCTGTCATCTGGGAGATGAACAGAAATGTGGAATGTTTTCGGTGAGCAAAGGTTGTGTGTTGAACTTGATTTGGTAAAGGTGCCGGTGAAAGGCTGTGTAGGAGTACATGGCGGGTTGTTTCATTGGAACCGTCCTTAGGAACTGAGTTCCGTGTATGTAATCCAAGACTAGATACTACCACATGCTGGGCCCTGAAATATGACCCCGCTCGGCCTATTAATCGCGTAGTACTCGGTCCAGGAGTTGCAAGTAGTTTCTGGTGTTTATAGTAATGCTGGAGGCCGTGCATGGTGCTGACCTGAGAGGTGGGCCGTGATGCGGTAGGCAGTGGCACGGTGTACCAAGTGGCACCTGGATGGTGGGCTTGGGAACCCTGCGCACATCGTTTGAGGCCGTGGCGGAATCCCCGGCCGGACTTTCGTACGGGTTACTCTCAGATAGGCGATAAACCTGGACTAGGTACTGGTGTGGTTAACGGTCGTGGCCGACTCCCTCGCTGGGCTTCCGCTTGAAGGTTGCCGAGGTGCATGACGTGCACATAGCGATAAGTGGCGAGAGCGTGTGTGACGAAGTACACCCCTGCAGGGTTATGATCTATTCGAATAGCCGCGTCCGCGGATATGGACTACTTGGAGACATATGTTGTTCATAGATAACTTCAATGGCTACTCATAAAATGGGCAAGATAAGCGTGAGTGTCGTGGACGGCATTTCCGTATGGAGACGGAATGATTCCACGATAGTGTATTGCTGTGGTGTTAGTGGACTCGTGTGCGAGAAATCAAGTTGTCAAAACTAATTTCAAAATGCAAGTTGTCTAGCCACGAGTCAAATGCTGGCTTCCCGCATGAAACCCCACAATACCTTTTGATACCTTGCATGAGTAGTTAGTTCTCCTAAAGTCTTGCTGAGTACCTTCGTACTCATGTTTGCTTAATAAATGTTGCAGAGGTTGCTAATGACCCTAATGGAGGGTTCTTCGTAGACATCGACGACGACGAGTAGCTGGTGTCCCAGCTACGATCTGGCCCTATGTCGGCTCTGTAGTATAGTCAGGCCATGTGCCTTCTAGTTGCATTGTCTGTACCCAGACAGTCTATAACTCTTCCGCTGGCTTGTATTTGTATGACTGCTATTATGGGTCGAGAGACCTTAATGTGTAATATTATGTGTGTGGCTCTTCCGAGCCTCTTGAATAAAGGTTGTATGTTTATGGTTATGTTGTGATGCCATCGATGAATCTATACATATCGGTATGCCATGCGTACGTGTGTCATACTTGATATGTATGGGGTTCGAATACCTAGTCGTGAACTTTAGTAGCACTCCTTACAAGGAAATGCCCCTTTGTGATCCAACGAGCCTTGGTAGTCCGCTACTGCTCCGGACACATTGGTTGACCGGCATGTGTCCTTCTTAGCTGTTGTGTCCGTCCTCTTTGGGGAAATGTCACGCGACGTAATGGAGTCCTTGTAGCTTGCTACGACTCGTCTACGTTCGCTGATGACCGACACCTGCTTTGTTGGGTCATGTATGCCCGTCCTTGTGCGGAACTGCCACTTTGATTTATGACTAGACATGTCGATGCGGGTTCTTTGACATTGGATTGCTAGCGACACCTATCGCATACGTGAGTCAAAAGACGCAAACGGTCCCGGCTAAGGTAAAGCTGCAGCCGTGGAGTTAACCGTGCGTGAGACCACAAAGAGATGCGATGTGTTACAGGCTGGATTCCTATGGCTTAGGATCGGGGTCCCGACAGCGTTGGTATCAGAGCCTGACTGACTGTAGGATTACTAAGCCAAACTGGTCAAAGTTGAGTCTAGAATTGCTTTAGTTATATATAAGGGAATTGTTTGTGGAAGGGAACGTAAGACTCTTGTTCTCTTCTCAAGTTATTCTATTCTGGTCATCCTCGTCTCTTCTGCGGGAATTAAGGACTAGGTTACTCATCTTCTCCTAGGCTCGTGTTTCCAATCGGTAGCTTATAGGACTACGGGTCGAGAGATATTGGGTTTCTTTTATTCCTAGGAAGCAGGAAGTAAGTTTGGTGACCAGAGAGTTGAACTTGATAGTTGAGTGGTTACGCTATTCCATTTTGGGTTGTCTCAAATTTGTTTTGAGCATTTACAGCCGTTATGCTGCCCAATTTTGCATTCAGAGCTCTAATGCTTTTGCATTACTCTCTATTTACAGATGTCTGGCCGTCCTTCCCGTCAGGTGGTACGTCTGACCAGGTGCATTGATGTACCGGGTCATACGGCCATGCTGGTCAGGGTGATGTCGGTGTGCGGTTACCGCTGGTACCCCGAGTACACAGTGGAGGAACAGTACCGGGACTTCAACCAGAGCCAGTACATCTGCACTGTTAGGGTATTCCTAGACTACCCTGGAGCGGAGAAGCCAATCCATTGGTCCTATGGGTTGGGGGTCACCGTTGACATGGGAGTACAAGATGCTGCCTATTCAATGCTGACTATTATGAGAGCGAGACATGCACTGCTGCAGAATTCAGAGTTCTGCTATGTTCCGGCCTCTCAGTCTGGTGAAGAGGGATACCTCAGTGGATTCTATTTTGATTCTTCTATGGAGGATCCACTTCTGCAGACCACTGTTGAGATGCTAGAGAACAGAGACAACGATGCTCGTGCTCTCCGCATGGAGCTTTATGCTACTCGTGCCCGTCTGTGGACAGCTTTGACGCAGCTAGCACCGGTAGTCCAGACAGGGTATGGAGAGATGGAGATGCTGAACCCTGTTAGGACCCATCTTCCGGCTCACGTTGACTGGCCAGCTATAGGAGGAGTCACACCTCTTCGGAGACCCCTCTTACCACCAGTCAGGGGACCAAGGCCACATCCGTGTCCTTATGGATCCCAGGGGTCTCAGGCTAGAGTGTTTCCTGATCCGCAGGTTGAGCTTCCAGGTCATGGAGGTAATCTCTATGAGATGTTCTATGCGGATGCCTGAGCTGTGAGCGGAAGGATAGTATGGTAGTAGTCGTACGTTCATAGTCCTGCGTGACTTGTGAAGTATGGTAGTAATGTGAAATGAATTCCAGAGGCCTAGATAAATAATGTATAGGAAGCTTGTAAGCCTCTGATGAGTAGTTCCACCATTTCAGTAGTTTGCTCTTCGGGTAAGTTTGTACTGAACTATGTAAGGGTGTGTATGAACCATGGTGTATATATAGCAGTTGCTTGTTACCATGTTGTTCGGATATTCATTTCCGCATTCCGTGTGTTCAGTACATTCTTAATCCATAGCTAGTATTGATATGATATTGGTCTAAGCTATGAGTTTGTTTGTCAGGATGGTGTTCACCAGGTTGAACCGTGCCCCTGCTCATGAGCAAGGTGAGGGTAGTCAAGCGTCGCAGGAAGACCTGCCTCACCCACCTTCTCTGGTAGAAGTGATGCTTGAGGCAGAAAGAAACAAAAGGGAGACCAACCGACTGCTAGAGCGTATTGAGCAGAATACGGCTCGACAGCCTAGGAATGCTGCAGTGTCCCTCAATGACTTTGTGAAGCTGAATCCTCCAAAGTTTCATCATTCCGTCGATCCCCTCGACGCTGATGACTGGCTGTGCAGCATCTCACGCAAGATTCGCTCGGCGAATGTGTCTGAGGCCGACAAGGTGACCTTTGCGGCGTATTTTCTGGAGGGACCCGCCAATCTGTGGTGGGAGAATTTTGAAGCTATGCGTCCCGCCGAACCAGTGGTCACATGGGCAGACTTCAGTGCAGCCACGAGTCAAATGCTGGCTTCCCGCATGAAACCCCACAATACCTTTTGATACCTTGCATGAGTAGTTAGTTCTCCTAAAGTCTTGATGAGTACCTTCGTACTCATGTTTGCTTAATAAATGTTGCAGAGGTTGCTAATGACCCTAATGGAGGGTTCTTCGTAGACATCGACGACGACGAGTAGCTGGTGTCCCAGCTACGATCTGGCCCTACGTCGGCTCTGTAGTATAGTCACGCCATGTGCCTTCTAGTTGCACTGTCTGTACCCAGACAGTCTATAACTCTTCCGCTGGCTTGTATTTGTATGACTGCTATTATGGGTCGAGAGACCTTAATGTGTAATATTATGTGTGTGGCTCTTCCGAGCCTCTTGAATAAAGGTTGTATGTTTATGGTTATGTTGTGATGCCATCGATGTATCTATACATATCGGTATGCCATGCGTACGTGTGTCATACTTGATATGTATGGGGTTCGAATACCTAGTCGTGAACTTTAGTAGCACTCCTTACAAGGAAATGCCCCTTTGTGATCCAACGAGCCTTGGTAGTCCGCTACTGCTCCGGACACATTGGTTGACTGGCATGTGTCCTTCTTAGCTGTTGTGTCTGTCCTCTTTGGGGAAATGTCACGCGACGTAATGGAGTCCTTGTAGCTTGCTACAACTCGTCTACGTTCGCTGATGACCGACACCTGCTTTGTTGGGTCATGTATGCCTGTCCTTGTGCGGAACTGCCACTTTGATTTATGACTAGACATGTCGATCCGGGTTCTTTGACATTGGATTGCTAGCGACACCTATTGCAGCCGTGGAGTTAACCGTGCGTGAGACCACAAAGAGATGCGATGTGTTACAGGCTGGATTCCTATGGCTTAGGATCGGGGTCCCGACAAAAGTCCCCTCCGGCAGGGTGCCGGGAAGGGTCTCCAGATGAGATCTCGCGGAAACGGAAGCTTGCAACGGCGGAAAAGTATTTTCGAGGCTCCCATGATTTTTTGCGGAATATTTGGGAATTTATAGGCCAAAGACCTAGGTCAGGGGGCGGCCAGGGAGGCCACAAGCGTGCCCACCGCCGCCTCCCCCTGGTGGCGGAGTGGGGACTTGTGGGCTCCCTGGAGCCCACATGGCTTGGCCCAAAAAAACCCTGGTCTTCTTCCGTTCGGGAAAAAATCATTTCGGGGTTTTTCTTCCGTTTGGACTCCGTTCCAAAATCAGATCTGAAAAGAGTCAAAAACACCGAAAAAACAGGAACTGGCACTTGGCACTGAATTAATAAGTTAGTCCTAAAAAAGATATAAAAGGTACATAAAACAACCAAAGAAGACAAGATAACAACGTGAAACCATCAAAAATTATAGATACGTTTGAGACGTCTCATATACTCAGACACAGTGTTGTTTCCTTGCCTAGCAGAGTTAAATTTTTCTGTCAAATCATGAGAACCCTGTTCAGAAAATCTCTTGTTCAGTTCAGCACAAAATTGTTTCCAAGTCAACTATTTCTTGAGGATGCCAGATCTTCTTAACCATGTATTAGCTTCACCAATGATATATAGCTGAGATAGAGATACTTTGTATTCTTCTGGAGCTGCTGACATTTGAAAATACTTGTTACATTGCCTGATCCATCCAACTGGATCTGTTCCCTCAACCTAGGGAAATGTAATTTTGGACCCTTTGTCAAAGACTTCATGAACTGAGCTTGCATGTCTTGTTCATATGTCATGTAATATCCCTGCCACATCTGTCTGTCTCTGTTGGTTTGATAAAACTTGTTGAAAAGAGGAGTCTGACCACCATCTCTTGTTGTCAAAGGTGTTCCTATAGCACTCACATTCTCTGTTCTCTGTTGATTGTCATAACCAGGAGGGACAGTTTGTCTCTGCACCTTAAGAGGTGGCAGATGATGTGTTTGGATATCTTCCATTTGTTTGGTTTTTTCCTTTTCAAGTTCCAATTGTTTTCTCAAAAATTCATTTCTCAGATGTTGTTCTTGCACAGCTTCCTGATGCAGAGTAGGAGAACGAGTTGTCTGACTAGAGCTTGTCAGATTAGTTCCTCCCACATTTTGCCCCGCAGGTGGGATCAAAGTTTGCAGAGCTTGACTGATAGTTGATAGTTGCTTACTCATATCCAATACTGCCTTCTCAATACTGCCAACATGTTTAGATATATCACCTTGTTTGGAATCGATTGAATGCATGTCTTCCTGCAACTTGGATACATCACTGCGCAAACTTGCATTGTCCTTTTGCAGAACACCGAAGTCATCTCGTAGTGACAGTATTTCTTGCACATCGGCCTCATCAAGAGCTGCCTTGCACCCCATCGCCTCGATCTAAGTCACTGGTTAGGAATTTTACCACTGATGAACAACAACCCTTCCTGTAACTCAGATCCTGCCGCCGCCGCGCTCCTCGCCACCCGTAGAAGCATACAGATCAGTGCTCGGATGTGGGATTTTATGAACCGAACAGGGAGTTTGATCAACCACTCCTGCTCTGCGGACCTATGCCCGAACAAATCACCGCCACCAGCGCCACCAGTAACCCGTCGATTTGCCGTACTCCGCCGCCAGCGTCTCCTCGATCTCTCTCTCAAATCAGGGTGGGAAAAGGGTGGGAATCCTAGCTCTTACGAAGAAATTCATCCATGGACCCTCTAACTCCGAGGATCGTTGGCTCTGATTACCAATGTGTGAGGACCCGGTCGATCTATTGGACGATAGCTTGTGGAGAAAGGGGAAAGTTCATCCCAGATGTATAGTATATTCGAAGTATATGCTTGTTCGATGACAAGAGTGCAAAGATTAACGATAACAACTAGCCACAACCCGGCAACTTATATAGGCTAAAGGGTTTTACCGAAAAGGGAAAGCTACAGTAGCGACAATGGTTTTACTACAGTTAATATCCAACGGCCACGACGAAGCGGTACGCGAGGAAGTGATCTCCACCGTTGGCTAACTGAACTTCTGTCTGAACCTGTCTGAACTTCTCTCGATCCTGACAAGTGGCCTGCCTGCTCGCCGGCGCAGCGGCATGTCTGTCCGACGCCCCGGCGGCCTGCGTGCTCGCCGGCGCAGCGGCATGTATGTCCGGCGCCCCGGCGGCCTGCTCGCCGGCGCCGAGCCGGCCTGCCTGCCCGTCGCCGCGACGGCCTGCTCGCTCGACAGCACGGCCTGCCTACTCGTCGGCGCGGCGGCCTGCTGCTCGCCCGGCCAGCTCGAGCGTAGGAAGAGGCTGCTCAAGAAGGCCTCCGAGCTCTCCGTGCTCTCCGACAAGATGTACAGAACCTGTTTGATGTAATGCACATGAGGGTGGAGAGAGGTGGAAGAACTTGGTTGACGTGTGGGCTCTATTTGTAATAACGGTCAAAGTTAACGTTCAACCTGACTTGTGGCCCAACATGTTAGAAAGGCGTTTAGAAGAAGTAAATGAAGCAGTTTTCATAGTTGGTAGTTTTTAGCAACAGATTAGAAAAAATGATAATTTTCAGCACAAATGTGTAAATCGGTAGTTACTGGACACGTTTTCATGAAATATGGTAGTTTTTGGTTAAATACCTCACATGCGAAGGGCCGAAAAATGGGGCAGTCTACCAAACACATCATACGTGGCTAATGGACGAGCGTGCCAAGGACATCCGGTCTATTCATTCTGGTTTGGCATGATCTTGGAATAGGTTAAAGAGGAGGTGTTCTTCCAGGCATATGACTCAAGACATGGCGTAGTGCATTGAAGTGGCACTCTGCTATGTATCAGGGCAATCGTAATGCTACACTGTGTTATATATCATGGACGCCAATGTTGCATGACATCAGCTCCTACTGGCCATTCGAACGAACGGTCATTCGCGCTGGAGGGAGGAACCCAACAAAGGCATGCGAACCCCATGCTCCTTCCGAGACAACCCCGGTTCACCTCCTCTCTTGAGTGGCCATGGGAAATCTGCCCGCATAACACTTGATTTGAGTGTATCAATCGGTTGATCACGCAATCGAGATAATGACCTGCCAGCGTATCGTCCCCAGCCCTCTCAAATTCCACTGATTTCAAGTGAAAAATAAGAAAGAATACAAACCACTAGATTTTCCATGGTGGAAAAAGTAGTTGATTTGCCATGTACCAAACAGGGGAGGGGGCGGAGGAAAAAATGCACGATAGGAGATTTTTGCCATGAGAATTGGCATATATTCTTCATCACATTGCAGTAAATGACTGGGACTAGTGTGATTTGGTAGGGAAAATATAGCATAAATTTTCCCACCACACTATAGCAGCCCCCCACCTCACCCCACCCCAACACCCACATGTGTAGTACACATGGATGGGAATTAACTGAAATGTGTGAAATTGCCATGAGGGAGATAACAAGGAAAGATGTTAATCTTAAAGCACACTAAGGCATAGCCTAGTGGTGGAAAGGGGCCGGGTGTCTTCTCACTCATCAAGGATCAAGATATGGTCTTCCGCAAAAAAAAAAAAAAAAAAAAAAAAAGATCAAGACATGGTACTTGCGGTTTAGATTTGTTGCACCCATTATACTATTGGGTCCACCTTACGGTCTTTCTGTCAAAAAAAGTGACTGGTAGAATTATGTTGGTGTAACAAGATGTAGTGGTCAAAATTTGTAGTGGCAGTACAAACAAAGTTGCCATGAGTTTGTAACGGCATTTTTCATCTGGGATAGTGCATGAGGATTGGAACCCCTCCTTTGTGAATAAAAATGGTGTTTGTGTTGTTGCAAAAAAATCATTTGCCATGCAAATTGAATGGGATTTGCCATGTAAATGAGCATAAACTTGCATGTAGTAAAGAAAGAAAAATATGTTTGTTAAGATTTTGCTGAGAAACCAAGATGGTTATGATATGTGGGTCATAAGAGCAATTCCAACGCGGTGACCCAAGCGGGTACGGGTTTTGTCTGGATTTTGTTCGTTTGGGTCGTCCGTCCGTCTAGCGAACATGAGACAGACACACGTGGGCGGTGGACGAATCCAACACACAAGATGCAAAAAGCGGACAAGTGAGGCTGCCGGCGTGGAAGACATGGCTTTCCTCTCGCGTCGCCGTGCTCCTCCGCGGTCATGGCCTGCACGACGCTTTCCTCATGTTTCCCCTCCCATCATGGCCGACGACCCCGCCTCCGCCGCACCCTCCTGCTCCTCCGACGAAGATGAGGAGGGCACCGACAGCGACGCCTTCAACGATTCCCACCCGGCCGCTGACCAGGAGGCCCCGCTTCCCGACTGCCCGCCCCCGCCTCCTCTAGTGCCCGCTGCCACTGCCTTCCTCGAACCAGTCGGTCTAGTTTCGCCGCCTCCGCCACAGGCCCGCAAGGGGCGAGTGTCGCGACTGCGGCGGAGGACTCGAGGGGGTTGTTCCAGCGGCTGTGGACGGACAAGGAGGAGCTGCTCATCCTGCGTGGCTTCCTCAAGTTCACGAGGGTGCCATCTACGACGTCGCATGCTACATCCTGCGCCGGTGGCCTCGCCGGTGAGTACCGCGGCGGCCTGCGCCGGTGGCCTCGTCGGTGAGCTCCACGACGGCCTGCATCGGTGGCTTGGTCGTTACAGTTTTGGAGGAAATGCGACGCGGCGGTTATGAAGGAAGTGCGGGTCGCTGATAGATAGGACCAGGGCAGACACGAGAGGGGAGGAGCGGACGACGGGAGCGCCCAGTTTTGTCCGTCACGGACCCATTTGTGGCCCATTTTTGTGTCTAGTTTGGGTCGGAACGGACAACAAACGGATATCATGTGGACGCTTCGGCCGTTTGGGTCGTCCGGTTGGGCCAAGTTTTCTATCCAAATGACCCAAACGGATGATTGAAGTTGCTCTAAAGTAAATGATTTGCCATGACAAAAAAAGATAGTACTTCGTATTTATAAGTTGTAGCGTAACAAATTTTCATGAGAACATGAGTACAAAATCAGATACCTTTATTTATGGCCATTGTCCCTGTACACCCTTTGATGAGTACTCTGACTTGCAGCTGTTCGTACTTTAAATCATGGACTCACTCAACTTGCCCAGCGCTACCCTGCTGCAAAATGTTGTGAATGAAGGTACGATGCGTGTGTATAGGGCTCAACTTTGACCTAGGGAAACGGAAGTTGTTGAAAGTATACAATAACTTTTGTGTAGCATGATAATTTACGCAGGGCAGAACTGATAACTTACGTATAAATACCATAATAATTTTTAAACCGAGATTTTTCTTGTTAAAAATACAACCTCGTAACTTTCTTTGTACTACCTCCGTTGGGGTTTATAGAACCGAAAAACCAGCACAGCAAGACAAAGACACTTACTTTTTCAAATGCGTGACCCATTGATTTTTTTCAAAGATTGCATCGGTTATCCTGCCCTACATACATGCATCCAATGAATAGCCTGCATGCAACGAAGTACTGTTTTTTCATGGCTGCATGCAGCGGCTTTGACCAATCTTTTCACAAACCAACAGTTCTAGCACCTGGCCTTCTAATCGTAGCGGGTCATGTAAACTCGAACGGATGTACTCCTCCGTTTCAAAATAAGTATCGCAAATTTATAACTAAACTAGCATAATATTTATACTAAGTCATCGTATTTTAGGACGGAAGGAGTAGTATACAGCATGATAATATACACACCATAGTTACTTATCTAATTTGTAACTGATAATTTTTTATTTAAAAAAAGTTGTCGGAACGTATTAACATGAGATCTAGTTTTAAAGGTCTTGTGACAGATTTTTCTAATTTATTTTAATGATGATATATTTTGAATCAAACCTACTGTTTAAGCTACAAAAAAATTTAAAATTAGAAGGATCTGGAGTTCATCATCTTTTTGTTCTTTAATGTATGCATGCATGTGAATGTGTGAAGAAGATTGGGGGAACCATTTTTTATGCCTCATTAACCTCTATACAATTTATATATCACAAACGTGATAACTTACATAGCTCATACATAATAACTTTGGACCCGAAAAAAAGACATAGAAACGTATCAATACCATCAAAACATATCAATATAGACATGAAATCTAGTTTCAAAGACCTCGTCACAGCAAATTTAATGATGGAAATAGATTTTTAATTTGGCTTTTCGTTTAAGGGATAAGACATTTTGAATTTTGAGAAAATGATGTTTACATCATCTACATTTGTTTTCACTTGCATGTATGCATGGATGCCATTCCGCACTTTCCCTCGTCAGGGACTGTTCGCCCATTATTACAGTCGAAAACTAAAACAATGATATGTACTCCCTCTGTTCCTAAATATAAGTTTTTTAAGAGATTTCAAAACTAAAACAATGATATGTAATTACATACTCTTAAAAATAATAATTAAATAAAAAGACAATCCTTGGAAATTACCAGTCTAGTCTTATTCTAAGACCTGACGAAACATTATTGAGTACCCGTCATATACAAGAGGATTCGCTAGCAAAGGACTATCAGAAAGGTTCAGGCAATCTGCTGCCCAGGTCATACACGATTATTCATCAGGTTGGACACAAGCTAAGCTGCTTTCCTTCTGGAGAGTAATTTGAAAAACTGTTCAAAGGCAGGGTAGAATGATCATCCTTCGTGATACACTAAACTGGAAACAAAAAACTCAGCTCGATGCATTTACATGGACAGAAATCGAAGTATGTAACGGGTGAAGCTACCATCATGCCTCCAGGTCGTTCAGGTTTCTCGGAACTTTGACAAAAAGTTTTGAAACGAAGAGAAACCTTCCATCGCATCGTGCGGCATGTTAAGCGTGAAAGGGGGAAGAACACTCGGACCAGCCTTCAGGTTCTTCGGGCCAGCGGCTGACGGTAGCGCAAGTGCAGGCTGCTGTCTGTTGAGCTTTTCTATGATGTACGAGAAAGTTCCAAAAGCCAGGCAGCTCTGAATCAGAGTTTGCGGTGCACCTGCAACAGACAGCAGAAAATATGGTACTGAGGTGATCGATACATATGAAGCAGTTTATTTATGCTACAGGAGCAAAAATAGAAACATTAACTCCTGCCCCACTCCCTACAAAAAGCAAAGAGAGAAGTTGTATTCTCAGCACAAATGATGATCCAAACTAACCCCTTTGATTATACGATTTTGGTTAGTAGAATCTACATTTCTACGATCCTAATAGTTAAGATTCTACCACTGGTGATCACTGGTGGAGCTACAGTGGATTTCTTGGGCGGCCCAACCTGAAGAAGAAACCATAAGAGATGGGCCAGGCCACTTGGCAAGCTAGTTAGGCAGTTTTTCAGCTAGGCAGGGCGGGCCAGAGCACAGGTTCGCCCCAACGTAGCTCTGATCCGATTCAAAATAACGATTTTGACAACCTTGTCGAGCGACCAAGCGGAACGCTCGTTTCAGCATCTCTCCCTCTCTCGATCCGCGACGACGGCAAAGCACTCCCACCTCTCCCTCTCCGGCAACGGCTGTCCTAGCCTCCCCCCACTTCTGTCCTCTGATGGCATGCAGCAGCAGCGGGCAGCCAGGTACAAGCTGGGTGACGATCAAGCAGCTGGACGGCGGCTGTAGCGGACAGCTTGGGCAGAGCGGAGGCAGTAGAAGGAGCAGAAGGAGCAGCAGCTCATGGGCTGTGGCTGGTAGTTGCAGGTGGCGGCCTCACATGCTGGGCGGCGGCCAGGCGCTGCACGTCTCGATTTGTTGAGCGACACAACATGAGGAATTGGCAGGCGGTGGCTACACCACAGAAGAGCAGGCTCTGCTCCATTGTCCACTCTCCCTTGTGCGTTTGCTAGACTAGTGATAATCACCTAAATGGAAATTGTACATGCTTTTTCTTGCCTTTTGCAACTACAGAAAATTTGTGCATGTTGTGGACCATTTATTGATGATTCTTTCTAAATTTGTTAGTAAAATATGATTGTGTAAGACTATTGATGTTATTTATTTGACATGATTGTGATGCAAAATATAAATTATTGGTGAACAAAAAATAAATAAAACATTGTTTTGAAATTAAATAAAGTGATTCCGAAAATACAATTAATGTTGCATATATAGCCAGAAAAGCAAAACACTAATCTGAACATTTCTCATTATTCCATTCCATCAACCAAACACTGAGATGTAACTGTTTCATTCCACCTCATTATTCATACGAAACACAAAGATGGAACCATTACATTCCATTCCACTTGGTTCTTCAACCAAACACACCCTCAGTGTCTTTGGCGGCACGGCTGGCTTCTGGGCGATAGGGCATGCTCGTGGTGGCCATGGCGGCGACCTATGTTCCACCCAGATATGGCGTCCAGCGGAGGCTAGCGGCGCGTGTCGATGGCTTCTGTTGTGCCTAAGACGGCAATGGCTGGCGACAATGGTGGCCCAACAGTGCTCGGTCACGACAGCTGCCAAGGCTTCGCCTTTCTCTATGGGCACGTAGGGCGTGTGAGATGGTGGCCCTAGGCAGGTTACGGTGGGGGTGGCGACAGTGTGGGGTCCTAAAGGAGGATGCGGCCGGCGATGCCGAGGCTGCCCGAAGACCGAAAGTGTCGGTTCCTGGGCAGCTCCCTATTGAGATCTGGAGGAGCCAAATCTTGAAGGAGCACTAGCTGCCGATCCGTCCAGAGGTTTTGCAGGCAGGTGGCTGGCGCGCGAGCCGAGGTGCAGGGTTTGGGTATCCCACCCCCCTCATGGACGGGCAGTTCGTTGGGCAGCCATGGCGGCGGTGCTGCCCGGCTATGGCCGTTGGCCTTGTGGTGGGACCCCGAGGGCAGGTGTCTTCTTCCCTTCGGTCGGCGACGGCCACATGCTATGCCGTCGGTGAGAGGTTCGGATAGGGATGTCGAGGCGGTGGCCTCAGGTGGCGGGCTACTCGATAGGCTCTCGACGGGTGTACGGGTGTACGGGTGGCACAGTGGTGGTTGTGCTTCTTGGTCATGTGGGTGGCGAGAGGTGTTGTGGTGGGTGGCATTGGTGTCTTCTCTGTTGTGGCAGCGAAGGTGCGCAGATCTGGTCATGGAGATCCCGGCTTCGTAGCAGCGGTTGACTTCGTTACTTCTTTGTGGCTCAGGGTAACAACCGGGTGAAAGCTCTGCGCTTCGTCCCCGGCAGAGACGGCGTCCATGGGTGCTACTTTCCTCTTGAGGATGTTGTCGCAGTTTCCCCTACCAGGTTTCTGAGTGAAAACATTTGTTTGTTCCGTCGGCAACGGCGATGAATTGTGCCATTTCCCTCTTGAGAGTGCCTTATCTTTGGTTGTGGCGTGGTGTTGTCTTCACGCCCTTTTGTATTCTTGCTCATCTTCGTCGTGTCTTCCCATCCGATGTGTGTTGTCCATTTTTTTTTCTATTTTCTACTTTGTTTGAGGGCTTCCTCACCATCATGTATCGTTCAACCATGTACTTGTGGTTCGTGCTTTACCATCCATGCCAGCAATTGTGCATCCATAAATGGAACCAAGGGGGTAAGGCAAATCAAGGAGACAAAATAAAAATCTATGACATCAAAACTGTAAGAACTAAGAAAATGTGTCATGTAACACCAAACTAATTCGGAAATCATTAGCAATATGCGGTAAACCACAAGAGAGTACAGAAGCAAGTGTACAACTGATGGAGAACTCAAAACGATCAACTTTTTAGCCATAAAACTTGCAACTGATGCCAGATATCTAACCATGACCTAAAAGGCTATGCGTGCTTTCAAAACAAATCACAAGTCCAGAAACCACCATGACACTAGCACACGTTTGCAGCCAACACTGGGGTTGCCAACCAGGTAAATTTTTTATCCAAATAACCTACACTAGGCAACTAGAATAATACAGGCAAATCATTTTCACTCTTACTGTTAAACTACATTAAACTATGTCAAAACCATGGTCTTTGGGCAAGGTATCCAGGAACAACGTTAAATTTAGATAGTTCCAGCTATTAATTGCATTGCTATAACTTTACCTGGAAAACTCAAAGCAAGGCCAGTGCAACAGCCTGCAACTCCTGCATTAATAACTGTAGACAAAAGATCCACAAGTCAATGGTCATCCTTGTCATTTTATACACCCTAAGTACTTCAAAAAAGGTAGCAGAATAGCAGCACAATCTTAAAGGGGGCATCAAAGACAGACCGTCATCTTTTCCACGTAGCTTTCTCAAAGAGCAAGAAACCAAACTTTGAACGCCGGCAAGAACAGCAAATATCTAGAACAACAGACAAAATTCTCAATGTGATGGTTAACAGAGAAAAGTCTATTCCAAACGAAATGAACATTGGTATCCAATTAATGAAATATGTATCATCATACCTTAGCAGAAGAGGCAGCGTCAGCAAATGAGCCTTTAAACCCTTTTGTGGTAACCAAACCTTTTCCTAAAAAATCACCAGATATAGTTAACATAACAAAGAGATAATTGTTGTGTTTTGAATAGAAGGATGACACACAGCAGGGCAGCCTGACATAACGTATACCAAACAAAAATATTGTGCACAATGAACACACAAGGCTGAACCAATTCAAATTTACAGGTAGCATTAAATGATTGAATTGATTTGACATGACCACCAGATCCACTACCATATTCCATAAAAGATCTACATTGTTATATTCAAGGTGGTAATGGACGTAACCAGATAGGCTATTTTTGTTATCCGCAAATTAAGGTGGCATTTAGTTGGTGATTGGTTCACTTTGCCTCAGCCTGACTGTCAGTGGTGGAGTGCACAAAGCAGCAATTGGTTTCTTTATACAAAATTAGAGCAGTGATTAAGTATCACCCATGCATGTTGAGCAACTTAACATGATAACAGACACCGCGAAGCTCCATACGTGCCTCCTTTACTAAGAAAGACCCTGCATGAGAATGCAATGTCGGGAGCATCTAATCTACCAATTAATCACCAGGTCTAGGTAAAACAGATTTGACAATTGACATGCTTTGGATTTTGGGCATCCAAAAACTTCTTTGGATGACAATGAGACGCAAAATCCAAAAATTGGATTCTAAAATTAGGCGTATGCTTGAACCTATTTCTGTGCCAAACCACTGGTAACAGATTAGCAACCAAGAACGGAGCTAGGTGTGTAACTCCATTGTCTCTTTGTGTGTTGCTTTTACTTTAGTTCTTAGTCCACAACAGGTTGTATGAACACACCACAAACACACAGTAAACATACGAGTTGAGTATGTTTGTATGAGCCAAAAGAAAGTTCTCTACCAAATTTTCTGAGAAAACCCGCACATGTTCTGTAACATTTTCTTTCATTTGGCAGCATTAGCAAGTAATTTTATTTTATCCTTTTGCAAGGAATAAACACACACTGCAGCTTCCAGATAGGTACGTATGCATGCAGTCAGGCCTTGAATCAAGTAAACGGAGCAAAAACAATTTGGTTTTACCAACATTTCTGAGAAACTTCGCACATGTTTCAATCTCAGTAAGCACGTGCTTTTTCACGAGGAATAATTATGCGGTTAACTGTAAAATCCATCAATAATCTGCTCCATAATCCTTGGTGCCAGTGTCACACAAATTAAACAAAATTGCTACAAGTTCAACTATCCTGAATATGTAACTGTAATCAGCTGCATGAAACCCAAACAACACACCATGTGCTGCAATTGAGCCTTATCTCCTAAATGTCCTCAACACTGGCACAGTATACTGCGAATCTAACAAAGAAAAACCATAATCAATGCCTTATGAATGACACTACCCATAGACCGTGTGAACAATCAGTACTAAGAGCTCAATTGCACACCTCAGATTAGACGAACACCTTAAGACACAACCTTATGGAATATAATCAAATCTGATCTCCTGCCAGTCAAAAACCTTATCAAATTACGAGAGGCCTAAAATAGAAAGGGAGCCAGCCAGGACCAAAGATCGCAGAGCCCTAACCCTAACGGACGTGTCGAGCCGAACGAGGAGGTGGAGGGGACGGCGGTGTTACCATATCCAACGACGGCTCCGACGAGGGAACCGGCGGCCGACTCCCAGGCGAAGCGGAGGAGGCAGACCCCAGGCGCCGCGGTGGCGGCGGAGAGTGGGCTCGGATTCCGCGACACGGAGAGGCGCGTCAGGATGGGGTTGGCGCGGGGGGGGCTCCGCGGCTGACGTGGGGACTCGTCGGAGGACTCGGCGTCGGTGGTGTCGCCGCCATCGGAGGAGTAGTTTTCGTCCGGCTTTGGGTCGCCGCTCGCCATGGCCGTCGGTCGTGCTCGTGACACTGCTGTTCGCGTGTACGCGCACGCGCGTGTCCTTAGCAGCAGCAGCTCGTCACGGGTACAAGTTGCGGTGGGACTTCGTATTCGTAAGATTCAGCTTTTACCGTTCTTTGCCCGTGCAATGGGAGCAATGCAAATACCGATGCATGCTAAAAAAAACAGTTTGGTCTATTGAAATAATGATTTTTAGCGCGTCGGAAAACACTGACTTCAATGATTGCCGTAAAAGATAGCGCGTGAGAGCCCCATACCTGACCAAACGAGCCGGCCCGACACGGCCCATGGTAATCGGGCCTGGCACGGCACGGCCCGTCCAGGCACGTTTATTAATCGGGTCGTGTCGTGTCAGCCCGTGGGCTGCGCCTCTAGGCCTGTAAGATTTGAGAGAGAGAGGTTTTGGATCAGCACACTTTATTCAATCTAAACCATGATGTCTAACAGAAAACCCTAAGGAGGTAGTCAGCGGCAGCAATCGTGCGAGGTGGGTTAGTGCTGGGTTATCGATTCCGAGGCATGCGGACGTGCATGCGTGCTGGGTCATCGCCATGCATGGGCTTGCTTGAGGGCCAAGTCGGCCGACGCCATGGGCTGTAGTGAGGTCTATTCCAAAACCACCCCTCCCCCCCCCCCCCGCCCGCAGTCGATGCCTCGCTGTCGGAGATGCATAGACCGGAGCGGAATTCCCGAAACATCGACGGTGGAAGCCCCTTGGTCATGACGTCGGCGAACTGTTGAGCCGTAGGTACGTGAAGAACACGGACATGCCCCAGCGCCACCTTCTCGCGGACGAAATGGATGTCGAGCTCGATGTGCTTGGTGCGACGGTGATGGATGGCAGAGAGGTACACCGCCGAGACATTGTCGCAGTAGACTACCGTGGCTTTGGCGACGCCGCATTGTAGCTCAGTTAAGAGCTGACGCAGCCACGAGCACTCGGCAACCGCATTGGCAACGGCAGGGTACTCGGCCTCCGCGCTAGAGCGGGACACGGTGGGTTGCCGTTTGGACGACCACGACACCAGCGAAGGCCCCATGTAGATGCAGTAGCCAGAGGTGGAGCGGCGAGTGTCGGGGCAGCCGACCCAGTCGGCGTCGGAGTAGGCGACGATGTCGAGCGACGAGGAGGCGCAGAGAGAGAGCCCAAGCGAGGGCGACCCGTGGATGTACCTCAAGATGCGCTTCACCAATGTCCGGTGAACGTCACACGGAGCATGCATTGTGGAGGCAGACTTGTTGCACCGCGTACTCGAGATCGGGCCTCGTCAGTGTCAGGTACTGGAGGGCGCCGACGATGCTGCGGTAGAAGGAGGCATCGGAGAAGGGGACGCCAGCCTGCCCTAAGACCTTGCCCGAGGTGTCGATGGGGGTAGATGCTGGCTTACAGTTGATCATGCCGGCGCAGTCCAGCAGTTCGAGGGCGTACTTCTTCTGGCAGAGGAAGAAGCCATCGGAGCGGCGCGTGACCTCCACGCCCAGGAAGTAATGGAGCGCGCCAAGGTCCTTCAGGGCGAACTCGCATTGAAGGAGACCGACGACGCGACGGAGGAGAGCGTCGGTGGAGGCCGTCAAGACAATGTCATCGACGTACAGCAGAAGGTACACCATGTCAGTGCCACGGCGGTAGACGAACAACGATGCGTCGGACCTGGTGATGACGAAGCCGACACGGACCAGGAACGCGGTAATGCGTTGGTACCAGGCGCAGGGAGCGTGCTTGATGCCGTAGAGGGACCGAGAGAGCAGGCAGACGTCGTCGGGGCGCGCAGGGTCGACGAAGCCAGCCGGCTGCTGGCAGAAAACTTGCTCCGTCAGGTGCCCGTGCAAGAAGGCGTTGGAGACGTCGAGTTGATGGACGACCCAGCGGCGCGAGTAGGCGAGCTGAAGGACACAATGACTCGTGCCCGGCTTCACGACGGGGGCGAAAGTCTCGGTGAAGTCGTGTCACGCCCAAGATGCGACCCTATCCTCAATTTGGCACGAGGGCCTCGTCAGGGATAGAAGCGCATCTCGTCGTGTCGCAAGAATGGATATCGTTACAAGTACATGTACTAAAAGGAAGAGATATATAATAGAATTGGCTTACACTTGCCACAAGCTACATCAGAGTCACATCAGTACATTACATATTCATCATGAAGAAGAGCAGGGTCCGACTACGGACGAAAACAAACGAGAAAAGAAGAACGGCGTCCATCCTTGCTACCCCAGGTTGCCGGCCTGGAACCCATCCTAGATCGATGAAGAAGAAGAAGAAGAAGAAGCAACTCCAAATGAACAATCAACGCGCTCGCGTCAAATAACCTTTACCTGTATCTGCAACTGGTGTTGTAGTAATCTGTGAGCCACATGGGACTCAGCAATCTCATTTCCAAAGGTATCAAGACTAGCAAAGCTTAATGGGTGAGGTAAGGTTAAGTGGTGAGGTTGCAGCAGCGGATAAGCATATATTTGGTGCCTAAACTTACGAGTACAAGAAATAAGAGGGGGAAGATCTACGCATAACGGACGTGAACTACTGGTGATCAAAGGAATGATCCTGAGCACCTACCTACGTCAGACATAACCCCACCGTGTCCTCGATCGGAGTAAGAACTCACGAAAGAGACAGTCACGGTTACGCACCTAGTTGGCATGTTTTAATTAAGTTATCTTCAAGTTATCTAGAACCAGTGTTAAACAAAGCTTCCACGTTGCCACATAACCGCGGGCACGGCTTTCGGAAAGATTCAACCCTGCAGGGGTGCTCCAACTAGTCCATCACAAATTACCACAAGCCGCATAGAAATCCTCAATCACGAAGCTCGCGATCTCGTCGGATTTCCTAGTGGAAAACCTCAACTCTGAGATTACCCAAAGCATCACCGGAATCCCGATGCACAAGATATCTCGTCAAAGGTAAAACTAATCCAGCAAGGCCACCCGCGCGTGTCGACGATCCCGATAGGAGCCGCGTATCTCGTTCTCAGGACACGATGGATGAGCGACGCGTACGGTGGCCTGATAGAAATCACCCAAGTTTCCCTGGGTTGGCCCCGCACAGTGCTCTGTTTTGGACCAGCACCATCAGCACTGGCCCTCCCTGTATTATGTAGAATTACTCCTCGGGTTCATGACGCCCTATGCTTTCAGTATTAACAAAATTATTATGTTGGGAAAATGTAGTACCAATGTTGGGCCTTGCCAGACCAGCTTTAATCTAAAACGAATTATCAAGGGGGTCCCCATAACAACCCCCATCGTGTTAGGAGCGCTCAATTATGGAACATAACACCGGTAGCCGAAACTAAGGGGGCAAAGGTGGAACAAAACACCAGGCTAGAAAGGCCGAGCCTTCCACCTTTTACCAAGTATATAGGTCCATTAAATTAAATAGCATTAATATGGTGATATGACAAGGAACTCATGTTTTCACATGGAAGCAACTACACCTGCAACTAGCAACGCTAACAACATGGTTAAGCAAGCAGTAGCATAGCCAATCAGTGGTTTGCTAGGTTGAACAAGTTGAAGGTTTCATGGCATTGTTGAGAGGCTGATATTTAACATGTGGTAGGCAACGAGACATAATCGATAGAAGCGGTAAAACTAGCATGGCAATGATAGTAATGGTATCCGGGGAAATGGTCATCTTGCCTGAGATCCCACTTGGAAGAAGAACAACTCCGTGAAGTCGGCGAACCAATGTGGTCAGACGGGTCCTCACATTCCGACACGCTTGCGGAACTCTATTGAGACGGAGCAAACCGGAAACAAACATCAACACAGATATTCACCACACGATGCACAACATGATGCATACCCAATATGATGCATGGACGCCCAACCCCTAATGATGCACTTAAACCATCCTACATCGGTAAACAGGTGCCACATCATCATGAAGTGACACCTCAGCAGGACTGCCCAAAACTGGAAACTACTAACTCCATTGGATTCCTTGGGTTCTCCTCCCCCAAATCTATATACTACACTCCTATATATGCATGCAGAAAAACACCAGAAACAGCAAAGGAAAAACTACACAAGATCAAACTCTGCTAACAACAAGAACAGGGGTTGTTCTTGATATGCCAGATTTGGCATATACCTCTTCTGAAATATCCAGATATGGAAATACATCACAACACCAATCAACAAAATTATATAATCGTCAGGGGGTCCCACTGGTCATACTCACCAGGGCCCCTAGTAAGGCATGTGGGCTCTGGACCCACTGACAGAGGCACACTACAACAAGCAACTAAAAACACAAGGGAAAAAACTAACATGGGAGTAGGGGGACTCGAACCCACTACCTTCTTGCAAGACAACAGGGCAATCACCACTGAGCTAGGCTCGGATCACTGCCCTAACAAGGGGAGTAACCCACCTATGCTACACGTGCAGACAACGCAACAAATTGAAACAAAAACCCAAATAAGAGGACGCGCGAGGGGCTCGAACCCTCGACCTACTGGCGCTGCAGTGGCTCGGTTGCCACTACGATGGTGAAGTATAACTGCTAGAACAAGGGAAGAAATGCACATATGCAGGCTCTGCTAGCTAGCACAGGAGAACAAAAATCGTAGAGAATAAAAGGGGGGCGCTGGGTCTCGAACCCGAGACGTTGAGAACGAAAACATGCTCGATGCCACTGCGCTACCGTGGGGATTCTGCCTAAGAAGGGAGCAAAGCAGATCTAAAAGAAAACATGGGGCGTCGCTGGAGCAGGGAGACGCCGGCGACGACGACGCGCGCCAGAGCCACTCGCCTGCAGGCGCATACGACGCACAACCACGCGATGCGCTACGTCCCTCGCGTCACTACATAGCAGGCGCGGAACCTACGCCTATAAGACGCATGCACGCAGAGCTGCGGAAACTAGCGCATCCTGCCGGTGCAACTCCGACAGGGCGGCGCCCACGCGCAACATCGGCGACCTACTGCAGAGAGGGAAACGAAGGGGGGATAGAGCTGCGCTCACCCAGGGTGCAGAGAGAGGGCTCGCGGGAGGGGAGACACGCCGCGCGACGACGTCCTGCTGCAGAGAACTCGTCGGAGAGGAAGAAGGACCATCCGCCGAGGAGGTCGAGGCCGTCGTCCTTGGCGCTAGCTGCCCGTGGGAATGGAACTCCATGGGCGCCCGCGAGCTCCTGGTCCAGGAGGGGGAAGAAGGGGGCGTCGGGCTACCACGCATCAGGCACTTGCCCGAGCCGGCCATGGTGCGGTGGAGCTCGGGAACTCGCCCCGACGGCGCTAGGAGGGAGAGGAGGAGGGGAAAACGACGAGGGTTAGGGTTTCAGAGAGTCCGAGGCTGCTAAGTATCTCGCACCACCCGCTCGGGGCCGTCTGATCGAGGGAAGAAACGATCTATGGTGGTCAGGGGGTTCGTACGTGCTGACATGATCGAGGAGGAAGAAGCTGCCGCCAGCCAGGCCTGGGCTGATTGCACTCACCTGGGCCTGGTGCTCCCTCTCTCACTGAGAAGGCCTACCTAATAAAACATTACAGCGAAAATCAAACCACACGGGCTAAAGGAAAATAGTTTTGGTGGAAACAAAAATATAACTGGGCTTTTAAAATGTTGCCACTGTTTATAAAAATAAGTGGAACATTTTTAGAAGTCCAAAATTATATTCATCTAATTTAAATGGGCTTTGATTTTTTAAATAAGATAAGAAGGAAAGTAAAGTAGAAACCAGAGGGGTTGCCTCCACAAAATGAAAAGGATTTTTTTTAGGGAAAGATGAACATTTTTTTAAATGGAGAAACAAAGCCTTTTAAACCTGCCACAAATTAACATAGAGAGAGAAGGGTTTTCTCCTTATGGAGCAACATGTGGGTTTTGACATGCACTTGTTGCCCCCACACCTAAACAATCACTAAGGACATCAACACAACACTTGCACATCACAACAAGGACACCCACATCAACACAACCACAACAAAAGGGAAAGAATGCAATGCAAGAAGGCATGATGCACATGAAATGATGACACAAAGTTAGGCTCACCCCACATCACACCAACATGCCAAGGTTGCCATACAAGGAGGATACAAAAGGGGAGGGGAGATTGCACTTGGGCTGTCACAAGTCGAGACCAGCCCGTTGCCGGAAGCCGCGAACGACCCAGCTGCCAGGTGCGATTCCTCAGTAGCGCGTCGTACTCGTCTTGCATGACGGCGCGCCAGTGAGGGTCCCGGAGCGCCGAGTGGACGGACGCAGGGAGCGGCGAAGGAGCCGTCGTGGTGGCAGTGCAGACGTACTCGTTGGAGGAGTACCTCTGGCTGGGTCGATGGACACCCGCGCGCGCACGGGTAAGCACTCCGAAGTGTACGGGGGCAGCAGGTGGGGCAGTTGAGGGAGAGGCCGGCCCCGTACTGGGCACGGGGGCAGCAGGTGGTGGAGGCGTCGTGCCGACAGGAGCGGGGCCCGGTGGTGCAGGAGACGGGGCCGAGACGCCCGGGGCAACTAGCGGAGAAGCCTCCGGGATCGGCGATTCCCCCGTTGCGGGGGAGGCCGGTGCGGGCGGCTCCACAGCTGGAGCAGTACGACGATGCCCACGGGGCGCGCCGCGTGGGGGAGCCGTTGGGGCAGGCAGGAACAACACGGGAGGACGTTGTAGTGCACGCGGCGTAACGGACGGCGGTGGAGGCGAGCTGGAGACCTGTTGAAAGGGAAAAACATACTCGTCAAAGTACACGTACCTGGAGATGAGAACTCGCCCAGATGCCGGATCGAAGCAACGGAAACCCTTGGTATTGGGGGGGGGGGTAGCCGAAGAATACGCAGAGAATAGACTGGGGGCGAGTTTATGTGGAGAAGTAGCGAGAAGATTAGGATAACAGAGGCAACCAAACACCCGGAGGTTGTCGTAGGAGGGTTGGTGACCAAAGAAGAGGTGATCGGGAGTGAATTGGCCACGAGCACGGTAGGGGCGCAGGTTGAGGGTGTGGGTGGCGCTGGAGAGAGCCTCGGTCCAGAACCGGGGCGGAACGGCGGCGTGAAGGAGCAGCGCACGAACAACGTCGTTGAGGGTACGAAGAGCACGTTCGGCACGCCCATTTTGCTGGGATGTATACGGGCATGTAAGGCGGAGGATGGAACCGTGCGCGGAAAGCAAAGAGTGGATGCCATGGTTGTCGAATTCGCGCCCGTTGTCGGTTTGGAGGCCGAGTATAGGGCGGGAAAACTACGTTTGAACAAAGGCGAAGAACGAAGTGAGCGTGGGGAGGACATCCGACTTGCGATGCAACGGAAAAGTCCATACAAAGTGCGAGAAATCATCGAGAAGCACCAAGTAGTATTGAAACCCTGAATTGCTTATTATTGGAGAGCACCATACATCACAATGCAACAATTCAAATGGAAAACGAGAGATGTGAGAAGAAGAAAAAGGAAGGCGAGTGCTCTTGCCCAAACGGCAAGCAGAGCACGAGTGAGGCGCACTTTTAATACATTGAAAAAGATTGCTACGGAGGAGCTGGTGCATGGTCGAGGCACCGGGGTGCCCCAAGCGGGCATGCCAGATATCGACGCCCGCGCGAGGAGGGCGACGCCGGAGCGGATAGAGATCACCAGGGCTATCACATCGGAGCAGCACCGTCTTGGTCCGCAGGTCCTTGATGGAGAAACCAAAGGGGTCAAATTCAACCAAAACAAAATTCTGACGAGTGAGTGCACGAACAGAAATGAGATTAGTGATAAGCTGAGGAGAAACGAGCACATCATAGAGTTTAATGGGAGAATGAGGGGAGAGAGAGATCACCGTGGTGTGTGATGGGGAGAGAGGAACCATCACCCACCACGATGCGAGTAGATGTAGGGAAGGGTTTAGACTGGGAGAGGATACCAGGGTGGGAGGCCATGTGGGAGGATGCGCCAGTGTCCATGAACCAGTCGTCGTTGCCGGAGTAGGCGGCCGACGAGGGAGCCTGATGCAGGGCCGCCAGGAGCGCTGGATCGTAGGGGGAGGACGCCCCGCCGGAGTTGCTGAGCCAGTGCCCAGGGGGCGTGGGCAGCCATGCATTGGGAGGCGGCATGGGGTAGCCGCCAGTTGGAGATGCAGCCAACAGGGCCTGGTGGCTTGTGGGGCGTGAGCCGAGGATGCTGGGGTGGGGTGAGCGCGCCGGCGGCAAGGCCCACGCGTGGACAACACCCGTCCAAGGATTGACGCCCCCGAACCAGGGTGCAGGAGCGGGACTGGAGGGCGTGGAGGGACGCCCAACGGGAGCCTGGCCGGCGGCTCGGGGACGACCATCAGAGCCCCGCTTTTTCTTGCGGGCGTGGCCAGGCAGAGAGGTGCCAGTCGCAGGAGGCGCTGCGGGAGGAGCCGCGGGAGGCGCGGGGGAGGCAGTGCGTGCGGCGAGGGCAGCCTGAGTTCGCTGCAGAGAGGACTGCTGCATCCTCCGCTCCTTGAGGCGCAAGTAGTTGATGGCGCGGGCGAACGTCGGCTCGGTGAGAAGGTTGAGATTAGAAGCAGCGTTGGCGTAGTCTGAACCGAGCCCACGGATCAGGTTCGTGAGCATGGTGGCGTCAGAGACCGGGGCGCCCACGTCGCGGAGCTCGTCGGCGAGCACCTTGAGGCGGAGGCAGTAGTCGAAGAGCCCCATGCCTTCCTGGGAGAGGCTGTAGAACTCGGTCGTGAGAAGCACATGACGCTGGAGCTGATTGTCGAGGAAGAGCTGGCAGATGGAGGTCCAAATGCCGAGGGCCGAGTCATCGTCGCGGATGACGTGCGAGAGGATCTCGTTGCTGACGGTGCGATAGAGCCACTTGATGGTAGTGGCGTCAACCCTCATCCAGTTGGCATCGTCGCGCATGGCGCGGGCGTCAACCGATCTGTCGACATGATCCCGAATTTGGAATTCGCGGAAGGTCAACGAGACGTAGGTGCGCGAGGTGGAGAAGGAGGGTGTGTGGATATCCAGGACGACGGGGACGTGATCCTGGATGTGGATGAGCCGAAGGCTGGCGGCAGAGGCAGGCTCGAGAACGGCAAAGGGGTTGACCTCGCCGGCGAGGGAGGAGCGAGGGGAGGCCATCGCGGCGGTGGGTAGCGGAAGCGAGGAGAGGATCAGAAGAAAACTAATACCATGTAAGATTTGAGAGAGAGAGGTTTTGGATCTGCACACTTTATTCAATCTAAACCATGAGTATTTATACAGGTAGATGATCAGTGTCTAACAGAAAACCCTAAGGAGCTAGTTAGCGGCAGTGACCGTGCGAGGTGGGTTAGCATTGGGTTATCGATTCCCAAGCATGCGGACGTGCATGCGTGTTGGGTCATCGCCATGCATGGGCTTGCTTGAGGACCAAGTCGGGCCGACGACATGGGCTATAGTGAGGCCTGTTTCAACACCAGGCACGACCCGATTATTAAACGGGTCGGCATGTTGGCCCGATTAGCACGCTGCGTCGCATATTTTTAGCCTTATGGGTTTATTTTTGGGCCTATTGAGCCATATTTTTGTATATATATATATATATTAAACAAATCAAAAAATATATATATAAAAAAAACGGGTCGTGTCATGCCGGCCCACGTGCCCAGCCTCCAGGCCCAGGCACGGTCCGAGGCGTGCTTCGTGTCGAGCCCGAGCACGATTAGCCCGTGCCGGGCCGGGCCGGGCCCGTGTCGTGCCAGACACGCGGGCTGTCGGGCAAGCCCATTTACCCGGCCCCCATTTGGCGAGATCTGGTTCCAGCAGACACTGTAACAAAATCGATGCACGTGTGGTAGTGGTGGAAAGGCACGTGGAGAAGGCGTTGAATTTATAATGTGCGCCGAGCACCATGCGCCAAATCTAACACGTGTCGGGCCGCCTTTTCCCGTGCTTAAACTTTTCCCGCGCGTCAGAATCTTTCGCGTGCGCTGGAGTGCACGCTAAAATTCAATTTTCCCTTGTGCCCACGTTTTTTAAGTCACTGTTGGAGATGCTCTCGGGGGAACCAACTTGAGGGAGCGTGGTATTCTTAGTCGGCCAGGTTTAAATCTTGTGCTCGTATTATTTTTGAAATTATTTTAGGATTTTCAGCAATGCGCATTTAGTGAAAAGAATCATTTTTGTCGACGACGAGGCGCCTAGAGTGATTTAGTAAATCTTAAGATGATATGGTGGCTCAGTCTCTCGAATGTGATCATAAGGATAGGGTGTACGTATATGAGTTCATAGGGATGATTATATACACGTGTATATGAGCGCTTACGTATGTACTGTGTTAGAAAAATACCGTCGCATAGAAGAACACGGTTTTTTATTTTAGAGGAATGACCATGTGTCTATTAAACAAACAATTACAATGAATACATACATATATACATATATATATATATATATACATATATACACATATATATACATATATATATATATATATATGGGGGGGGGGTCTCTTCATGACTCAAGTGAATGACAAGGACAAGGTTGAGATGCCATCTTTATATCAAAATTTGTATCAATCATTTCATGACTCAAATGGTCTGCTACAATAATTTCAAAGGTATGGCACCCTCAATCCATCTCCCAATATCGTTCAATTGCTCTTGGCACGGTGATGTATAAGATTGTTGTTAAGGTAGTAGCTAATCGTATGAGGGGCAATATGAAGGTGATCATTAGTGAAGAGCAAAGTATTTTTGTGCCTCGGTATTTAATTAATGACAACATTGTATTTGCATATGAAAGTGTGGACACTAGGAGGCGACAAAAGAAGGGCAAGAGTTTCTCATGCATTGTTAAATTGGTGATGAAAGCCTACAACTGAATTGAGTGGCATTACTTGGAAGCCATCTTGATGAAGTTGGGTTTTAGCATCGATTTCGTAAGACTTATTACGAAATATGTTTCGTCGGTCAGATTCTCGGTAAGGGTGAATCAAGATCTTCTACCATACTTCACTCCTACAGGGGGATTGCGACATGGCGTCCCAATGTCATTATACCTATTTCTGCTATGTGTGGAAAGTTTTTCCTCGCTACTCAAATACTATGATGGTGGCTATGTGGACAAGGGGACCAGAGTCAATTATAGATCACCGCGGGTGAGCCATTTATTATTTGTCGATGATAGCCTCATCTTCCTCAATGCAACAAGGTTGAACTCCATTATTGAGATATGTGGAAGTGCTTCAGGGCAGAGTGTGAATATAGATAAGCGGGCCATCTATTTTAGTCCTAACACACCGGATCCGGTTCGACAATTGCTGAAAACATCCTTGGATATTCATGTCGAGGCTTTCATTGTAAAGTATCTTGGTCTTCCAACAGCTGTGGGGCGCATTACAATTGAACTTTTGTACACATGGAGATAGGGCTCGAGGGAAGATGCAAGAGTAGTTGGAAAAGTTAATAGCTTGCGCCGGGAGAGATGCAGTATTGAAGTTCGTTGTTCAAGCGCTCCCGTTGTACAGTATGACCACTTTTATCTTGAACAAGAAAGTCTATAAGAGCATCACTTCACCAATGGCAGAGAAATTATGGAGTATCTCTTTGGACAAGAAATCTATGCATTGGGTTTCATGGTATAAACTTGCGACTCCAAAGCGCAAAGAGGGCATGGGATATTGAGACATGCACCCCTTTAATTTGGCTTTGCTAGGGAAGCATGGTTGGCATTTATGACCTAGCCTATATTCCTATATGCAAGGGTTTTGAAGGGTCGCTACTTCCCGCACATTGATTTCATGAATGTTGTTCTTCCTCGCTCGGTATCAGCTACATGGCATGCTACAATTGCAGGAATGGAATCACTAAAGTTTGTTATGATAAAGCGAGCTGGTGATGGATCACCAATTTCGTTTTGGGATGATAAATGGACCGCGGGAAGTATTTCCATGACACCGATGCTGAAACCGGAGAACGGGTGATTGAAAAGGTCCCTGAGTTGATTGATTAGGACAAATGTACAAGGAATCAACATGTGGTCATAGATACTTTTATCCCGTCTCATGCAGATGCCATTCTAAACGTTCCAATTCGGCAAGGTGGATGCAATGATTTTCTTGCTTGCGCATTTGAAAAGCCAGGAAACTACAGTGTTAAATCAGCGTACCATATCTCATGACTTAAAAAGAGTGTTTGACTCTGGAAAAAGGAACGGCTACCGAGACCTCAAAGAGTGGTCAACAATTATGGAGTGCACTTCAGAAGTTGAATGTTTTGCCAAGGGTTAGGGTGTTCTAGTGGAGGGTCTTGCATGGAATCATGCTGGATATGCTTTAGGAGGGGCGCACATTCCTGATCTTCCCCATGCCTGTCAGGCGAGCGAGGGCTGGGTGCGGTGCATGTGCTCGGGTTAGCCCCAATAGAGCAGAAAAATCCAAGCGATTGAGCTCTAGCTCACGGGCCTGCTCTCGTGTACATCACCTCACCAGGTCCTTGATGCTCTTGTCTCCTCGCGTAACATCCAAAGGCAACCCCACGAGCGCCCTCGCTGCACTACTCTTGGCAATTTCCCTGGTGCAAGATATCGAAGGCCTCATGAGCCCCTGATACGTCCATTTTGCATCATGCTTTCATGTTGATATTTATCGCTTCTTGGGGTGTTATTTCATTTCACGGTACAATACTTATGCCTTTTCTCTCTTATTTTGCAAGGTTTACATGAAGAGGGAGAATGCCGGCAACTGGAATTCTGGCCTGAAAAAGGAGCAAGTTTGAGATGCCTATTCTGCGCAACTCCAAAAGCCATGAAAATCAACGTGGATTTTTTTGGGAATTTATAAAAAATACTGGGATGAAGAAGTGCCAGAGGAGCGCAACCAGGGGGCCACAAGCCTCGTAGGCGCGACCACCCCCCTGGCCGCGCCTAGGGGGCTTGTGGGCTCCCTACTGGCCCACTGGCTCCCCTCTTCTGCTATATGAAGGGTTTCGTTCCGAAAAAAAATCAAGAGGAGGCTTTTCGGAGGATTCGCCGCCGCCACGAGGCGGAAGTTGAGCAGAACCAATCTAGAGCTCCGGCAGGACGATCCTGCCGGGGAAACTTCCCTCCTGGAGGGGGAAATCGTCGCCATCGTCATCACGAACACTCCTCTCATCGGAAGGGACTCATCACCATCAACATCTTCATTAGCACCATCTCATCTCCGAACCTTAGTTCATCACTTGTAACCAATCTCCGTCTCCCGACTCCGATTGGTACTTGTAAGGTTGTTAGTAGTGTTAATTACTATTTGTAGTTGATGCTAGTTGGATTATTTGGTGAAAGAGTTTATGTTCAGATCCTTGATGCTACTCATTACCTCTCTGGTCATGAATATGATTATGCTTTGTGAGTAGTTACTTTTGTTCCTGAGGACATGGGATAAGTCATGCTAATAGTAGTCATGTGAATTTGGTATTCGTTCGATATTTTGATGTGTTGTATGTTGTTTTTACTCTAGTGGTGTTATGTGAACGTCGACTACATAAAATTTCACCACTATTTGGGCTATAGGAAGGAATTGGGAAGTAGTAAGTAGATGATGGGTTGCTAGATTGACAGAAGCTTAAACCCTAGTTTATGCGTTGCTTCGTAAGGGGCGGATTTGGATCCACTAGTTTAATGCTATGGTTAGACTTTGTCTTAATTCTTCTTTCGTAGTTGCGGATGCTTGCGAGAGGGGTTAATCATAAGTGGGATGCTTGTCCAAGTAAGGGCAGTACCCAAATGCCGGTCCACCCACATATCAAACTATCAAAGTAACGAAAGCGAATCATATGAACATGATGAAAACTAGCATGACAGAAATTCCCGTGTGTCCTCGGGAGCGTTTTTCCTCCTATAAGACTTTGTCCAGGCTTGTCCCTTGCTACAAAAGGGATTGTGCCACTTTGCTGCACCATTGCTACTTTTGTTACTTGTTGCTTGTTGCGAATCATCTCACCACACAACCACTTGTTACCGATAATTTCAGTGCCTGCAGATATTACCTTGCTGAAAACCACTTGTCAGATCCTTCTGCTCCTCATTGGGTTCGACACTCTTACTTGTAGAAAGGACTACGATAGATCCCCTATACTTGTGGGTCATCAGCCCCCCATCACGAGGCCTCGCAAGCTGCTCCCTATGGAGGACTCACTCCAAGCTGCACACCTCAAAGGAGCTAAGTCTAAAACACCCCTCGGGTTTTATACCTCTCATTCACCTCTCAAGGCATCTTGATTTCCTTGGCACGAGACGCCTACACGTCAAGGGGGACCCTGAGCATCGTGCCTTAGGGACTCCTACCATCCCTAAGATCCCTACACCATGTGGCCTTGTTGAGCGCATGCTCTACACATACCAGCAACGGTTGTAGCCCGTCCCGGGGGCTGGGTCCAAGCGACACAAGGCACAAAGGCAACCTAAAAGGGAAATAAAGGCCTCGAGAGGAAAACAAAAACACATAAAACATCAACTACTTAAGACAAAAGTGCCATAAGAATGTTTTCACACACCCACGAGGCTGCATATACTTTATTACAGCAATGCGCCAAGGGGAGTCTAGGCGGACGAGGCACCACTGTCGTTACTCTCGCCATCATTGTGAGGGGTCTCTCTACCACAACCGATGTGATCCCTCGCAACCTCTCGTCTGAAACCAAAGTGACTATCGAGGCAGAGAAGGTTGTCGAAAAGTCGCATCGTCGCCAGGGTCAACAAGTCACGACACGCCTCCTCGACGATGGCGTCCACATCAAGCAGTTGCTTCTTGAGGTCGTCGACCTCGGCCTAGAGCTTGCCCCGCTGGCCCGTGAGGCCCTTCTGTTCATCGAGAGTAGCCTGGGCGGAAACCAACTTGCACTCCTTCGCCAATAGGCGCTCCCGCTCTGCCTCCCACGCAGACGGGAAAGACGATAACTCGCGCTCCCGGGTCTCGATGTTCGCCTCGCGGGAGGCGACCGCCCTGGGGCGCCTCAAGACCTCCTCCTCATGTTTTGTGAGCTCGACTTAGCAGGGCGTGGGACAGCTCTCGGAGGCCTCCATAGCCTCCTCCCGCATTTTGAGCGGACGCTCGCATAAAGCAGGTGGTTCCTAGAGCATCTTCTCGTCGGCATGAGGCCCCCTCCCGTTGTCGCTTGGCCTCCTGGCATTATCGAGGGCCTTCATGAGGGACACATGGGCATCTTTGGCGAGCTAATCGTGATATGCTTGCGCCTCCTCACCCTGCTGACGGTCTAGCTTCATCGCCTTCTCAAGCCGGCTCTTCCCCTTCTCCAAGCGTCGCCGCTCCTCCGCGTAGAGCTTTGCCTCTGTGCGCCCCTGGGAGAGTGCCTCCCGATCCTCGACAGCCTCGCCCTCACCCTCAAGCCGAAGCTCGCCCTCCTCCTTGCCTCCCACCAGTTTTTTCTCCAGGCACGTCGGGGCGACGGGCGAGACGACCGACTCCTTGCTGATTGCGTTGGGTTCCCTCCAGGCTCAAATGGTGATGTAGCACATCGAAGACAAGTATTTCCCTCAGTTATGAAACAAAGGTATCAATCTAGTAGGAAGATCCACAAGACTATGTAAGCGACACATGCACACAAATAGCAAATCCTTGCAAGCCAACGCGTGGAGAGGTCATCAATCCCTCGTGGGTAAAGTAAGGATAGATTGATATATGCAAATAAGAATGATAGCAAATAAAATGCAGCATGGTATTTTTGTTTTTTTATAATATAGATCTGAAAATAAAAGAGAAAACAAAATAGAAACATGAATAGCAAATTAGAGGTTGCAAATAGATGATGTGAAGTAGATCCGATGGCCGTAGGTTTCACTAGTGGCTTCTCTTGAGAAAATAGCAAACGGTGGGTAGACAAATTATTGTTGGGCAATTGATAGAAGAGCAGAAAATTAAGACGATATTCAAGACAATGATCATGTGTATGTTGGAAATATGCCCTAGAGGCAATAATAAAATAGTTATTATTATATTTCCTGTTTCAAGATAATCGTTTATTATCCATGCTATAATTGTATTGAATGAAAGCATAGATACATGTGTGGATATATAGACAAAACAATGTCCCTAGTAAGCCTCTAGTTGGCTAGCCAGTTGATCAAGCATGGTTAAGGTTTTTTGACCATATGCAAGTGTTGTCACTTGATGACCGGATCACATCATTAGGAGAATGATGTGATGGACAAGACCCAAACTTTGAACGTAGCATGTGATCGTGTCATTTTGTTGCTATTGTTTTCTGCGTGTCAAGTATTCATTCCTATGACCATGAGATCATGTAACTCACTGACACCAGAGGGATACCTTGTGTGTATCAAACGTCGCAACGTTACTGGGTGACTATAAAGGTGCTCTATAGGTATCTCCGAAGGTGTCCGTTGAGTTAGCATGGATCAAGACTGGGATCTGTCACTCCGTGTGACGGAGAGGTATCTCGGGGCCCACTCGGTGATACAACATCACATATAAGCCTTGCAAGCAATGTGACTCAAGTGTTAGTCACGGGATCTTGTATTACTGAACGAGTAAAGAGACTTGCCGGTAACGAGATTGAAATAGGTATAGGGATACCGACGATCAAATCTCGGGCAAGTAACATAGCGAAGGACAAAGGTAATGGTATACGCTATTATATGAATCCTTGGCACAGAGGTTCAACCGATAAGATCTTCATAGAATACGTAGGATCCAATATGGGCATCCAGGTCCCGCTATTGGATATTGAACGGGGAGTGTCTCAGGTCATGTCTGCATAGTTCTCGAACCCGCAGGGTCTGCACACTTAAGGTTCGGTGACGTTTCGGTATAGTTGAGTTATAGGTGTTGGTGAACGAAGGTTGTTCGGAGTCCCGGATGAGATCACGGACGTCAGGAGGGTTTCCGTAATGGTCTGGTAACGAAGATTGATATATAGGATGGTTTCATTTGGTCTCTGGAAAGATTTCGGGCATTACCGACAGTGTACCGAGAGTGACGAATGCATTTCAGGTTTTCACCGGGAGGGGCCCACCCACCCGGGAGAGAGCCTAATAGCCCAAGGGTGGCGCACCAGCCCTTAGTGGGCTGGTGAGGCCAGCCCAAGTGGGCTATGGCGGCTAAGGAGAAAAAACCAAAGAGAAAGAAAAAAAGGGGAGGTGGGAAGGAAGAGGAGGAATCCTCCTTCCCCAAACCGAATCGGAGTTGGAGTCCTCCTCTCCTCTCTCGGTCGGCGCCCTAGGGGCTCCCTTGAGCCCCAAGGCTAGCCCCTCCCCTCCTCCTATATATACTAGAGGTTTTAGGGTTTTTGAGACACAACTTTGCCACGTGCAACTCAAACCTCTACTTCATAGTTCTTCCTCTAGATCGGTTTTCTGCGTAGCTCAGGTGGAGCCCTGCAGGAATAGATCATCACCATCACCGGCGCACCATCACGCTGCCGAAGAACTCATCTACTTACCCGTCTATCTTGTTGGATCAAGAAGGCGGAGATCGTCATCGAGCTGTACGTGTGCTGAACGCGGAGGTGCCGTCCGTTCGGCGCTAGATCGGAACGGATCGTGGGACGACGGTGATATGAATCACGAAGCTGTACCACTACATCAACCGCGTTTCTTAACGCTTCCCGCTTAGCGATCTACAAGGGTATGTGGATCCGATCTCCCTCTCGTAGATGAACATCATCATGATAGGTCTTCGTGTGCGTAGGGATTTTTTTGTTTCCCATGCAACGTTCCCCAACAGTGGCATCATGAGCTAGGTTCATGCGTAGATGTAATTTCGAGTAGAACACAAAAATTTTTGTGGGCGTTGATGTTCAATTTGCTGCCCTCCTTAGTCTTTTCTCGATTCGACGGTATTGTTGGATTGAAGCGGCCCGGACCAACATTACTCGTACGCTTACGAGAGACCGGTTTCATCGACTAACATGCAACTTGTTGCATAAAGATGACTGGCGGGTGCCTGTTTCTTCAACTTTAGTTGAATTGGATTTGACCGAGGCGGTCCTTGGATAGAGGTTAAATAGAAATTTGCATATCTCCGTTGTGGTTTTTGCGTAAGTAAGATGCGATCATACTAGATACCAGTAGCATCCACGTAAAACATGCAACAACAAATTAGAGGACGTCTAACTTGTTTTTGTAGGGTATGCTTGTGATGTGATATGGCCAAAGACATGATGTGATATATTGGATGTATGAGATGATCATGTTGTAATAGTTAATATCGACTTACACGTCGATGCTACGGCAACCGACAGGAGCCATAGGGTTGTCTTCAAACTAACGTTTGTGTTTGCAGATGCATTTACTATATTGCTAGGTTGTAGCTTTAGTCGTAATAGCATAGATAGCACGACAACCGCGATGGCGGCACGATGATGGAGATCATGGTGTGGCGCCGGTGACGATGAAGATCATGCCGATGCTTTGGTGATGGAGATCAAGAAGCACAAGATCATGGCCATATCATGTCACTTATGAACTGCATGTGATGTTAATCCTTTTATGCACCTTATCTTGCTTAGAATGACGGTAGCATTATAAGGTGATCCCTCACTAAATTTCAAGATAAAATTGTGTTCTCCCCGACTGTGCACCGTTGCGACAGTTCATTGTTTTGAGACACCACGTGATGATCGGGTGTGATAGACTCAACGTTCACATACAACGGGTGCAAAACAGTTGCACACGTAGAACACTCGGGTCAAACTTGACGAGCCTAGCATGTGCAGACATGGCCTCAGAACACAAGAGACCGAAATGTCGAGCATGAATCGTATAGTTGATATGATTAGCACAGATATGTTTACCACTGAAACTACACTCAACTCACGTGATGATCGGACTTGAGTTAGTGAATTTGGATCATGCCACACTCAAGTAACTAGAGGGATCTCTATTTGAGTGGGAGTTTATTAGTAATTTGATTAGTTAAACTCTAATTGTCTTGAACATAGTCTAAGTCCACTTTGCAATATTTTATGTTGTAGATCAATGGCTCACGCAGTAGCAACCCTGAATTTCAATACGTTCCTGGAGAAAGCTAAGCTGAAAGATGATGGTAGCAACTTTGTAGACTGGGCTCGTAATCTTAGGATCATCCTACAAGCTGGGAAAAAGAATTATGTCCTTGATGCTGCACTAGGAGATGAACCACCCACTACGTCTGATCAAGATGTTTTGAACGCTTGGCAATCACATAAGGAGGACTACTCAGTAGTTCAATGTGCAGTCTTGTATGGCTTGGAACCGGGACTTCAACGATGCTTTAAACGTCATGGAGCATATGAGATGTTCCAGGAGTTGAAGTTTATCTTTCAGAAGAACGCCCGGATCGAGAGGTATGGGACCTCCGATAAATTCTATGCTTGCAAAATGGAGGAGAATTCGTCTGTTAGTGAACATGTGCTCAAAATGTCTGGGTATTCAAATCATCTAGCCGAGTTGGGGATTGAACTCCCGCAAGAGGCTATCATTGACAGAATTGTTCAATCACTGCCACCTAGCTATAAGAGCTTTGTGTTGAACTATAATATGCAAGGGATGAACAAGTCACCCCGCGAGTTATTCACGATGCTGAAAGTCGCAGAGTCAGAACTCCGGAAAGAACATCAAGTGTCGATGGTCAATAAGACCACTGGTTTCAAGAGAAACAACAAAGGCAAGAAGGGTAACTCCAAGAAGAGCGGCAAAACAGTTGCCAATCCGACGAAGAAACCCAAGGCTGGACCTAAGCCGGAAACATGGTTCTATTATTGCAAGGGGATGGGTCACTGGAAGCGCAACTGCCCCAAGTATTTGGCTGATAAGAAGTCGGCCAACGCCAAACCAGGTATATGTGATATACATGTTATTGATGTGTACTTAACCAACTCTCGTAGTAGTGCCTGGGTATTTGATACCGGTTCTGTTGCTCATATTTGCAACTCAAAGCAGGAACTGCGGAATAAACGAAGGTTGGCGAAGGATGAAGTGACGATGCGCGTGGGAAATGGTTCCAAGGTTGATGCAATCGCCGTCGGCACAGTCTCACTTCAGTTACCATCAAGATTAGTTATGAACTTAAATAATTGTTATTTAGTGCCTGCGTTAAGGATGAACATTATATCTGGATCTTTTTTATTACGAGACGGATACTCATTTAAGTCAGAGAATAATGGTTGTTCTATTTTTATGAGTAATATCTTTTATGGTCATGCACCCAATGTGAGGGGTTTGTTCATATTGAATGTTGATTGTGAGTTAACAATGATAGCGCCACCTTTTTGTGGCACTTCTGCTTAGGTCATATTGGTGTAAAGCGCATGAAGAAACTCCATGCTGATGGGCTTTTGGAGTCACTTTATTTTGAATCACTTGACATGTGCGAACCATGCCTCATGGGAAAGATGACTAAGACCCCGTTCTCTGGAACAATGGAACATGCAAGTGACTTGTTGGAGATCATACATAATGATGTGTGCGGTCCAATGAGTGTGGAGGCGCGTGGCGGATATCGTTATTTTCTCACCTTCACTGATGATTTGAGTAGGTATGGATATATCTACTTGATGAAGCACAAGTCTGAAATGTTTGAAAAGTTCAAGCAATTTCAGAGTGAAGTGAAAATCATCGTAACAAGAATATCAAGTTCCTACGATCTGATCGAGGGGGTGAGTATCTGAGTTTCGAGTTCGATGCTCACTTAAGACAATGTGGAATCGTTTCACTGTTGACACTTCCTAGAACACCACAGTGTAATGGTGTGTCCGAACGTCATAATCGTACTTTGTTAGATATGGTGCGATCTATGATGTCTCTTACCGATTTGCCATTATCGTTTTGGGGTTATGCATTAGAGACAGCTGCATTCACTTTAAATAGGGCACCATCAAAATCCGTTGAGATGACACCATATGAGCTATGGCATGGCAAGAGGCCAAAGTTGTCGTTTCTTAAAGTTTGGGGATGCGATGCTTATGTCAAAAAGCTTTAGCCTGAAAAGTTGGAACCCAAAGCGGAAACGTGTTTCTTCATAGGTTACCCAAAAGAGACAGTTGCGTACACCTTCTATCTCAGATCCGAGGGCAAAGTGTTTGTTGCTAAGAATGGATCTTTTCTTGAGAAGGAGTTTCTCTCGAAAGAATTGAGTGGGAGGAAGATATAACTTGATGAGGTTGTGGAACCTTTGCTCCCTCTAGATGGTGGCGTAGGGCAGAGAGAAATCTCTGTCGAGGCAACACCGGTTGAGGAAGAAGCTAATGATGATGATCATGAAGCTTTGGATCAAGTTACTATCGGACCTCGCAGGTCGACAAGATCACGTACTGCTCCTGAGTGGTACAGGAATCATGTCTTATCGATCATGTTGTTAGACAACAATGAACCTGTGAATTATGAAGAAGCAATGGTGGGCCCGGATTCCAACGAATGGCTGGAGGCCATGAAGTCCGAGATAGGATCTATGTATGAAAACAAAGTATGGACTTTGGAAGTATTACCTGAAGGTCATAAGGCTATTCAGAACAAATGGATCTTTAAGAAGAAGACGAACGCGGACGGTAATGTGACCGTTTATAAAGCTCGACTTGTGGCAAAGGGTTTTTCACAAGTTCAAGGAGTTGACTACGATGAGACGTTCTCACTGGTAGAAATGCTTAAGTCCGTCCGAATCATGTTAGCAATAGCTGCATTTTTCGATTATGAAATCTGGCAGATGGATGTCAAAACGGCGTTCCTTAATGGTTTTCTTAAGGAAGAGTTGTATATGATGCAACCCGAAGGTTTTGTCGATCCAAAGAATGCTAACAAAGTACGCAAGCTCCAGCGATCCATTTATGGACTGGTGCAAGCATCTCGGAGTTGGAATAAGTGCTTTGATGAGGTGATGAAGTGTAAGGACTAAGATGCGGTCCTTTTCGGTTTAGGGGAACGAGGCCCCAAAGAGGAAAGAAGCGCATCTAAGCGTTTCGCAAACACGGTAACATAGCACATACATAATAATAGAATGACAATTAGGGATTCAACTGCCATATCATAAATAATATTAGAGTTTACATCACGCATCCAAGCAAGGTAGTTCCGCTATGGACTACAAAACATGAGAAATGACTATGTTACCCTGCATGCTTGCCCACGATCACGACCACGCCTCAGTCTTTTGGACAGTTCACGTACAGGCGGTCGTTCTCCTCATCGTACTGCCACGCCAGCTACGTGTCGTCGGGATCACCTGTCTCGGGGGTACCTGAACCTATTGGTGCGTTGAAGTAATATGTGAGCCACGGGGACTCAACAATCTATGACCTCGGTGCTAGAACTAGTCAAGTTAATAGGTAAGGAAGGTGGAGTATTTAGGTTGCAACATCCTAAGCATATATGGTGGCTAACTTACGTAGAGCAAGTATTGAAGATGGTCTATACTAGCAATCGATGATTAGCTGATCACTAAGTGATCCTGAACACCTACTTATGTCAATCATAACCCCACCGTGTTCCCGATCGAAGAGAAGTCTTCGAAGGGGACAATCACGGTTACACAAACAGTTGGCAATTTTATTAGCTTATGTTTAAGTTATCTATAAGCGGATGTTAACAAATATTCCAAGTTGCCACATAACCGCGGGCACGACTTTCCGAAATATTAAACCCTGCAGGCGTGCTCCAACTAGTCCATCACAAATGGTCACGGGCCGCAAAGTAATCCTCTATCACGAATCTCGTGATCTCGTCGGATTCCTTAGAGGAAAACCTCAACTCTGGGGAGAACCAAAGCTTCACCGGGATTCCTATACACAAGATATATCGCTAAGGTAAGACAAGATTAGCAGGACCTCCCGTCGTGTCGACGACCCCGATAAGAGCCGCGTATCTCAGTCTCAGGACACGACGGATGAGCTACGCGCACGATGGCCTGATAGAAATCACTCAAGTTGCCCTGAGTTGGCCCCGAACAGTGCTCATTTTGGACCAACACTCATGAGGAGCACTGGCCCGGGTTGTTGATTAACTCCTCGGGGTGATCATTCCCTATGCAGATTATTATTAAGTGATTAGCAAATTAACACCAATGTTGGGTCCCTCCGGACAAGTCTTAACACTACACGATTTATCAAGGGGGTCCCCATAACAACCCCGAACGTGTTAGGAGCGAACAGTTATGGAATCAAACACTCGTAGCCGGAAACTATGGCGGCAATAACGGAACAAAACACCCGGAAAAAGGCTAAGCCTTCCGTTATTTACCAAGTATATAGGTGCATTAATTAAATAATAGATTAACATAATGATATCAACTGATGTTATCACATGAGACAAAGCACCTGCAACTAGCAACGCTGACATTAGTAGCTGAGCAAAGCCTACTTAGCCGTTCAAGATTTGCTAGGAGGGGAAAGTGTTTGGTTTTCATGGCAATATTCAGGAGGCAATTATTTCAGTGGTAGGCAGCGAGCATATGACAAGGAAACGTGAATCTAGCATAACAAGTCTAGAGATGGAATCAAGATCATATCATCTTGCGTGTGATGTCCTCAGCTTGGAATTGCTCTGGTTCGTCCTGCACGTACTCTCCCGGATCCACGTACTCATTCTCTGATCCCGGTGCTACCCAACATAAAAATAACATCCAATGAATAACAACACTTCAAGATGCAACAAGCACATGATGCATGAGATGAAAATGAACATGCACCTCTATTGTACTCACTTGAACATGCTTGAGAAGGAGATACAAGTTCCTGGACAAAACTGCACTCTAAGCTATCTTGTCATGTATGAGGATGACATGAACAGAAGCGTCACGCGAAAATGATGCAAAAACATATAAAGAACGTTACGTTCGGAGCTACGGATCAACCGGAAACAATGAAACAAGAAATAGAGTCCTACGTGTCAAATTCGTCACCACACACTCCAATGGCATACTTCTGCTATTCCCAGGTTGCCATATCACAAAACAAACAAGAATGGATGGGGTGGTGCAAAGAATACCACCACACCATCAACTATGCACTCCCAAGCATCAAACATCAAAACTATACAATCTGCCATAAGCAACATCATAGCAGTTTGAGAGCTACATGCAAAGCACCTACAGCTGCCCAAATATGCCAAATAGGATATGTGGCAGAAGCTATCCAAGAGTACTAGAAGCATGAGCAAAAATCTAATTCGAAGGAGTTTCATACGGAAAGTTACACAGCTGCTAACTTGGCCAAAAATATTAGTTTCCAGGGACTTAGTGAAAATCTCAGATTCTCACTAGCTGTTTATGCTCTGAAGCATTTTGACAGCACCCAAAACAATATCTACAGGATTCCAAATGGAATGAAAATTGACAGATAGCTATACAAATACAAAATCTACAACTTCCCAGTTGATAGCTAGGGCTGATTCCCAACACATGGTCTTCTACAAGCACAACAACAGGAGAAGAAAATATAAGCAGATTCCCAGACTTAGTGAAAATCTGTGATTTTCACTAAACTGGAATTTTTAGTCACATGCCTACTTTGACTAGGCACAACTTGCACACATGAACTCCTAAGCATGAAACAAAACCAACATGTGGTAGAAGGGTTCACCCTCTACCGCCACAACAAAGAATCAACCTCTTGGGCTCATCACATCACATGGAACCAAGCTCTAAACATGGAACAAAACTGAAATATGACATTCCCAGAAAGTGTTCCAAAGGCAAAACTTACTTCACCAATGGATTCATGGGATGATTCTACCCCAAAAACATATATAATACATATGCACTTGCATAGAATAATTGGGCACAAGGCTAAGAAGAAGATAAGCATGGATTCACAAGGTGTGAATAGTGCATCATCACATGTGCTATTCAGTAAAACAACACCTACATATCCACTTGCACACTATCAACACTACAATGGTGCACATGAGGGTTATCCCTCATGCTCATGTGCCTTAGCAAACCACCACACACACACACACACAAGCATCAAGCACAACATAATATAAACACCTACACATGCTAATGGGAACACCCACACTAGATTACACCACAACATCTATACACCTTCACATATAAACATGCTCATGTGCTCATCAAGGCACTCCATGCCTTGAGCATGTGTGGGACACACACACACCATCTCACACAACAACACAAGAGCACCTACATATACACAAGGTAGGTGAGGGCGGAAACCCACACACACACTCACATCACATACTTGCACAAGATAGGACATAAGTCCATCAACATGCACATGGTAAACAAACACACATGCATATCTATAGCCTAGTGCAACACACAACTAAACACACCCACACATACATGTCATCTAGCTCACAATGCACATACATACATATCACTACACATGCATATTTACATAGCTAGAGAAATACTAGGAACCTGCTAGAATAAATCCAGCAACCAAAACTTGCCTCACAAGCATGCTGCAGTACAATATAGCAAGCAAACAAAACAAACAGGGAAGAAATGCACAAAAAAAGGACAGGGGAGGGATCGAACCCTAGAGCCCCTGATCACCACCTGCACCTCATACCACTGCGCTATGGAACAGTCACTTGACAGATAAGGAAAGCCTAGCAGGATAAGGTGATACACGCTGCTCTGTTACTGTGCCGAGAGAAAAATAGCACAAAAAGGGGGGTTTGGCGCCGCGGGGATTCGATCCCACAACCACCTGATCCACAACAAACACTGCACCACTATGCCGCGCTACTATACTTGACAGAGAGGAGGAACTCTCCAAGGTAAGACATCGAAGCCGGCCTGCTCTGCTACTCACAGAGACGCCGACGGCAGCAAGCCACCGGAGCAAACCTACTTGCTCTACTGCTGCTCTACGCGCGGGGATCCATCTACACTACAACTACTACGCTGTTGGAGGCCCCGAGCCACGACGAGCCAAGCACAACAACACAAGAACGACACACCACCTGCACCTGCCCTCGTGCTCTTCTCTGAACAGAGAGGCACGACCTCGATCTCCTACGCGCAACTACCGAGGAAGAAAAGAGGAAGATACTAGCTCTCACCTAGGGGAAGGAGGAGAGGTTGCCGATCGGGGAAGAGGCCTGCCTGGAGAAGAACGAAGACGACCTGAAGCGCCTGACGAAGAACTCTGCAGAACCAAAGCAGGGAGGAACAGGCCGCCGGGAACACGCCGTTGACGTGGTCCTGCCCGTCGCTGTGGTCGCGCTTTGACCTCAACAACAACGGGAATGGAACGCGGGGCCTACCCCCGAGCCCCCTGACATGATGGCCGACACCGAAGGCGGCGGATGCACGGGATCGACGACGGCGCACTACTGCCCTCTATGTGTACCTGGATCTACAGGAGCTTACCTTGGGGAAGGAGGAGAAGGATGGAGACGGCAGCGCTAGATGGGGGAAGCATGGAACCCTAGGGCAAGGGGGCACGAACGCCGAGGGTTATAAGAGGGCCTCGACGTCTGTGAGCCCTCACGGCATGCTCGCTCCCTCTCTGCTGCGTGACGGAAAGCGACGCACGGGGAGACGCCGTCTGAAGAAGGAGAAGGAACGCGTGCCTGGGCTGCCGCGGGGGGGGGGGGAGAGAAGCTAGGCCTGCTAGTGGGAGGAGGCCCACTAGTTGGCGCCAGGTAGAAGGAAATAAACCCATGGGGTTTATTAATTAAGCCAAGACCAGACAAACAAAACAAATGCACATGCTAAACAGATAAAGCTAAAATTAAATCAAAAATACCCCTGGTCATAAGAAATTATGACCTATTTAAATAAAATAGAAAAGAAATATTTGGAGCAATTAAATATTTACAAAACAACATTTATATGATATGTTTTGGGAATATTTGCACCTTTAAAATATAGATTCAAAACAACCAATTCACATCTTCACATCCACCACAAAGTATACTAAATCATGGACATTTTTTAAAACAAGGATGGGACAAGTGAAGCTTGACCTTGAGATAAATAAAGAGGAAGATGGTTTTGAAGCCTATGCAAACCACATAGTTTCCTACTAGCAATTGCACCACTCCATTACTCACATACACTATCATCACATGACATATTCAACACACCACATACCCACATGGATTCACAAAGGCACAAACACAAGACATGGGTGAATGATAGATGCATGCAAGCAAAGGAAGAACAAAACAATGTGACATCACATGAAATCATATGCATTGAGCTCTCATATCAATGACAAGGTGGACCCACATAGAGAAGGTTCCAGATATGGCAAGATACACTCTTGGGGCATTACATGAAGGCATTTGGGTTTATACAAGTTATTGGAGAATCTTGTATTTACAAGAGAGTGAGTGGGAGCTTTGTAGAGTTTCTTATATTATATGTGGATGACATATTGCTGATTGGAAATAATGTGGAGTTTTTAGAGAGCGTAAAGGATTACTTGAACAAATGTTTTTCAATGAAAGACCTAGGAGAAGCTGCTTACATATTAGGCATTAATATCTATAGGGATAGATCGAGGTGCCTAATAGGACTTTGACAAAGCACATACCTTGATAAAGTTTTGAAGAAGTTCAAAACGGAGCAGTCCAAGAAGGGGTTCTTGCCAGTGTTACAAGGTATAAAGTTGAGTAAGACTCAGTGTCCGGTAACCGCGGAAGATAGAGAAAAGATGAGTAGCGTCCCCTATGCTTCAACCATCGGGTCTATCTTGTATGCAATGTTATGCACAAGACCGGACGTCAGCCTGGACATAAGTATGGCACGCAGGTTTCAAAGTAATCCAGGAGTGGATCACTGGACGACGGTCAAGAATATTCTGAAATACCTGAAAAGGACTAAGGAAATTTTTCTCGTTTATGGAGGTGACGAAGAACTCGTCGTAAAGGGTTACGTCGATGCAAGCTTTCACATTGATCCGGATGACTCTAAGTCTCAATCCGGATACATATTTGTTCTTAATGAGGGTGCGGTAAGCTGGTGCAGTTCCTAGCAAAGCGTCGTAGCAGATTCTACATGTCAAGTGGAGTACATGGCTTCCTCGAAGGCAGCTAAGGAGGGTGTCTCGATGAAGCAATTCATGACGGATTTTGGAGTTGTGTCGAGTGCACTAAATCCAATAACTCTGTTCTGTGACAACACTGGTGCCATTGCTCTAGCCAAGGAACCAAGGTTTCACAAGAAGACCACACACATCAAAGGACGCTTGATACGTCTCCAACGTATCTATAATTTTTGATGGTTCCATGCTATTATATTGTCTTCTTTGGATGTTTTGCATGCCTTTTATATATTTTTTGGGACTAACTTATTAACTCAGTGCCAAGTGGTAGTTCCTGTTTTTTCCATGTTTTTGACCCTTTTTCAGACGGAGTCCAAATGGAATGAAACTTTACGATGATTTTTTTGGACCAAAAGATACCCCCAAAGCTTTGGAAGAAGGCCAGAAGAGCCACGAGGGAGTCACAAGCCCATGTTATGCGGCCTACCCCCCTGGTCGCACCGTGCAGGCTTCTGACCTCCTTGTGGGCCCAACTGACTCAATTCCACCGCCATAAATTCCTATAAATTCAGAAACCCCCAGAAAGAAACCTAGATCGGGAGTTCCGCCGCCGCAAGCCTCTGTAGCCACCAAAAACCAATCTGGAGCCCGTTCCGGCACCCTGCCGAAGGGGGAATCCATCTCCAGTGGCCATCTTCATCATCCCGGCGATCTCCATGACGAGGAGGGAGTAGTTCTCCCTCGGGGCTGAGGGTATGTACCAGTAGCTATGTGTTTGATCTCTCTCTCTCTCGTGTTCTTGAGATGTCTTGATCTCGATGTACCGTGGGCTTTGCTACTATAGTTGGATCTTACGATGTTCTTCCCCCTCTCCCTTCTTGTAATGAATCGAGTTTCCCCTTTGGAGTTATCTTATCGGTTTGAGTCTTTGAGAGCACTTGATGTATGTCTTGAACCTGTCTATCTACTTTGATCAACCTGCGGGTTTGTGACAATTGGGAACCTATGCATATGGTTGGCACACGTGGATTCATGTGAGTACTCGATGTATGTTTTGGTGATCAACTTGTGGGTTCGTGACATTGGGAACCTATGCATAGGGGTTGGCACACGTTTTGACTCTCCGGTAGAAACTTTGGGGCACTCTTTGAAGTTCTATGTGTTGCTTGAATAGATGATTCTGAGATTGTGTGATGCATATCGTATAATCATGCACACGGATACTTGAGGTGACAATGGAGTATTGATACGTCCATTTTGCATCATGCTTTCATGTTGATATTTATTGCTTTTTGGGCTGTTATATTACTTGTGGTACCATATTTATGCCTTTTCTCTCTTATTTTGCAAGGTTTATTTGAAGAGGGAGAATTCAGGCAGCTGGAATTCTGGACTGGAAAAGGAGCAAATCCTAGTCCACTATTCTGCACATCTCCAAATGCCCTAAAAAGTTACGTGGATTTTTTTGGGATTATATAAAAAATATGGGGCGAAAGAACTACGGGAGGGGGGCTACCAGGGCGCCACAAGCCCTGACACCGCCACCCCCTGGTGGCGGAGTGGGGGCTTGCGGGTTCCCTGACGGCCCACTAGCCCCCCTCTTTTGCTATATGAAGCGTCCTGGTCCAGAAAAAAATCAATTAGGAGCTTTTTCGTGGTTTCGCCGCCGCCATGAGGCGGAACTTGAGAAGATCCAATCTAGAGCTCCGGCAGGACGATCCTGCCTGGGAAACTTCCCTCCCGGAGGGGGAAATCGTCGCCATTGTCATCACCAACACTCCTCTAATCGGAGGGGATGCATCTTCATCAACATCTTCATCAGCACCATCTCCTCTCCAATCCCTAGTTCATCTCTTGTAACCAATCTTCGTCTCGCTACTCCGATTGGTACTTGTAAGGTTTCTAGTAGTGTTGATTACTCTTTGTAGTTGATGCTAGTTGGATTACTTGGTGGAAGAGTTTATGTTCAGATCCTTGATGCTATTCATTACACCTCTGATCATGATTATGATTATGTTTTGTGAGTAGTTACTTTTGTTCCTGAGGACATGGGATAAGTCATGTTAATAATAGTCATGTGAATTTGATATTCGTTCGGTATTTTGATATGTTGTATGTTGTCTTTTCCTCTAGTGGTGTTATGTGAACGTCGATTACATAACACTTCACACCATATTTGGGCCTAGAGGAAAGCATTAGGAAGTAGTAAGTAGATGATGGGTTGCTGGAGTGACAGAAGCTTAAACCCCAGTCTATGCGTTGCTTCGTGAGGGGCTGATTTGGATCCACTAGTTTAATGCTATGGTTAGACTTTGTATTAATTATTTTTTTGGAGTTGCAGATGCTTGCGAGAGAGGTTAATCATAAGTGGGATGCTTGTCCAAGTAAGGGCAGTACCCAAGCGCCGGTCCACCCACATATCAAACTATCAAAGTAACGAACGCGAATCATATGAACATGATGAAACTAGCATGACAGAAATTCCCGTGTGTCCTCGGGAGAATTTTTCCTCCTATAAGACTTTGTTCAGGCTTGTCCCTTGCTACAAAAGGGATTGGGCCACTTGCTGCACCTTTGCTACTACTTGTTACTTGTTACTTTTTGCTCGCTACATTTGACCTCACTACACCATCACTTGTTACCGCTACTTTCAGTGCTTGCAATTATTACCTTGCTGAAATCCGCTTATCAGAGCCTTCTGCTCCTCGTTGGGTTCGACACTCTTACTTATCGAAAGGACTACGATTGATCCCCTATACTTGTGGGTCATCGAGACTCTTTTCTGGCGCCGTTGCCGGGGAGTGAAGTGCCTTTGGTAAGTGGAAATTGGTAAGGAAACATTTTTATATTGTGCTGAAATTTATTGTCACTTGTCACTATGGAAACTGTTCCTTTGAGGAGTTTGTTCGTGGTATATTCACCACGAACGGAAGCACGAGGAGTTTCTCCTCAACCTGAGGTACCTACTGAAAATATCTTTTATGAAATTCCTTCGGGTATGCTTGAGAAACTGCTGGCTAATCCTTTCACAGGAGATGGATCTTCACATCCAGACTTGCATCTGATCTTTGTAGATGAAGTTTGTGGTTTATTTAAGCTTGCAGGTTTGCCCGAGGATGTGGTAAAGAAGAAAGTCTTTCCTTTATCTTTGAAGGATAAGGCATTGACATGGTATATGCTATGTGATGATACTGGATCATGGGGCTACAATCGGTTGAAATTGGAATTTCATCAAAAGTTCTATCCTATGCATTTAGTACATCGTGATCGGAACTTTATTTATAACTTTTGGCCTCGTGACAGGGAAAGCATAGCTCAAGCTTGGGGGAGGCTTAAATCAATGCTATATTCATGCCCCAATCATGAGCTCTCGAGAGAAATCATCACTCAAAACTTTTATGCTCGATTTTCTCATGAAGATGTACCATGCTTGACACTTCTTGTGCCGGTTCTTTTATGAAGAAGGATATTGATCACAAGTGGAATTTATTGGAGAGAATCAAACGCAATTCTGAAGATTGGGAGCTGGAGGAAGGTAAGGAGTCAAGTATGAATTTCCAGTTTGATTGCGTTAAATCTTTTGTTGAGACAAACACTTCTAGAGATTTTAGCACAAAGTATGGACTTGAGTCTGAGATAGTAGCTTCTCTATGTGAATATTTTGCTGCTCATGTTGATCTTCCCAAAGAGAAGTGGTTTAAATATCATCCTCCTGTAGAAAGCAACATAGCTAAAACCAATCTAGTTGAGGAGAAAGTCATTGCTTTTAGTGATCATGTTGTTCCTTGTGCTTACACTGAGAAACCACCATACCCTCCTAGGATAAAGGATTATTCTAAAGCTCCAACTATGATACGTAGGGGTTACATTAGACCACTTGCACCCCCTGAGGAGATTAGAGTTGAACCTAGTGTTGCTATTATCAAAGATCTCTTAGCCGAAGACATAAATGGGCATGTTATCAAATTCTGCGAGGACTCTGCTAGAATTGCTAAACCTCACGCGAAAGACAAACACGGACCTGTAGTTGGCCTGCCCGTTGTTTCTGTTAAGATAGGAGATCACTGTTACCATGGTTTATGTGATATGGGAGCTAGTGTTAGTGCAATACCCCGTTCTATATATGATGAAATCAAAGATGAGATTGCACCTGCTGAGTTAGAACCCATTGATGTTACTATTACGCTAGCTAATAGAGACACTATCTGCCCTCTGGGAATTGTGAGAGACGTAGAAGTCCTATGTGGTAAGACGAAGTATCCTACTGATTTCCTCGTCCTTGGTACTGCACAAGATAGCTTTTGTCCCATCATATTTGGTAGACCCTTTCTCAACACTATCAACGCTCACATTGATTGCATTAAGCAGACTGTCACAGTTAGTTTCGAGGGTGTGTCTCATGAATTTAACTTCTCCAAGTTTGGAAGACAACCCCATGAAAGAGAGTCGTCCGGTAGGGATGAAATCATTGCTCTTGCCTCTATTGCCGTACCTCCTACAGATCCTTTAGAGCAATATCTGCTTGAGCATGAAAATGATATGCATATGGAGGAGAGAGATGAGATAGATAAAATTGTCTTAGAACAATATCCTATTCTCAAGAATAATCTGCCTGTTGAACTGCTTGGGGATCCTCCCCCACCAAAGGGTGATCCTGTGTTCGAGCTTAAATAGTTGCCTGATACTCTTAAGTATGCCTATCTTGATGAGAAGGAGATATATCCTGTCATTATTAGTGCTCTCCTCTCAGAGCATGAAGAGAAGAAGTTACTAAGAACTCTGAGGAAGCACCGCGCTGCTATTGGATATACTCTTGATGATCTTAAGGGTATTAGTCCTACTCTATGTCAGCACAAGATTAAAACCGATCCTGACTTTAAACCAGTTGCTGATCATCAAAGGAGATTAAATCCTAAGATGAAAGAGGTCGTTAGAAAAGAAATATTAAAGCTTCTGGAAGCAGGAATCATTTATCCTGTTGCTCATAGTGATTGGGTAAGTCCAGTACATTGCGTACCTAAGAAGGGAGGTATCACCGTCGTTCCTAATGATAAGGATGAACTAATCCCACAAAGGATTATTACCAGCTATAGAATGGTGATAGACTTCCGGAAACTGAACAAGGCAACCAGGGAAGATCATTATCCTTTGTCGTTCATCAACCAAATGCTAGAAAGGCTATCAAAGCACACACACTTCTGCTTTCTAGACGGTTATTCAGGTTTCTCGCAAATACCAGTTGCACAATCTGATCAAGAGAAAACCACTTTCACCTGCCCTTTCAGTACCTTTGCCTATAGACGTATGCCTTTTGGCTTATGTAATGCACCCGCCACCTTCCAAAGATGTATGATGGCTATATTCTCTGACTTTTGTGAAAAGATCGTCGAGGTTTTCATGGATGACTTCTCTGTTTATGGGTCCTCCTTTGATGATTGCCTCAGCAACCTTGATCGAGTCTTACAGAGATGCGAAGAAACCAACCTCGTCTTGAATTGGGAGAAGTGCCACTTTATGGTTAATGAAGGTATCGTCTTAGGACACAAAATTTCTGAGAGAGGCATTGAAGTTGATAAGGCTAAGGTTGATGCAATTGAGAAAATGCCTTGCCCCACAGATATAAGAGGTATACGAAGTTTCCTAGGTCATGCTTGTTTCTATAGAAGGTTCATTAAAGACTTCTCTAAGATTTCTAGGCCTCTTACCAACCTCTTGCAGAAGGATGTTCCTTTTGTTTTTTATGAGGATTGTGAGGAAGCTTTCGAAATACTTAAGAAGGCTTTGATAACCGCACCTATTGTTCAACCACCTGACTGGAACTTGACCTTGGAAATCATGTGTGACGCTAGTGATTATGCTGTTGGTACTGTTCTAGGACAAAGAGTTGATAAGAAGTTGAATGTCATTCACTACCCTAGTAAAACTCTAGACAGTGCCCAAAGAAACTATGCCACTACGGAGAAGGAATTTTTAGCAGTCGTGTTTGCATGCGAAAAGTTGAGATCTTATATAGTTGACTCCAAAGTTACTATTCACTCTGATCATGCTGCTATTAAGTACCTTATGGAGAAGAAGGACGCTAAGCCTAGGCTTATCAGATGGGTTCTCCTGCTACAGGAATTTGATTTGCACGTCGTTGACCGAAAGGGTGCTGATAACCCTGTAGCAGATAACTTGTCTAGGCTAGAGAATGTCCTTGATGACCCACTACCTATTGATGACAACTTTCTTGATGAGCAATTAAATGTCATCCGCACTTCACTTAGTGCATCGTGGTATGCCGATTATGCAAACTATATCGTAGCCAAATACATACCACCCAGTTTCACCTATCAGCAAAAGCAGAAATTCTTCTTTGATTTGAGACACTACTTTTGGGATGATCATCACCTTTATAAGGAAGGAGTAGATGGTGTTATTAGACGTTGTGTGCCTGAACATGAACAGGGACAAATCCTGCAGATGTGTCATTTCGAAGCCTACGAAGGACACCATGCTGGAGATAGAACTGCCCATAAGGTATTGCAAACAGGTTTCTATTGGCCCACTCTCTTCAAGGATGCTCGTAGGTTTGTCTTGTCTTGTGACGAATGCCAAAGAATAGGGAACATCAGTAAGCGTCGGGAAATGCCTATGAACTACTCACTTGTCATTGAACCATTTGATGTCTGGGGCTTTGATTATATGGGACCCTTCCCGAGTTCCAATGGGTACACTCACATCTTAGTTGCTGTGTATTACGTTACTAAGTGGGTAGAAGCTATCCCCACTAAAAATGCTGATCACCACACCTCTATTAAGATGCTTAAAGAAGTCATTTTCCCAAGATTTGGAGTCCCTAGGTACTTGATGACTGATGGCGGTTCACACTTCATTCATGGTGTTTTCCACAAGATGATAGCTAAGTATGATGTCAACCATAGAGTTGCATCTCCTTATAATCCTTAGTCTAGTGGTCAAGTTGAGTTGAGTAATAGGGAGATCAAGTTGATCTTACAAAAGATCGTCAACAGATCTCGAAAGAACTGGTCTAGCAAACTCGACGATGCACTATGGGCTTATAGGACTGCTTATAAGAATCCCATGGGCATGTCACCGTATAAAATGGTTTACGGTAAGGCCTGTCATTTACCTCTTGAGCTGGAACACAAAGCTTATTGGGCAATCAAAGAGCTCAAGTTTGATTTCAAACTTGCCGGTGAGAAGCGGTTGTTTGATATCATCTCGTTAGATGAATGGAGAACCCAGGCATATGAGAATGCCAAGTTGTTCAAGGAAAAGGTTAAGAGATGGCACGACAAACGAATACAGAAACGAGAGTTCAATGTAGGTGATTATGTCTTGCTATACAATTCTCGTTTGAGATTCTTTGCAGGCAAGCTTCTCTCTAAATGGGAAGGTCCCTATGTTATCGAGGAAGTATATCGTTCCGGTGCCATCAAAATCGATAACACGGAAGGAAATTTTCCTAGAGTGGTAAATGGGCAAAGAATCAAGCATTACATCTCTGGTACTCCCATAAATGTTGAGACCAATATCATCAATGTCATAACTCCATAGGAGTACATAAGGGATGTTTATCAGCATGTTTCAGACCTTGAAAACGAAGATGTATCTGTTTTGGTAAGAAATTGGACTCCGATACTTTTCCAATAGGAAATTTCTTCCGTTTTGGAATTTTTGGAAAATTAGAAAAATAAAAAGCAGTCTGTAGAGCGAACGAGGCGGGCACAAGCCCTGCCACCGCCCCTACCCCCTGGTGGCGGAGGGCAAGCTTGTGGGCACCTCATGTGCCTCCCGGACTCCGTTTTCTTGCGGAGGACTCCTTCTGGCCCAGAAAAAAATCAATATATAGTCGCCCGAAGGTTTTGATCTCCGTATCGCGTAGTTTTCCTCTGTTTTCGTTTAAAGCTTGTTGTCTGCCGCATATTTAGAGCAAAGATGTCTCAGGAATCTGTTGGGGAGAATGATCTTCACCAAGTTCATGAGGAAGTAGATGCTGATATGAAAAGAGTAGAAGTCACGGAATCTAGGGACCAAGCTACGGAGAAAACCCAAGCTAGGGAGGAAGTTCAACCTATGTTCAACATTGAAGACATGGAAGGAGTATATTTTCTCCAACCCTTCCTCCACGTGCTGTCTCCATCCTTGATTGAACTCTTGAGGTTTTGCGAAACAACTCGTGCTCGCAATATTTCTCTTTCTCGTGAAGTTGTTTTGCTGGAAAACCATGTCACATATCTCAAAGGTATAAATCAAAGATTGATAGCTCTCTTGGAATCAAAGGCGATAACTCCACCACCATCACCACTAAAGGAAGACAACTAAGCATTGGTATGGGCAATCCCCTTGGCTTCTGCCAAGCTTGGGGGAGTTGCCCTGGTATCGTATCACCTTTATATCTTTTGCTTTTACCTTTGTTTTAGTTCTTTCCTTTTCAGTTTTTATTTCTTCTCTTAGAGGAATAAGTCTTGTGTTTTTAGTTTGAGTCTTTTGCTTTTGTCTCTCTTCCGATGTATTTGAGCTCGCGAGCTATATAATAAAGAGTATCTTAGTCAAGGGCTTTGCTTTGTGCCTTGATCAAAAGTATGAAAAGAACGATAGCATGAAAGATCATGAGACGATCTTATGGAAAGTGATAACTTCACTTGTGACACGTATGATGATTGAAACTTGTTGAGAATAAATCAACATATACCTTAGTCATTGTTGTAATTAATAAGAAGTAATAACGAAAGAGAGGTTCACATATAATATATCATCTTAGACACTTTTTTACAATTGTGAGCACTCACCAAACTATTACATGCTTAGGAGCAGATGTTGGACAAGGAAGACAACATAATGAATTGTGTTTGCTTGGTTCCAAACAATGTTATATGATTAGAGATCCCTTAGCATGTGACGATTGCTTCCACCTTATATTAGCCAAAACTCCCGCACCAAGTAGAGATACTACTTGTGCATCCATAAACCTCCAACCAGTTTTGCCATGAGAGTCCACCATGCCTACCTATGGATTGAATAAGATCCTTCAAGTAAGTTGTCATCGGTGCAAGCAATAAAAATTGCTCTCTAATATGTATGATCTATTAGTGTGTGGAAAATAAGCTTTGTACGGACCTGTGATGAGGAAGACATAAAAGCAATAGACTGCATAATAAAGTTCTTTATCACAGGAGGCAATATAAAGTGACGTTCCTCCGCACTAAGAGGACACGCATTCAAACCTCAAAAGCGCATGACAACCTCTGCTTCCCTCTGCGAAGGGCCTATCTTGTACCTTTACTTTTTGCCCTTGTAAGAGTCATGGTGATCATCACCAATTCCCTATTTTTGCCTTTGTCTTGGCTACCGTCACATGTTTGGGAAAGATCTATACTCATATATCAACTTGGAGTTGAGTACTTATGCTTTATTGTTGTTGACTTTACCCTTGAGGTAAACCGTTGGGAGGCAAAACTATAAGCCCCTATCTTCCTCTGTGTCCAGCTGAAACTTTGACACCATGAGTACCACGTGAGTTGTAACAATTGTGGAAAACAAAAGAGATGATTGAGTATGTGGGTTTGCCTTACAAGCTCTTATTTGATTCTTTCTGATGTTGCGATAAATTGCAATTGCTTCAATGACTATGGACTATTGTTGGTGACTTCTCGGTAAGGTTTTTGCTTCATGCTTTGCTTTGTGAAGGAATTGTTACTTTCACATAAGAATCTTTATGATGTATCGCTGTGTGATCATGATGCCCTCATGTCCGTATTATGTTTTATCGACACCTTCGACCCTCAACATGTCGACATGTTTAGGGAACTTGGTTTTCGCTTGAGGACAAGTGATGTCTAAGCTTGGGGGAGTTGATACGTCCATTTTGCATCATGCTTTCATGTTGATATTTATTGCTTTTTGGGCTGTTATATTACTTGTGGTACCATATTTATGCCTTTTCTCTCTTATTTTGCAAGGTTTATTTGAAGAGGGAGAATTCAGGCAGCTGGAATTCTGGACTGGAAAAGGAGCAAATCCTAGTCCACTATTCTGCACATCTCCAAATGCCCTGAAAAGTTACGTGGATTTTTTTGGGATTATATAAAAAATACTGGGCGAAAGAACTACGGGAGGGGGGCTGCCAGGGCGCCACAAGCCCTGACACCGCCACCCCCTGGTGGCGGAGTGGGGGCTTGTGGGCTCCCTGACGGCCCACTAGCCCCCCTCTTTTGCTATATGAAGCGTCCTGGTCCATAAAAAATCAATCGGGAGCTTTTTCGTGGTTTCGCCGCCGCCACGAGGCGGAACTTGAGCAGATCCAATCTAGAGCTCCGGCAGGACGATCCTGCTGGGGAAACTTCCCTCCCGGAGGGGGAAATCATCACCATCGTCATCACCAACACTCCTCTCGTCGGAGGGGAGGCATCTTCATCAACATCTTCATCAGCACCATCTCCTCTCCAATCCCTAGTTCATCTCTTGTAACCAATCTTCGTCTCGCTACTCCGATTGGTACTTGTAAGGTTGCTAGTAGTGTTGATTACTCTTTGTAGTTGATGCTAGTTGGATTACTTGGTGGAAGAGTTTACGTTCGGATCCTTGATGCTATTCATTACACCTTTGATGATGATTATGATTATGTTTTGTGAGTAGTTACTTTTGTTCCTGAGGACATGGGATAAGTCATGTTAATAATAGTCATGTGAATTTGATATTCGTTCGGTATTTTGATATGCTGTATGTTGTCTTTTCCTCTAGTGGTGTTATGTGAACGTCGACTACATAACACTTCACCATATTTGGGCCTAGAGGAAAGCATTAGGAAGTAGTAAGTAGATGATGGGTTGCTGGAGTGACAGAAGCCTAAACCCCAGTCTATGCGTTGCTTCGTGAGGGGCTGATTTGGATCCACTAGTTTAATGCTATGGTTAGACTTTGTCTTAATTCTTCTTTTGTAGTTGCAGATGCTTGCGAGAGAGGTTAATCATAAGTGGGATGCTTGTACAAGTAAGGGCAGTACCCAAGCGCCGGTCCACCCACATATCAAACTATCAAAGTAACGAACGCGAATCATATGAACATGATGAAACTAGCATGACAGAAATTCCCGTGTGTCCTCGGGAGCGTTTTTCCTCCTATAAGACTTTGTTCAGGCTTGTCCCTTGCTACAAAAGGGATTGGGCCACTTGCTGCACCGTTGCTACTACTTCTTACTTGATACTTTTTGCTCGCTACGTTTCACCTCACTACACCATCAGTTGTTACCTCTACTTTCAGTGCTTGCAGTTATTACCTTGACGAAATCCGCTTATCAGAGCCTTTTACTCCTCGTTGGGTTCGACACTCTTACTTATCGAAAGGACTATGATTGATCCCCTATATTTGTGGGTCATCAAGTATCTAGGTGACATTAGGGTCTTGGTTGATATGTATCTTAAGGTGTTATTCTAGTACGAACTCTTGAATAGATCGATCAGAAAGAATAACTTTGTGGTGGTTTCGTACCCGACAATAATCTCTTCGTTTGTTCTCTGCTATTAGTGACTTTGGAGTGACTCTTTGTTGCATGTTGAGGGCTAGTTATATGATCCAATTATGTTATCATTGTTGAGAGAACTTCACTAGTGAAAGTATGAACCCTAGGCCTTGTTTCCACGCATTGCAATACCATTCGTGCTCACTTTTTTTACTAGTTACCTTGCTGTTTTTGTAATTTCAGATTACAAAAACCTATATCTACCATCCATATTGCACTTGTTTCACCATCTCTTCGCCGAACTAGTGCACCTATAAAACTTACCATTGTATTGGGTGTGTTGGGGACACAAGAGAGTCTTTGTTGTTTGGTTGCAGGGTTGCTTGAGAGAGACCATATTCATCCTACGGCTCCCGCGGATTGATAAACCTTAGGTCACCCACTTGAGGGAAAATTGCTACTGTTCTACAAACCTCTACACTTGGAGGCCCAACAACGTCTACAAGGAGAAGGTTGCGTAGTAGACATCAAGCATTTTTCTGGCGCCGTTGTCGGGGAGGCTAGGTAAGAGGCACTAACATCCCGTCAACGAAGCATTTTCGGGGAGGTTAGCGCTTGAAGGTATATCTTTAGATCTTGCAATCGAATCTTTTTGTTTCTTGTTCTTTAGCTAGAAAACTACCAAAAAATGGAATTGAGGATGCCTCATATGCTCCATCTTTTTAATGTCTTTCGTGAGCATGATGGGAAGGAAAATTGTGCTCAAGTGCTGAAATAAGAATTACATAGAATGCTTGGCATAGAATATGTGAATGATGAGCATGATTGCAATGTTGTTAGCACAAATTCTTTGAATACCCATGATGCTAATGATATGCAAAGCCACAAGCTTGGGGATGCTATATTTGAGGAAGATGATCTTTTTAGTTCTTCCACTTTGAATGATCAAAATCATTTTGATGAAAGCATGCCCCCTATCTATGATGATTATTGTGAGGATACTTATGCTTTGAAGAAGAGGGATGATAAATATTGTCATACTTTCGAAAACCCCTTTGCTAAACCTTGCTTTTTCGTTGTGGACACAATTTGTAGTGCTCAAGTCTTTTACGATACTCCCACTACTATTCTTGAGAATAGATTTCCTTATGTGGAGAGTAGTAAAATTCCTATGCTTGTAGATCATGAAAATAAAGCCTTATGTGCTGGTTATATTATTGAATTCATTCATGATGCTACTGAAAATTACTATGAGAGAGGATCATATGCTTCTACTTATTGCAATAGTATCAAGCTTCCTCTCCATGTGTTGAAATTTTTGAAGCTATGCTTGTTTTGCCTTCCTATGCTAGTTGATTCTTGCTCCAATAAATTGTTTGATCACAAAATCCCTATGCATAGGAAGTGGGTTAGACTTAAATGTGCTAGCCATATGCTCCATGATGCTCTCGTTGTGTTTCAATCCTTACCTTTTATGTGAGCATCATTGAAATCAATGCCTAGCTAAGGGCGTTAAACGATAGCGCTTGTTGGGAGGCAACCCAATGAATTTATTTTTCTTTTTTATTTCTGTTTTGATTTTTCCACACCATCATAATTCTGTTGTGATTGTGTTTTTTGTGTTTCTTTTTGCGTTTGTGCCAAGTAAAGCCTTTATGATAGCTTGGGTGATAGTTGTTTGATCATTCCGGAAAAAGACAGAAACTTTCTGCTCATGAAATGATTTTTCATTTTTATTCAGAAAGAGCTTTTGAGTTGATTATTTCTGCTGCTGATTGATATGCTTTTTTCCCAGGCCGTCGTAATTGTTCAGATTTTTTGAGGTACCATAAGTATACGAAGTATACAGATTGCTACAGACTAGTCTGTTTTTGACAGATTCTGTTTTTGTTGAGTTGGTTGCTTGTTTTGATGAAACTATGGTTAGTATCGGGGGGGGGGGGGGGTACTAGCCATGGAAAAGTGAGAATACAGTAGCCCATCATCAATATATATGGAATTCAAGTTTGCTACAGTACCAAAAAAGTGGTAGTTTGTTTTCTTCTGCTAATGTTATCACGAGTTTCTGTTAAGTTTTGTGTTGTGAAGTTTTTAAGTTTTGGGTGATGTTCTCATGGACGATGGAATAAGGAGTGGCAAGAGCCTAAGATTGGGGATACCCAAGGCATCTAAATCCATATTCAAGGATACCAAAAAGCGTAAGCTTGGGGATGCCCCGGGAAGGCATCCCCTCTTTCGTCTTCAATCCATCGGTAACATTACTTGGGACTATATTTTTATTCACCACATGATATGTGTTTTGCTTGGAGCGTCTTGTATCTTAGGAGTATTTTCTTTTTGTTGTGTCACAATAATCCTTGCTGCACACCTTTTTGAGAGAGAGAGAGACATGCACTCATCGTGATTTTGCTAGAATGCTCATTGTGCTTCACTTATATCTTTTGAGGTAGATACTTTTTCTCTTGTGCTTCACTTATATCTTTTGAGCTAGATACTTTTGCTCTTGTGCTTCACTTATATCTTTAGAGCACGGCGGTGCGTGATTTGGTAGTTGGCTTATGCTATGAAAGTAGTCCCAAATGTGATAGGTACCCAAAGAGGATACAAAAACCGCCATCTTCATGTGCATGGAATAGAAAGAGAAGTTTTGATTCCTCTCGATTAGTTTTGAGACGTGGATTCGGTAATATTAAGACTTATGTTAATAGGGTGTTGTGAATCTAGAAATAGTTGTGTCGAAGTTGGTGATTCCCGTAGCATGCACGTATGGTGAACCGCTATGCTAGGAAGTCAGAGCATAATTGATCTATTGATTGTCATCCTTTGTGTTGAGGTCGAGACCGTGCGATGGTTAACACCTACCAACCCTTCCCCTTGGAGTATGCGTTTAGCACTTTGTTTCGATTACTAATAAAAACTTTCACAACAAGTATGTGAGTTCTTTATGAATAATGTTGAGTCCATGGATTATACGCACTTTCACCCTTCCACCATTGCTAGCTTCTCTAGTACCGTGCAACTCTCGCCGGTGCACAAAACCATCATATGCCTCCCTCAAAACAGCCACCATACCTACCTACTATGGCATTTTCATAGCCATTCCGAGATATATTGCCATGCAACTCCCACCGTTCCGTCTCATGACTTGTGCCGTCACTCTCATATTGCCATTGCATGATCGTAAGATAGCTAGCGAGATGTTTCAACATCATATGCCATGCTAGATCGTTGCACATCCTGGTACACTGCCGGAGGCATTTCCTATGGAGTCATCATCATTGTGATCTTTGAGCTGTGAGTAAATAAAAGTGTGATGATCATCATTATTAGAGCATTGTCCCATGTGAGGAAATAAAAAAAGAGAGGCCAAAGAGCCCAAAAACAGAAAAAAGAGAGAAAAGAAAAGAAAAGAAAAAAGAGGCCTAAGAGCCCAAATGAAAAAAAGAGAGAAAAAGAGAGAAGGGAGAATGCTACTATCTTTTTCCACACTTGTGCTTCATGATAGCACCATGTTCTTCATGATTGAGAGCCTCTCGTTTTGTCACCACCATATACACTAGAGGGAATCTTCATTATATAACTTAGCTTGCATATTCCAATGATGGGCTTCCTCAAAATTGCCCTAGATCTTCGTGAGCAAGCAAGTTGGATGCACACCCACTAGTTTTCCTTTTGAGCTTTCCCATACTTATAGCTCTAGTGCATCCTTTGTATGGCAATCCCTACTCATTCACATTGATATCTATTAATGGGCATCTCCATAGCCTTTTGATACGCCGAGTCAATGTGACCATCTCCTCCTTTTTGTCTCACAACCACCACCACACTCTATTCCACCTATAGTGTTATATCCATGGCTCGCGCTCATGTATTGCGTGATAGTTATAAAAAGTTTGAGAAAGTAAGAGTGCAAAAACAATTACTTGGCCAATTTTCTGGGTTGTGCATGATTTAAATTTGTTGTGTGGGGATGATGGAGCATAGCCAGACTATATGATTTTGTAGGGATAACTTTCATTGGCCTTGTTATTTTGAAAGTTCATGATTACTTTGCTAGTTTGCTTGAAGTATTATTGTTTTCATGTCAGTAGCAAACTATTGTTTCGAATCTTACGGATCTGAACATTCATGTGACGTGAAAGAAGTTGCAAAGGAAAACTATGCTAGGTAGCATTCCACATCAAAAATTCATTCTTTATCCCTTCCCTACTCGAGGACGAGTAGGAGTTAAGCTTGGGGATGCTTGATACGTCTCCAAAGTATCTATAATTTTTGATGGTTCCATGCTATTATATTGTCTTCTTTGGATGTTTTGCATGCCTTTTATATATTTTTTGGGAATAACTTATTAACTCAGTGCCAAGTGCCAGTTCCTGGTTTTTTCCATGTTTTTGACCCTTTTTCAGATGGAGTCCAAATGGAATGAAACTTTACGATGATTTTTTTTGGACCAAAAGAGACCCCCGAAGCTTTGGAAGAAGGCCAGAAGAGCCACGAGGAGTCACAAGCCCATGGGGCGCGACCTACCCCCCTAGTCGCACCGTGCAGGCTTGACCTCCTCGTGGGCCCAACTGACTCAATTCCACCGCCATAAATTCCTATAAATTCAGAAATCCCCAGTAAGAAACCTAGATCTGGAGTTCCGCCACTGCAAGCCTCTGTAGCCACCAAAAACCAATTTGGAGCCCGTTCCGGCACCCTGCCGGAGGGGGAATCCATCTCCGGCAGCCATCTTCATCATCCCGGCGATCTCCATGACGAGGATGGAGTAGTTCTCCCTCGGGGCTGAGGGTATGTACCAGTAGCTATGTGTTTGATCTCTGTCTCTCTCGTGTTCGTGAGATTTCTTGATCTTGATGTACCGTGGGCTTTGCTACTATAGTTGGATCTTATGATGTTCTTCCCCCTCTCCCTTCTTGTAATGAACTGAGTTTCCCCTTTGGAGTTATCTTATCAGTTTGAGTCTTTGAGAGCACTTGATGTATGTCTTGCACGTTTCTATCTGCTGTGATCAACTTGCGGGTTTGTGACAATTGGGAACCTATGCATATGGTTGGCACACGTGGATTCATGTGAGTACTCGATGTATGTTTTGGTGATCAACTTGCGGGTTCGTGACATTGGGAACCTATGCATAGGGGTTGGCACACGTTTTGACTCTCCGGTAGAAACTTTAGGGCACTCTTTGAAGTTCTATGTGTTGGTTGAATAGATAATTCTGAGATTGTGTGATGCATATCGTATAATCATGCCCACGGATACTTGAGGTGACAATGGAGTATCTAGGTGACATTAGGGTCTTGGTTGATATGTATCTTAAGGTGTTATTCTAGTACGAACTCTTGAATAGATCGATCAAAAAGAATAACTTTGTGGTGGTTTCGTACCCGACAATAATCTCTTCGTTTGTTCTCCGCTATTAGTGACTTTGGAGTGACTCTTTGTTGCATGTTGAGGGCTAGTTATATGATCCAATTATGTTATCATTGTTGAGAGAACTTCACTAGTGAAAGTATGAACACTAGGCCTTGTTTCCACGCATTGCAATACCGTTCGTGCTCACTTTTGTTACTAGTTACCTTGCTGTTTTTGTAATTTCAGATTACAAAAACCTATATCTACCATCCATATTGCACTTTTTTCACCATCTCTTCGCCGAACTAGTGCACCTATAAAACTTACCATTGTATTGAGTGTGTTGGGGACACAAGAGACTCTTTGTTATTTGGTTGCAGGGTTGCTTGAGAGAGACCATATTCATCCTACGCCTCCCGCGGATTGATAAACCTTAGGTCACCCACTTGAGGGAAAATTGCTACTGTTCTACAAACCTGTGCACTTGGAGGCCCAACAACGTCTACAAGGAGAAGGTTGCGTAGTAGACATCAACGCTTCAACCTCATCCGCGACTATGTCGAAGGAGAGGACGTAAATATTTGCAAAGTGCACACGGATCTGAATGTTGCAGATCCGCTGACTAAACCTCTTCCACGAGCGAAGCATGATCAACACCAGAACTGTATGGGTGTTAGATTCATTCCAATGTAAATCAGATGGCGATGTGAGACTAGATTATTGACTCTAGTGCAAGTGGGAGACTGTTGGAAATATGCCCTAGAGGCAATAATAAAATAGTTATTATTATATTTCCTGTTTCAAGATAATCGTTTATTATCCATGCTATAATTGTATTGAATGAAAGCATAGATACATGTGTGGATATATAGACAAAACAATGTGCCTAGTAAGCCTCTAGTTGACTAGCCAGTTGATCAAGGATGGTTAAGGTTTTATGACCATATGCAAGTGTTGTGACTTGATGACTGGATCACATCAATAGGAGAATGATGTGATGGACAAGACCAAACTATGAACGTAGCATGTGATCGTGTCATTTTGTTGCTATTGTTTTCTGCGTGTCAAGTATTCATTCCTGTGACCATGAGATCATGTAACTCACTAACACCGAAGGGATACCTTGTGTCTATAAAACATCGCAACATTACTTGGTGACTATAAAGGTGCTCTACAGGTATCTCCGAAGGTGTCCGTTGAGTTATCATGGATCAAGATTGGGATTTGTCACTCCGTGTGACGGAGAGGTATCTCGGGGCCCATTCGGTAATACAACATCACATATAAGCCTTGCAAGCAATGTGACTCAAGTGTTAGTCACGGGATCTTGTATTACGGAACGAGTAAAGAGACTTGCCGGTAACGAGATTGAAATAGGTATAGGGATACCGACGATCAAATCTCGGGCAAGTAACATACCAAAGGACAAAGGGAATGGTATACGGGATTATATGAATCCTTGGCACAGAGGTTCAACCGGTAAGATCTTCATAGAATATGTAGGATCCAATATGGATATCCAGGTCCCGCTATTGGAAATTGACCGAGAAGTCTGCATAGTTCTCGAACCCGCAGGGTCTGCACACTTAAGGTTCGGTGATGTTTCGGTATAGTTGAGTTATAGGTGTTGGTGACCGAAGGTTGATAGTCCCGGATGAGATCACACACGTCAAGAGGGTTTCCGGAATGGTCTGGAAACGAAGATTGATATATAGGATGGTTTCATTTGGTCTTCGGAAAGATTTCGGGCATTACCAAGAGTGACGAATGGGTTCTGGGTTTTCGCCGGGAGGGGCCCACCCACCCGGGGGAGAGCCTAATAGCCCAAGGGTGGCATAGCAGCCCTTAGTGGTCTGGTGAGGCCATCCCAAGTGGGCTCTGGCGACTAAGGAGAAAAAACCAAAGAGAAAGAAAAAAGGGGATGTGGGAAGGAAGAGGAGGACTCCTCCTTTCCCAAACCGAATTGGAGTTGAACTCCTCCTCTCCTCTCTCGGCCGGCGCCCTAGGGGCTCCCTTGAGCCCCAAGGCTAGCCCCTCCACTCCTCCTATATATACTTGAGGTTTTAGGGTTTTTGAGACACAACTTTGCCACGTGCAACTCAATCCTCTACTTCGTAGTTCTTCCTCTGGATCAGTTTTTTGCGGAGCTCAGGCGGAGCCTTGCAGGAATAGATCATCACCATCATCGACGCGTCGTCACGCTGCTGGAGAACTCATCTACTTCCCCGTCTCTCTTGCTGGATCAAGAAGGCGGAGACCATCAGCAAGCTGTACGTGTGCTGAACGTGGAGGTGCCGTCCATTCGACGCTAGATCGAAACGGATCGTGGGACGACGGTGATTTGAATCAGGAAGTTGTACCACTACATGAACCGCGTTTCTTAACGCTTCCCGCTTAGAGATCTACAAGGGTATGTGGATCCGATCTCCCTCTCGTAGATGAACATCACCATGATAGGTCTTCGTGTGCGTAGGAATTTTTTTCTTTCCCATGCAACGTTCCCCAAGAGTATATAGGCATCACGTGCAAGACAAGTAGAATGACTTTTGTGTGCATCTACTTCTATTACTCCACAAATCAACTGATATCCAACATGCATCTAGTGTATTGAGTTCATCGGGAAACAGAGAAATGCCTTAAGACGATGACATGATGTAGACAACATCTATTCATGTAGAAATATACCCCATCGTTTTATCCTTAATAACAATGATACATGCGTGTCATGTCTCTTTCTGTCACTGAGTTGAGCACCGCAAGATCGAACCCATCACAAAACACCTCTTCCCATTGCAAGATAAAAGATCAAGTTGGCTAGAAAAAACAAATACCGGAGAACAAATACGAGGCTATAATAATCAAGCATGAATATGATTACATAGATCTGATCATAAACTCACAATTCATCGGATCCCAACAAACACACCGCAAAAGAAGGAGTTACATCGTATGGATCTCCAAGAGACCATTGTATTGAGAAACGAAATGAGAGAGAAAGCCATCTAGATATTGCCTATGGACTCGTAGGTATGATATGAGGATGGTGAATCCCTGCGTGATCGTATTCCTCTCCGCAACAGGCTCTAGATTGGATTTCGTGGTTTCTGGAACTTGCGTCACGTGAAACGATTTTTCCTCGACTCCCCTAGGGTTTTCTGAAAATTGGGTATTTATAGTGCTCACAGGCGGTGGAGACGCCCGAGGGCCCCACTAGGCACCAGGCAGCGTCAGGGGCCCTGGGCGTGCCCTGGTGTCTAGTGGGCCACACGGGCCTCCTCTAGAGCTCCTTCTTGGCTCCCAAGTTTCCTTGTGGTCCAAAAAAGTTCTCCCTAAAGTTTTGCGGCATTTGGACTCCATCTGATATTGATTTTCTGCGAAGAAAAAAACAGCAAAAAACATCAACTCGCACTAGGCACTATGTCAATAGGTTAGTCCCAAAAAATGATATAAAGTCGCTATAAAATGATCATAAAACATCGAAGAATGATAATATAACAACATGTAACAATAAAAAATTATAGATACATTGGAGACGTATCAACGACCTTTAAAGGAGTGGAAGGTCCTTCAACCTCGGCCTTCTTCTTCTTAGTCTTCTCCTTCTCCTTGGTGGCCAAGTCGAGATTCCTGCATGGGCAGAGATTCATCAAAGCCACGCGTCGCGTGTGGGCCCGGAAGCTCAATGGGCCCCATGTCATTTTGTCCCTAACGAACGGAACGTGAACACCGCGGGCCTAGGGGCAACTGTCGGCCCAATGGGAACCAGGGTACCATGACCCGTATGTCTTTGGCCGAGGAGGCGACATTTGGGCCACACCGTGAAATATGCCCCCGCCCCGGCCGCTCCGAAGGAACCCGCCTTGTGAGTCCCCTCACCGCCTAACCAAGCCCTGCCGAAAGCCACCATGCACCAGATTGCCTCGTGAGGCCCCCCTCGCGTGGTTGCGTTACGAAGCAAGCCGTATGGCACCAGCCGCGGGGCTCTATGCCCGTTACATGGGTGATGTCCTCTTGTCAGGATAAGGACGTCGGGTGTTAGAGCATATATCTCCATATGTGGTTTTGGTAATTGATGACAATTCCTATGGACTAATGGTTGCCTTAAGTTATATTTATAGGATTTGTCCATAGACACTTCTTGAAGTCCATCTGTTGGGATCAAGGAGTTTATATGTTGACCAAGGTGGTATTCACGGTATTATCCAAAGAATGGTCATAGAGACTCAAGGTTGATCAAGATCGTCATACAAAGAGTAAATCAAGATGATCAACACACAAAGCGTACAAGATGTACCGAGAGGGATCAAGTGATCCCATGGTATGGTAAGCATTGTCCAGTACGTATTTGTGTACTAACCCATGGTCTTTGTGGGGGTTCTATGTGGGGGTTAGGTGTGTTTCCATGGGCTTGCGTCTAGAGGAAGATCTCATACAACCCATGAAGGATGACGTCAAGTGGTGATCGTCATCAAGATTGCGGTGTGCAAGTTCAAGTGGATCAGCACGAAGATATCATGCTTGAGGCTTGCCGTCCATTGTGGTGGCAATGGAGTTGTGAAGATATGGTGAAGAGTGGCTCACCCATAGTGAGTATGGGGGAGCAATCAACTAGTCTTCATCAAGCCAACACAATCAAGAAAGGTGGTCCATCTTGAGGAAGCCAAGATCATCATCATCTAGCTCAACAGGATGAGGTGCAAGGTATAGGTTTGCCCTTGATAGGTTTTCTGGTTAGGATAGATTGCGGTACTATCAAGGGGGGCTCTCAAGTGAGTAGCTTGATCGTATCGTTCGTTGAGAGCTCAAACCATTTGCATCCTTGCATCATAGTTCTTGGTTCTTGTTTGGTGTTTCTCTTTGTGAGTTTTAGAGCTTATGGTCATCTTCGTGACAAGCTCGAGTTCATTGAAAATGGAGTCCATATGCATCTACTATGATGTTTTCGATGTTGGAGTTTTTGCCGGCTCTTCATTCATAGAGGACTCACATCTCTATATCATTGGCATTTTCATATCTGCATGGTCTTAAGATTTCCAACAAGCTTGGGTTTGCTCTTTGGATAGCTCTTGTCGTCCTGAATGTCGCTGTTTGGATAGCTCTTGTCGTCCTGAATCCAACAAGCTTGGGTTTGCTCGATACAGAGCTCGTATGCGAAAGTTATGGCTGTTTCAGTGGCGAGCGGTAGTACCGCTAGAGCTGGCGGTAGTACCGCTGGCCCTAGCGGTAGTACCTCTAGAGCTAGTGGTAGTACCGCTGTCCCAGCGGTAGTAGCGCTAGAGCTGGCGGTAGTACCGCTGTCCCAACGGTAGTACCGCCCATGGTCAGTGGTAGTACCGCTCCAAGATTTTAGTACCGTCATCTTTGCGGTTGTACTACGTCGGACATTTTTGCGAAGACTTTCTTGGCAGTGGTTGGCCCGGTAGTATCTTTGTGCTACCATGGGCTGAGCGGTAGTACCGCTGCAGCCAGCGGTAGTACCGCTGGAGCTAGCGTGAGGAGATTACGGTGGCCTTAGTGGCATCTTGGGGAGCATTGTGCCTCCACACCGCTCCAATGGAGATTAGCATCCGCAAGGGTGTGAACTTCGGGATACATCATCGTCTCCGCGTGCCTCGGTTATCTCTTACCCGAACCCTTTACTTATGCACTCTACTTTGTGATAGCCATATTGTTTATTGTCATATATCTTGCTATCACTTAGTTGTTTATCTTGCTTAGCATAAGTTGTTGGTGCACATAGGTGAGCCTAGTTGTTGTAGGTTTTGTGCTTGACAAATTAAACGTTAGTTTTATTCCGCATTTGTTCAAGCCTAAACCGTAATTATTTTAAAGCGCCTATTCACCCCCCTCTAGGCGACATCCGCGTCCTTTTAGCGGGGAGTGACCGAGGGAGTCCGAGATTAAGGGGTCCTCGGGTAGTCGGCTTACCACGAAGAGGTCGACTTGATGGGCTGTTCCTATGATGGGCCGGGCCGCACGATTCTCTCATATTCAAGTAGGATATGGCAGCCCGAGACCGGCGCTCGAGAAGATTCCCCCATTATTCCATTTTTGTCGTGTGGCTTATTTGTTTGTCGCACTCATCATCACATCATTCGCATCATCCGCATTGCATCGGCACTCCGTTGCCGCCAGTTTTCGAAACCTGCATCCGTTATGAGTTGCCGGTTCTCTCCGTTCTCGTTGTTGCCTGTTTTGAGCCCAACCACACACGCACGCGCCCGCGGCACCGTTTAAATCTTGTTTTTAAGAGTGTGTATAAAACTTCCTATGATTGCGTTGAAACTTGGTGTGCGGTCTTATTTATATATAGCTAGGCCGCGTGCCAATTTTCTTCGCAATCGGAGTCCGTGTGGTACCCGAACAGTAGACCGTAGCGGCACCGTCTTTGGTTATTCGTCGGGCGTTTTTCGGTATTTTCAATCGCGTTGCCGCGCCGCACCATTTCCTTCTCATCTCCGCCTAGCCCCTTTGCACAGTGCACCAACCCTACACGCAGCCAGTCCGAAAACCTCCCGGTACCCAAAACACATAGTCGTAACCTTTGGGTCCGGATCAACCCCGTTATACCCTAAACCGTCATTGGTTTTTTCATTGGTCTCCCTAACCTAATAATTTCGACCCTTCGATTGAGATAGCCCTAGCCTAATCCGAGAGCGGTATATAGCAGTCCAACCCTGGCCTAGAAACACGTTCCACCCATCCATCCCTAGTCCCATCGACCCGCCGCCGCCAACCTCTCCCACCTCGGGATCTCGTCTCGATCCCCTTATAGCCAACCAGCGTCGCCCCTTCCCGACCCAGCACACCACCAATTCCCTCGCACCCACCTGGTCTCCTCCTTGCTCTGCCCGCCAAGCCATCCCGCAACACCTCTTACACGACCGAGCACCTCCGTTGACCACCCAGGTCATGTCGCTACCCTCTCGTGCCCGTCTTTCCTTCCTTCCCTTCTTTTCTTATCCTCCCAGTCTCACCTTGCTCTCTCTCTCTTTTGCATCCTCGAACAGGAGCAACGAGCAACGCCATGGAAGGCCACCGTCGCGGGCGTCAGCAGGGACCTCCTCGACCAGCAGATCTGGCGCCTCCGCTCCAAGCTCAAGCCGTTTGACCGCCCAACCTCCTGTGCACGCCTCCCGATGCATGATGTCGCCTCTGCTCGCCATGGCCACATGTACCATCACCGTCGGCCACCATCTCGTGACGGGTCTGGCCGGAATGGAACTCCCAGGCCACGCCATGCCCGGACACGGCCTCGCCCCCCCGCGTGCAGCTCGCCTCCGGCAACCCCCGGCCGTGTGCATCTCCTCGCCATGGTGATGGGCGTTGTTTTCCCCGCTGTGAGCCCCGTTCTGACTTCAACATGTTATCCTAGATCCATTATGTCATGCATAGATAAGATCAGGTTAGCACTAGTTTTTGTGCACAAACATGAAGTAGGCAAGCTGGCCAACCCACGGTTCTAGCAACCAGGAGGTCCCTGATTCGAATCCCAGTCAAGCCCCAATATTTTGCCATGTGTTGTATTTTTTTTGCATACCACGCTCCTGTCCACTTGGGCCTGATCTACCCGTGGGCCGCTGCACTATAATGCTTCGGGCCCATGCGTGTTTTTTCAGATGTGTAGATTTTGGGCATTTTTTTCAGCACGCGCATATTTCAGGAAAAAAACTTTATTTTAAAACGCCCGCAATTTTTTATCCGTTTGTCGGATCGCGACGATTTATATATGTAAATTGTGTAGTTTTTTGCGTAGAATCTTATTTTGCAACTTTCATGCATGTTTGAAGTGGTTTGAGTGTCACACCCTGTTTTTGCTATCACTTGTCTTTATTGTAAAATTCTGAGCTTGTTAAAACTTTTTCAAAACTAATGTTGTGAGTGCCATGATTGACATTGTATGCTTGTATGCTTGATCATGTGAGGTTTTAAAACCCTAAATTCCTTTTGGTATTTTACTGATTTCCAAAAACCTTTGATAACCAAAGTAAAACCACCTTGAGTTGCACTGCATGTCTTGGATAACAAGCAGTGCTACTACTCATATTTGGTAATCTGATTTTTACCTATCTTTATATTTCAAGAACACAAAAATAATTATTTTTGTGAGTATTTTCCTAATTAAATAACCTGTCCATTTCTAAGATTAGAATTGGTATTCCAACATGGAAAAATACTTTTCTGCTTTGGAAAAATCTGATTAAATTTAGGGATGATCAGAAGGACATATATTTTCCATACATAGGATTTTAAACCCCATTTTATATTGTATTTATTGATTAAAAACTACAAAAGCTATTCTGTCTGTTTTGGCATTTTGAAATATTTCCAAAGGAATTTTTTTCAATAAATTACTAGAAAATTCCAGTGATGTCGCTAAGCCAAGTTTGGTGTCCACATAAAGTTTCACCTTGATCAAAGGTGGATAAGGATCCCAAATAACCCAAAAGCCCTGTCTGTCCAGAATCAAGTTAGAGAAAATCTACAAAGCAAAGTTTGTCCAATGGGGCTAAAACTTTGCACGAGTGCCTAATACCTCAAATAAGGGTTCTACACCAAAAATGGGATTTGTGGGACTTAGTTTGCCCACACTCCCTTTGGAAGGAACAAATCTGGTCATATTGGAGTAATTTCAAGTTTACAAAGCTAAACTTGTCCTTTGGAGCTCAAATTTGGTGGAACTCCATGGTTTACCATCAAAACCAAACATGTTAAGTCTCAACACCAGTGGTGGGGTGCAACCCCCTGTGACCACTGTCGAACACCTTCTTACAGAAAGGAAAAAACCACCTTAGCCACAGCTAAACCAAACTCCTTTGATTCAAACTCTTAGATTAAGTAACAAACACCTGTATCAAACCCCAGTCAATTGGCCCCTCACTGGTTCAAGTGGAAAGGCCAAAAAACCCAATTTAGACTTCAGTTCATGACTGAGAGGACCAGTATTTCTTGCCTCCTTTGAACAGCTGAAGCTCCCACTAAAACCAAACGACTAGCCACACCCCCAGCAAGTGCCAGGACATGGTAGACACGTCCAAAGTGCCTCAGAGCGCACCAGCATGCCGTGGCATGCCAAAACTGCGCTCTAGGCGCGCTATAGGGAGTCACCGAGGTGGGGGCGACACCCTCGGCCAGTTCCAGCATCCCCCGAGATGTCCAACCTCCTCCCGACAGCCCCTCTGCGTCGGGCAAGCCTCAGGGCCCCTCCTCTCTCGCGCTAGAGCTCGCGTGACGCTTTCCCGCACGCTCCAGAATTGGCCAAGCTTGCGCGACCACGAATGCACGACTCTCCTCTCTCTCTCTCTGCAACAGATGGTTCGGACAGTCCAATACCACGTCCCGAGATCGTGGTTTCAACCCCAACGTCTCTCTGCACTCCATGCGCGCCACGGTGAGTCACTGGCGCTCCGAATTTGCTCACGGTCGCGGGCCTATAAATAGCCCCCTCGCTCCAGCACCCCTCAAATAGCTTTGCCGCATCCACTAGCACCTCACTAGCCACCCGAGCAAACCAGCAGAGCCCCGGTACTCGAGATCAACCGAGGCCCCTCCGCCTCGGAGCTCCGATCGATCTCCGGCTACACGTCGGCTCCTGCGCCCCTCGACCCCACCAAACTGACCCCCTTGACCCCAGGAAGCTTTCCCCCAACTCGCCCGAGATTTTCCGTGTCTCTAGCCACCCCCTCGACCACTTCCCGAAACCCCTCCGCCACGGTCTCCTCGTCGCTGGCGAACCCCTGCCTCCCCGTCGTTGTTTCGACCACTAGCAGGTAGGCGGCGGTCAGGCGAACCCATTCCCGTGTTCATTGGAGCTTGAGCACGTCGGCAACCTCGTCGGCATCCTCCTCCTCCTCTCTGGCCGGAGGTAGGAGACGACCCCGACAGGTGTGCCCCACCTGTCGGTGGCCCAGCCTCCACCCCCACGCTGGCCTCGGCCACTGACCGCAGGGCCCCGCGCGTCAGGTTCAAACCTGACGGCGCGCGTGCCTGGGCAGGCCGTTGGCTCGCCATGGGCCAGCCCAGCTCTGGGCCGAGCCAGGCCAGGAGCTGGCCTATTTTTCTTTTTATTTTAAACATGGATTTCTAAGATTTTTATAAAAACATTTAACAAGTGTAAAAATATAATTCTTCCACTGTTATTTTTCTAAAAATGTGTAGTATTTAATGGTATACTTAGATGAATTTTTCGAGCAACTATCATATTTTACAATATTAAAAAGGCTAAAATGGAATAGTTTTGCTTCTGCTTGGTTGTTTTCAAGAATATTCCTTCAAGGAAAATTAAGACAAGTATTTTTAAAATGATATCCTAGATTTATCAGTAATAGGGAACATTTTTAAAATGACTTTGTGGACTGTTTTTGTGTGAGCTATTCCTTATTTATTGTTTTATCGACGATAGAAAATCCGTGTGATGAGGGAATCTGAGCGGAAGACCTCGAAGACCCCGGATACTTAACTGACCAAGGCAAGCAGCCCTTTGACCATGAATGAGCATATGTTACTTTGCATGTTATAATAGCAAGTATTTCCATTGCATATGATCATAAGTGCCGGTAATCATTTGATATGATTTTACCGAAGGCTCCTCCGGAGTATTTTGCATTGAGCTTGACCCTACCCCTTGAGGGTCATGCTAATATCATGTTGACAAGTAAAAGTAGTAGTAGTTCTATCATAAGCATGATGTTGTCACAAAGCAAGAGTTTACGAAAACCCCGTCGGGTGCCACTAATGCCCGAGGGTGATGATGAGTTAGGTGGTCACTTTTGGTGAAGTGATGCACCCGGTATTTGTGTGAGTATGGTTTTGGAAATGGGATTAGATTTATGATGTGTCGACCGTCCCAACCTTACAAGTACGACCACGTTACCCCTTATGGGACGGGGCTATGTTAATTACTCTGGTCGGTGCTAGCAAAGAGCCACATTACTAGTGGCGGGAGTGATTTGTGGTCACTCTCGTGATGGGGTCGTGCCGGGTAGGATGACTATGCCATTTTTATGAGTTCTAGTCACACCATTGGTCCCCGCATGGTTGGTACTGTCCAGAGTTGGTGCTCGTAAGACGTACGACATGTGGGCTGGGTACCAATCGAGTGGACCTCTTTGTCTAGTATCGTCAGGGGAAAGGCATTGATCGGGTACTTACCTTGGGTATGTGATATACCGCGAGTCGTGGATGACACGGAAGTTTCCCGGATCTCGTGGGTCCAGCGTACTACCTCTGCTGAGTGTAAACTATTCGAATAGCCGTGTCCACGGTCAAGGACAGTTGGGTAATCCTGCTTAAACTACGTCCTGATATTTCCGCGTAAACCAAGTGTGTGTGAGTGAGTGTGTGTGGTGTTGGAAAAAGGTGTTGTTATGAAAGTAATAATATGACCAAGTTCGGTGACTTGGCATATAGGGTGAACCCGGATGGTTCAACCCTCAACTGATATATTGAGGATATGACCAAGTTCGGTGACTTGGCATATAGGGTGAACTCGGATGGTTCAGCCCTTAGAAGATATGTTGATATCTGTAACCTGTTCTTCAAGAGTAATTCTTTATCTTGATGCATATTCATTATCATTCTACCCAGATGAGTTACACTAGAGATGCATGATATTGTTATCCTTCACTTTCATTGTTCATATCTTGGGCTGTTTGCGAGTACATTCTAAGTACTCATTGGCTTGCCACTGGTTATGTTATTGACCAGACATGGAAGGACCGGAGTATGGAGATGAGTATGTGTTCAGCGACACCCCTGCGAACTAGGACGCTTCCGAGTTAGAATGCCTGTCGGTGTAGGCTTGATGGCATGGGCACCCGCTTAGCCCCTTTGTTTTCCGCTATTAGTGTATCCGTGTGATTTGGCCTTAGGCCCTGTCTTGTGAACTTGACCTTTCGATCACGTGTTGTAATAATCGGTACTTGGATGTAAGAGTCTTTATTCAGTATCTGTGTTCGGTGAGCATTGATCTCTGGGATCACTGAGCACGGCGATTCTTGACTAGTAAGTCGGGGTCCCCACAGAGCTGGTATCACAACCATCGTGACTATAGGAAGCCTTAGGTAGCATGGGCGATAGCCGGACAATTAGTGCACATAGATTGACCCAAGAACCGCACCCACTATATATTTCTAACCCTCTCCTCTACACCTTGTAGATGGCTGCCGTACCCGAGACGCTTCTGGAAACAGGCTTTCCTCTGCTTTTGAGTGATAGCCTCGAGAAGTGTCAAGTGCGTCGTACGCCCGTCTTTCTCTACCACGAACACTGGGTCAACGCCGACACCAAGGAGTATCACGTGGACGTGATAGTGAAGGCTAATGACTCCCCAACTAGCTGGTTCTTTGAAGGGCCACAAATGGAGGATCTGATGTTGGCCGTGGAGACTGTGGCACGAGAGGCACTCGTGCGACTCCGCGACATCCTTCCTGAGATAGCGAACGAACCCGCTACTCGTCACTTAGCTTTTGTTAAGGATAAGATAGACGGAAGCTGGACACTTAACCCCTCATCTGAGGACGGGATACCATTAAGGTTTCAGACCTACTTCAGCCTCTCCTCAGACACCTTGACGCATCTTTTGATCAAGGAGCCAACTAGGATTCGCCAAGAGCTGCACCAAGTTAAGGACCTACTTCGTATGGAGAAGATGAAGAATGACAAGGTGAAGAAAGAAGGAGCACCTGTGATATCACCTGGCTTTGCTTTTCGAGGAGGAATACCCCCGCTTCAGGCAGTTCCTCTTCAGAGTCGACGTTTAACCGCAGAAGAGTACACCGAGCTTTTCGCTACCTCACCAACCAAGAGACGTCGAGATGGTTTACTTCCTTCCCCTACCCCTTCAAGGAAAGGAAGCACTAATGAAGATGAATACAGAGATGAAGATGAGGACGAAGATCCCACAGAGCCGGCTTATGAGATCGCGCAGTCGATCGCTTAGCAGCGTAGGATGTACCAAACTTAGGAGTTCTTGTATCAGGATTTTATGACCCAGATGTTGTGTGAACCTGTTGGATGCAAGTCGCATTCTGCCTTGAGCAGCTTGTGAGCGACTGCATTGCTTGCTTTTAAATTAATGCAGTAGTTCTTTTCAAAAACCTTTGTTATAAAACCTTGCACACTAGCACACACCAGACCCCCCTCTTTACTAGAACGTCATCCCTTTCGAGTGCAACCGGTTCAACAGAATTTGACCTGTCTACTCCCCTGACAGTATGGTGAATGCAACTTGCAATATCACTTTCGGCAACCCTGGCTCTGCCTCTTCAGGACAGCAGCAGGGAACCGGAGGGGAAGCTCAAGCTGGAGATCACCATGTGCAGCAAGACGATGTTCCTCCACCGCCGCCTCCCCCTGAAAGCTTGACAATGGCTCCGTTCCTTCAAGCTCTTCGGGAGGAGCGTCAAGCCAACAATGCCGCTATCCGGCAGCTGGCTCAAACCTTGGTGAACCACCCGCCGCAGAACGAGAATGGCAACGGTCGCTCAACTCTCCCCGAGTTTATGCGGACTACGCCGCCCATATTCACGGAGACGACTGAGCCCTTGGATGCTGATGACTGGATCCGCACTATCGAAGACCTTCTCGCGTTGGTCAAGTGCATTGACGACAACGAGAAAGTTCTCTATGAAACCCACTGTCTCGGAGGCACAACCAGAGCCTGCTGGGATGGATTTCAGATCATGCAAGCCAGACAAGTCATCACTTCAGCCGTGTTCAAGGATAGATTCCGCGCCGCTCACATTCCTCCGGGAATGATGACCATTAAGAAGCGGGAATTCCAAGCCTTAAGGCAAGGTAGTGGATCAGTCAAGGAGTATTTGCAGAAGTTCAACCTTCTATCAAGGTATGCACCTGAAGATGTCATCACTGAGGCTGTCAAAGTGGAGCGCTTTATGGAAGGACTACAACAGTCACTCCAGTATCAACTGGTTGTTTGTGAATGTCGGACCTTTAGTGACCTGGTCAATAAGGCTCTTATGTTGGAAGACAAGCGTTGTGCAATGGACGACACTCGTAAGCGCAAGCTGATAGGTAGCGGAGGACCGATCAACTCAAAACCACGACCATGGCAGTCAGCCCCAGCAAGACCCAACTATCAGCAGCAGCAATACAAGCATCCAACATTTCTCCAGAATTACCAACCTGAGCAAGTCAGCGTCAAGCCAGCAAACACTCCGCCAAACAACGGTGGGAGCAAGACCAACCTTCCAGCGCAAGTTACCTATTTCGGGTGTGGACAACCAGGGCACTATTCCACGCAGTGCCCCAATAAGAAACCCATGTTCCTCGCCCCAATGCGCCAAATCCAGGCCAAGGAGCACGAGGCAGGAACCAGGCTCCCCACAATCAGCAGTATCACAGCAAGGGGCGGATTAATCATATTTCCGCAGAAGGGTCACAGGAAGACCCGGACTGCATTCTGGGTATGTTCCTCGTCAGCTCTACCCCAGAAAAAAAATTGTTTGATTGTGGTGCTTCGCATTCCTTTTTTACGCAAAAGTTTGCGGAAAAGTGTGGACTAGAACCTACCTTGCTTCGTGGGCATATGTCAATTCATACCCCGGGAGCAGTTTTGCGATAATCGGTACTTGGATGTAAGACTGTTTATTCAGTATCTGTGTTCGGTGAGCATTGATCTCTGGGATCACTGAGCACGGCGATTCTCGACTAGTAAGTCGGGGTCCCCACATTGAGCCGCCGTATGCCTAGAATTGCATGCTGTCCTAATAGGGAATTATTCCGTAGATATTTTTATGCGTGTCCAGATTGTTTCAATCCCATAGATAAAATGTTCATGTTGTTCGGGACCCTTTGCCATGTATTTTAGAGTAGTTGTTTGCATTTTTGCATGTAGGTTCCGTCGCTTGTTTGCTATGTCGTGTTTAGGACATATTCTCGCATATATGTGTGGCGCTAGTTTATTTTTCGAACCCCACATATTATATATGTTTTCGGGGTAGAAAAATCCATAGAATTTAACTGTGCATTTAGGTTTTGTCTTTCGAGTAAGTTAGTGCGCGTGATATTTTGCCATGTTGCCTGTTTGTTTATTTCGTGTGATTTATTCCGTGCATGATATGAATTAGTTTTGAACTAGAGACGTGCCCTTGGATATGTATCCTAGCCCCTGGTAATTTTGGTTGCAATAGAAATCCATGTTTAGGTGTTGTCTGCTTGTTGTCAACATGCTAGAAAATAGCGCGGATTTGGAGATGCTAAAATATTTCTAAGTCTGAAATTGTTATATTTTGTTGCTGTCTTTCCATGAGTTTTTCTGGTGATCTATAGCTCTTTTGAGGTTGGTGAAATGGAGTTAGTTGTAGTCCTTGAGATTCTCCAGCATGCTATCAATTTTCATGCCATTTGAAGCCCTGTAGCATATAGTTTTTCTGCTGTCAATATGCCTTCAGATTGAAAACTGCATTGTCAAAAACTGATATTTTCACCAAGTCTGAAACTATGTGTGAGATGCCATTTTGTGAGTTCTTTTCCTAGTGATCCATGCTTCCATGCTAGATGTTATTAGTAGGGAGTTGAAGTGCATCTTGCCCTCTACTGTCTCATGTCTTGTTTGAGCATTTTGGATTTATGTAGCTTGTGTTTTGGGGTGTAGAAAATGCCATGTTGCTGATTTGGGCATATTGTGACTATTTCTTGTGTAGCTTGTATTTGTTGAACCGTTGCTCCGTTTTGATCGTGTCCTATATGAAACTTGCTTAGAATCTTGTGTAGTTTCATAATATATTGCTGGTTGTATGTTTTGAAATGTTGTGGCTGCCATTAGCACACATATTGCATTCATGCCATCATATCTTGCGGTGATCACATCTTTTGAACCGTAGCTCCGTTGGAGGTGTTCTCTATGTGTAAATTGATTGGAACGATGCGTAGAATCACGTAAACTACTTTATTTTGCCGTTTAACAAATATTAAAACATGTTATTTCAGATCTGGACAGAATTATAAATTAATGTATGAGGTCATCTCGGAGATGCTATATGTCATTTCCGACCTCATTTAAAATGCCTAGATAGGTTGTTTAATTACGCTTCACCTCTTGCCATGTTTAACCAAATTTAATACTGCCATATACCTTATCGGAATAGAACTAAATAATTCGTATGTGGAGTTTCGTCAATATGCAACTCGTTACATATTGAACTTCACTTAATGTGTAGTGTTTGATTGTTGTGAATTGCCATGCCATGTCTTGCATATATTCAACTGATCATGCATCATAGGTGGATTGCATCTTGTCGTGCATGTGCCGTGGTGAATATCTGTGTTGATTCTTGTTTCCGGTTTGCTTTGTCTTGATAGAGTTCCGCAAGCGTGTCGGAAAGTGAGGACCCGTTCGACTATGTCGGTTCGTCTGTTTCACGGAGTCGTTCTTGTTCCAAGCGGGATCTCAGGCAAGATGACCATTTCCCCATATACCATTACTATCATTGCCATGCTAGTTTTACCATTTCTATCGTTATGTCTCGCTGCCTACCACCTGTTAAATATCAGCCTCTCGACATTGCCATAAAAACCTTAAACTTGTTCACAACCTAGCAAACCACTGATTGGCTATGTTACTGTTTGCTTAACCATGTGTTAGCATTGCTAGTTGCAGGTGCAGTTGCTTCCATGTGATGACATGGGTTCCTTGTTATATCACCATATTATTTTTAAATAATTTAATGCACCTATATACTTGGTAAAAGGTGGAAGGCTTGGCCTTTCTAGCCTGGTGTTTTGTTCCACCTTTGCCCCCTCAGTTTCAGCTACCGGTGTTATGTCCCATAAATGAGCGCTCCTAACATGCTTGGGGTTGTTATGGGGACCCCCTAGATTCTCGTTTTAGGATAAAACTCGTCTGGCAAGGCCCAACACTGGTACTATATTTGCCCAACATAATAATTCTGTTAATACTGAAAAACATAGGGAGTTAGCGCTACCCGAGGAGTAATTCAACATAATACAGGGAGGGCTAATGCTGATGGTGCTGGTCCAAAACAGAGCACCGTGCGGGGCCAACCCGGGGCAACTCGGGTGATGTCTATGTAATGCCCCAAGTTTGTAGCCTTCCCTTTTTGGAACCTTCTTCATGTGGGTCCAACTTGTCATGGACATGAGAGCTATCTATGCTTATGATTTCATGTGGAGCTCCCCTTGTTATTCTTCCTTGCATGCATGCATGCCATATTATTTCATGTCCATGTCCTTGTGATGTTGCATTGTGTTCTTATGAGGTGATGTGATGCTTGTGATCTTGTGTGATATGTGGTTTGTGAAATGTGTGGTGTGGTGCAACTCTAGAAGTATGCATGTGTTAGTAGGACAACCTTGTGATTTGCTTAGGTTTTAAAAACCCTTCCCTCTCCCTTTTATTCCAAGCTCAAGATTCACTTGAGCCTACCCTGATTTAAAAATGCCCAAGTGCTAGCTTTGTTTTGTGGTGATTGGAGATGTGGTTTGCTGTTTTAAAAAGGTGTTGTAGATGGTGCAAGGAATTACAAAACAGACCCTATAATTCTGTTTTGTAAAATATTTACTTGCTCCTAAAATCTTGTTTCTATTTTTATTAAATAGGGTATAAATTCTTATGTCTAGGGATGTGCTAGCTTTATTTTTAGCACTTGTAGATTTCTTTTTGCATTTCTTTTCCTCTCTATCTTTTCTATAAATGGAATAGCCCCAGGGCTTTGCTTTTCTCTTATGTTGTGCCACCTGGTAGGCTTCCTCCCTCCTAGCGGCCAATTCCCTCTCTCTCTCACGCCAGAGCCCACTTCCACGTCCCTCCTTACTCCTCTGACGGTGTCTACACCCCTCTGCCTGCTTTCCGTCCTGCATCAGAGAGAAGGATCAGCCGCCGTGAGGCACAAACATCGAGGTCCCCCCATATATGTGGACGTCCGTGCCTCCCCTCTCCTAGGGTTCCCCTCTCTCCAATCCGCCGCCGCCCCTCCATTCCCCATCTCTCTTCTCCCCCCAAAGGTGAGTCTCTGCAGCTCGAATCAGAGAGAGGAGAGAAGCACCGCCAGCGTCTACCCCTGCATCCGCCGTTGTTCGGCGCAGCCCTCATGTCCAGGGGCATGGGGAAGTACCCCGCGCTCCATCCCCGCCATCGCTGAGGTCGAGGAGCAACCTCAACGACGGCCAGGAGCTCTCCATCGCCTCGTCCCAGGAGTTCTCCTTCTTCTTCCTTGGTTCTACATCGGCCTGCAGCAGGGCTTCCTTCGGCGCGTCTTCTTCCGCTCCGATCCGGCTTCCTCCACCGTGCGACTTCCCTCTTCCTTCCCTAGGTGAGGGGCCTCGCCTCCTTCCTTCCTCCCTCCTTCTCCTCGACTGGATCGACTAGGGTTCGCCAGGGCATGTGGCTGAAATTCCAGATTAGTGAGATTTTCACTAAGTCTGAGAATCTGTTTATATTTTCTTCTCCTGTAGATGAGCTTGTGCAGGTCAATGTGTTGTGATTCAGCCTTAGCTTTCAACTGGAAAGTTGAAGCTTATATTTTTGTCTAGGTCCCTATAAATTTTCATTCCATTTGGAATCCTGTAGATATTTTTTTGGCTGCTGTCAAAATGCTTCAGAGCAGAAACAGATAGTGAGAATCTGGAATTTTCACTAAGTCCCTGAAATCTGATATTTTTGGGCAAGTTTGCAACTGTGTAACTTTCTGTGTGAAACTCCTTTGTGTGATATTTTTTGCTTGTGCTTGTATTACTCTTGGATAGGTATTGCCACATATATTATTTGGCATATTTGGGTGGCTGTAGGTGCTTTGCATGTAGCTCACAAAGTGCTATGATGCTGTTTATGGCAGATTGGGTAGTTTTGGTATTTTGATGTTTGTGAGTGCATAGTTGATGGTGTGGTGATATTCTTTGCACCACCCCATCCATGTTGGTTTGTTTTATGTCTTGGCTACCTGGAAATACCAGAGTTGAGCCATTGGAGTGTGTTGTGATGAATTTGACACGCAGGGCTTCATATCTTGTCTCGTTGTTTCCCGTTGATCCGTAGCTCCGTTTGTAATGTTCTTTATATGATTTTGCATCGTTTTCACGAGACACATCTGATCATGTCATTCTCATACATGTCAAGATAACTTAGAGTGCATTCCTGTCAAGGAACATGTATTTACTTCTCAAGCTTGTGTTAGTGAGTAGCATAGAGTTGCATGCTCATATTCATCTCATGCATCATGTGTTTGTTGCATCTTGAGGTGCTGCTGTTCATTGGATGCTATTTTTATGTTGGGTAGCACCGGGATTGGAGAACGAGTACGTGGATTCGGGAGAGTACGTGTAGGACGAAGAAGAGCAGTTCCAAGCTGAGGATATCACACGCAAGATGATATGACCTTGATTCCATCTCTAGAGTTGTTATGCTAGATTACGTTTCCTTTGTCATATGCTCGCTGCCTACCACTGAAATAATTGCCTCCTGAATTTCCATGAAACCCAAACACTTATTCCTTCCTAGCAAGTCTTGAATGGCTAAGTAGGCATTGCTCAGCTACTAATGTTAGCGTTGCTAGATGCAGGTGCATTTGTCTCATGTGATAACATGAGTTTGATATCATTATGTTAAATCTGTTATTTAATTAATGCACCTATATACTTGGTAAATAACAGAAGGCCTAGCGTTTTGCCGGGTGTTTTGTTCCGTTATTGCCGCCATAGTTACCGGCTACCGATGTTTGATTCCATAATGATCGCTCCTAACACGTTCGGGGTTGTTATGGGGACCCCCTCGATAAATCGCGTAGTGTTAAGACTTGTCCGGCAGGACCCAACATTGGTGTTAATTTGCTAATCACTTAATAATAATCTGCATAGGGAATGGCCTACCAGAGGAATTTAATCAACAACCAGGGCCAGTGCTCCTCATGAGTGTTGGTCCAAACTAGAGCACCGTACGGGGCCACCCCGGGGCAACTCGGGAGATTTCTCTGGCCAATGTACGCTTCGCTTATCCAGTGTGTCTTGAGACTGAGATACGCGGCTCCTATTAGGGTCGTCGACACGTCGGGAGGTCCTGCTAGTCTTGTCTTACCTTAGCGATATATCTTGCGTATAGGATTCCCGGTGAAGCTTTTGTTGTCCCCAGAGTTGAGGTTTTCCTCTAAGGAATCCGACGAGATCACGAGATTCGTGATAGAGGATAACTTTGCGCCCCGTGTATGTTTGTGATGGACTAGTTGGAGCACCCCTGCAGGATTTAATCTTTCTGAAAGCTGTGCCCGCGGTTATGTGGCAACTTGGAATATTTTGTGTTGGGGAATGTCGCATGGGAAACAAAAAATTTCCTGTACGCACGAAGACCTATCATGGTGATGTCCATCTACGAGAGGGGATTTCCGATCTACGTACCCTTGTAGATCACACAACAGGAAGCGTTAAGAAACGCGGTTGATGTAGTGGAACGTCTTCACGTCCCTCGAACTGCCCCATGAACCGTCCCATGAACCGTCCCGCGATCCATCCCACGAACCGTCTTGCGATCCGTTGCACGAACCGTCTTGCAATCCGTCTCATGATCCGTTCTGATCTAGTGCCGAACGGACGACACCTCCGCGTTCAACACACGTACAGCTTGACGATGATTTGGCCCTCTTGATCCAGCAAGAGAGACTAAGAGGTAGATGAGTTCTCCGGCAGCGTGACGGTGCTCCGGAGGTTGGTGGTGATCTATCCCAGCAGGGCTCCGCCCGAGCTCCGCAGAAATACGATCTAGAGGAAAAACCGTGGAGGTATGTGGTCAGGCTGCCTTGGCAAAGTTGTCTCAAATCATCCCTAATACCTCAGTATATATAGGAGGGAGGGGGAGGGACCTGCCTTGAGGCTCAAGAGAGCCCCAAGGGGTCGGCCGAAGCAAGGGGGGAAGTCCTCCCCTTCCAATCCTAGTCCAACTAGGATTGGAAGGTGGAGTCCTTCTCCACTTTCCCACTTCCCCTTTTTTTTTCATTTGATATCTTTCTCCCCTGCGCATAGGGCCTCTTGGGCTGTCCCACCAGCCCACTAAGGGATGGTGCGGCACCCCAAGGCCTATGGACTTCCCGCGGGTGGGCTGCCCCCCGGTGAACATCCGGAACCCATTCGTCACTCCCGGTACGTTCCTGGTAATGCTGAAAACTTTCCGGTAATCAAATGAGGTCATCCTATATATGAATCTTTGTCTCCGGACCATTCTGGAAACCCTCGTGACGTCCATGATATCATCCGGGACTCCAAACAACATTCGGTAACCAACCATATAACTCAAATACGCATAAAACATCACCGAACCTTAAGTGTGCAGACCCCGCGGGTTCGAGAACTATGTAGACATGAACCGAGGGACTCCTCGGTCAATATCCAATAGCAGGACCTGGATGCCCATAATGGATCCTACATATTCTCCGAAGATCTTATCGGTTGAACCTCAGTGCCAAGGATTCATATAATCCCATATGTCATTCCCTTTGTCCTTCGGTATGTTACTTGCCCGAGATTCGATCGCCAGTATCCGCATACCTATTTTAATCTCGTTTACCGGCAAGTCTCTTTACTCGTTCCGTAATACAAGATCCCGTGACTTATACTAAGTCACATTGCTTGCAAGGCTTGTGTGTGATGTTGTATTACCGAGTGGGCCCCGAGATACCTCTCCGTCACACGGAGTGACAAATCCCAGTCTTGATCCATACTAACTCAACGGACACCTTCGGAGATACCTGTAGAGCATCTTTATAGTCACCCTTGTGACGTTTGATACACACAAGGTATTCCTCCGGTGCGAGTGAGTTATATGATCTCATGGTCATAGGAATAAATACTTGACACACACAAAACAGTAGCAACAAAATGACACTATCAACATGCTACGTTCATTAGTTTGGGTCTAGTCCATCACATGATTCTCCTAATGATGTGATCCCATTATCAAGTAACAATTCTTGCCTATGGTCAGGAAACCTTGACCATCTTTGATCAACGAGCTAGTCAACTAGAGGCTTACTAGGGACAGTGTTTTGTCTATGTATCCACACAAGTATTGTGTTGCCAATCAATACAATTATAGCATGGATAATAAACAATTATCATGAACAAAGAAATATAATAATAACTAATTTATTATTGCCTCTAGGGCATATTTCCAACATTTTGTTAACATCTGGTAATAGATAACTTAAACTTAAGCTAATAAAATTGCCAACTGTGTGCGTAACCGTGACTGTCCCCTTCGAAGATCTCTCTTCGATCAGGAACACAGTGGGGTTATGATTGACGTAGGTAGGTGTTCAGGATCACTTAGTAATCATCTATTATCGGCCGTTAGAATAGACCACCTTCATACATGTTCTACGTAAGTTATCCACCATATAAAGTTTAGGATGCTGCAACCTAAACACTCCTTCTTCCAACCCAATAACTTGACTAGTTCTGGCACCGAGGTCATAGATTGCTGAGTCCCCGTGGCTCACAGATTCCTTCACAACACCAACAGGTTCAGGTACCCCCGAGACAGGTGATCTCGACGGCACTCAGCTGGTGTGGCAGTACGATGAGGAGAACGACCGTCTGTACGTGAACTATCCAGAAGATTGAGGCGTGGTCATGATCATGGGCAAGCATGCAGGGTAGCATAGTCATTTCCCTTGTTTTGTAGTCCGTAGTGGAACTACCTTGTTTGGATGCGTGATGTAACTCTGATATATTTATGAGATGAAAGTTGAATCCCTTATTGTCATTCCTCTATATTTTATGTATGTGCTGTGTTACCATGTTTGCAAAACGCTTAGATGCGCTTCTTTCCAATTCGGGGCCTTGATCCCAAACTCGGAAAGGACCGCATCTTAGTCATTACAAGTTGGTAATCAGAGCCTTATGACCATAGGAGCCTTTGTGTGATCGTACTTGGCCGAGTCGAGTCTAGTAAAATGTTTTGAGCCTTAGTTATATCGGAGAGTAGGATTATTTTTTCTCCTCTTCCATGCTCTGGTGAGGTTCCCGTCTTAGGAAATCTTAATTCTACTCCTCTTCTCGCTCAATTTTTTTTTAGGATCACGTGGGTATTTGTGAAATATATATGATTTTGATGTGACAGAGTTCTGTCCTTGTGCCTCCTGTCTGCCTTGATTTCTTCCGGGGAGTTGAGCTCCAGGGGATTCTTGCGCACATCGCCATCATTCAGATTTGTGAGTATCTAAGAATGAAGGATGTTCGTTATTGCTTCAATACTGGTAGTAGCGAGATAACCCCGATGTCCCCAGTACTGGTGCAGATTGTTCGGGAGTACTGCCATACTTGGTATCGTTGTGATCACGAGGGTCTGTTGTAGATGAAGGTCCGAGATGCTGGTTGTGTGTTGATGGATGTGATACAGGTGACGGGTTAGTATAGGAGTTGTGTGATATTACTCCTTGTATCCGTGTACCAGATTGCATGACCAGTTATTTTGGGAATTCATAGGTGGGATATCAAGTAGTATCTTATAGGACTATCTTCCTACAGATGCATGATGGAGGTTGGGATTCGATGTTCAGTGGGTGTGTTTGTTCACGGTCGTCTTACAGCGGTTGTCGCTGTGTCTTAAAGAGTCATTGTAGCTCGCTACGACTCGAGGATACTTCGTATGTCGTGTGCACTACCTTGCACAGGATGGCTACTGTAAATTCGAGCCCTTGCGATCTTATCCGCGAAGATATTGGATGAAATCTCGATCATATGTTTGTTCCGAGCAGTTCTAGCTCATACTTGTTTGAAGTGGTCTTAATCAGAATTTTGTCGACCGTCACTTTGAGGAAGCATTCTTACTATTTTGTTCGAGTGCAATTGTTTTATTCCTGTTCAGATATTTCTGTCATTTTGATTCATCTATATCTTCAATTTATTCTGTGGGCTAATATGTTGTCCGTCTTCAGGATGGCTCCACCAACGCGTGAGAACCCATTGCGTGAGAATGTGCCGCCACCATCTCCTCCTCCGGAGAATCCTCCTCCGCCGCCTCCTCATCCTGCAGAGGCCTAGCAAGCGGTGATGGCTGCTACAAATGCAAACACCCAGATGCTGCTACAGTTGTTGCAAGAGAGAGCTAATCAGCAGCAAGGCAATTTCCAACATGGTGGCAATTAGTTTGCTAATCTGAGTCAGTTCCTGTCGAATCAGCCAAAGACTTTCACTTCCTGTGACCAGCCATTTGATGCCGAGGATTGGATCCGTGATATGAACAAGCATTTCGAGTGTAGCAATGTTCGTCCTGAGGATTTCGTCAAATTTGCTACTTTCCAGCTGAAGGGGCAAGCATCTATCTGGTGGCAACAGCTGAAGGATTCCAGAGGCGCTAGAGTGATCACTTGGGATGAGTTCTGCCATGACTTCAGGTCCCACTACATTCCTTCCAGCTTCATGGAGGAAATGCGTGATAAGTTCTCGCGTTTGAAGGAGGGTGGCAATTCCGTGTACAAGTACAACGTTGAGTTCCACGAGCTAGCCCGATATGCCTTGCAGGATATCCCTGATCAGAAGAGCAAGATTTATCAGTTCAGAGGTGGCTTGAAAGAAGATTTGCAGTTAGCTCTTGCTTTGCACGATCCTAAGGAGTTCGATAAGTTCTAGAACTTAGCTCTCAGGGTAGAGGCAGCCTTTCTCAGGGTGGAGAATTCTAAGAAGCGCTTCAGAGATTCCAGCTCTTCCTCTACTCAGGTGGTTCAGAAGCAACATAAGTTTTGGGTGTCTCCTCCTCCTCCTCGGCACTCGCAGCTGCTCAAGCATTCTGGTGGCCGTGGTTCTTCCCACCCTTCCAACCCTGTCTTTCAGCAGAGATTCCAGCATCAGAAGTAAGGGCCTCCTCACACTCAGTACCGATAGCCAGCAGAGGTTACTTGTCACAAGTGTGGGCAGAAGGGTCATTATGCCAACAAGTGCACTTCTCAGCTCTGTCTGCCGCCTCCTCCTCTAGGCAAACCTCCAAGCAATGCTCTTGTCAAGTTCAACCCCAGATCAGCTCGAGTCAACATGGTGAATGCAGTTGAAGCAGACAACTCTTTGATGTGATCATGGGTAACCTTTCAGTCAATGATTTTCCTGCTAAAGTCTTGTTTGATTCTGGTGCTTCACATTGTTTTATGTCAAAGTCATTTTTCATCAAGCATGATTTTCCCTCGACAATTTTGCATAGACCTTTGGGTGCTGTTTCTCCGGGTGCTCAAATGAGGTCAAATTCTAGAGTTCCTGATGTCAATGTCAAGATAGGAAGTTATTCTTTTCCGGCTTCTCCGTATGTCTTGGGCAATTCTGATATTGACTTGATCCTTGGTATGGACTGGCTGGCCATGAACAAGGCATCGATTGATTGTGAAGCTAAAGAAGTGAAGCTTACCCACTCTTTGGAAGACGTGATTATATTCGCAGCGCGCGATGATACAATCCGTCTGTTCTCTTTGAATGAAAAGGGTGAGATTAATCCTATTTTGCAAGTCCCAGTGGTCTTCGAATATGAAGATGTGTTTCCTGAAGAGCTCCCAGGCATGCCTCTGCACCGAGAAGTTGAATTTGTGATTGAGCTTGAGCCAGGTACCGAGCCGGTGTGCAAACGGCCGTACAAATTGGGTCCAGAAGAGTTGAAGGAACTTAAGAGGCAACTCGATGAGCAGGAGCGTTTGGGTCTGATCAGACCGAGCTCGTCTCTGTGGGGCTGTGGAGTTCTATTTGTCAAGAAGAAGGATGGCACGGACCGACTATGTGTCGATTACCGTCTATTGAACAAGAAGACAATCAGGAACAAATATCCACTTCCGAACATAACTGAGTTGTTCGAATAGTTGAAAGGTGCTAAGGTCTTCTGCAAGCTCGATCTCAGAATGGGCTATCATCAAATTCGCATTCCCGAAGAAGATATTCCGAAGACTGCCTTCAGGACTAGTTTTGGCTCATATGAGTATACGGTCATGTCTTTTGGTCTAGCTAATGCTCCTCCGACATTCTGTCGATTGATGAACTACATATTCTCTCCGTTCAAGAATGACTTTGTCTTCCTCTATCTCGACGACATTCTGGTCTTTTCTGAAACTGAGGAAGAACATGAAGAACATCTCAGATTGGTGCTTGATAAGCTGAGAGAGTAGAAGTTGTATGCCAAGTTTTCCAAGTGTGAGTTCTGGCTGAAAGAAGTTGTCTATCTTGGTCACATTATCTCTGCCGAGGGCATCAAAGTTGATCCGTCCAAGGTTCAGGCCATTGTTGAATGGGAGCCTCCGCAGAATGTGAAGCAGCTTCAAAGCTTTCTCGGGCTTGCAGGCTATTGTAGAAGGTTCGTTGAGAACTTCTCCAAGATCGCCAAGCCGCTCTCAAGTATTCTTCAGAAAGGTGTGAAATATGCTTGGTCTCTAGAGTGTCAGTTGGCCTTCGATACACTCAAAGAGAAGCTCACCTCCACTCCAGTCTTGGTTCCTCCGGATGATTCCAAGTCTTACCAGGTGTTCTGCGACGCGTCTCTCCATGGTCTTGGTGCAGTTTTGATGCAAGAGAAGAAGGTGGTTGTTTATACCTCCAGGCAGTTGAAGCCAACGGAGAAGAACTATACTGTGCATGATCTTGAGCTAGCAGCTGTGATACACACTCTGATGACTTGGAGACACCTCTTGTTGGAACATAAGGTTGAAGTGTTCACCGATCACAAGAGTCTCAAGTACATCTTCACTCAGCCTAACTTGAATCTTCGGCAAACATGTTGGGTGGAAATGCTCCAGGATTTTAATCCGAGTGTTGAGTACACGCCAGGAAAAGCTAATGTCGTGGCAGATGCCTTGAGCAGAAAGGCGTACTTCATCAGTCTCATTCTGCAACCTCTCCAACCTGGTCTTTGTGAGTCTTTCAGGAAGCTCAACCTTCAGTTAGTACCTCAGGGATTTCTTGCAAACCTTCAAATCTCTCCTACCTTGGAAGATCAAGTCCGAGCAACAGAGCTTCTTGACGCTATGGTGAAGAAAGTCAAGATTGGCGTGGAAAAGAGTCTTCCCAAGTATAAGTGCTTCAATGTTGATGCCAGAGACACATTGTTCTTCGACGATCGTCTTGTCATCCCGAAAGGTGATCTCAGAAAGGTAATCATGGAAGAAGCTCATAACTCTGTGCTCTCTATTCATCCTGGAAGCTCCAAGATGTACCACGACTTGAAACATACCTTCTGGTGGACTCGTATGAAGCGTGAGATTGCTTAGTTCGTAAATGAATGTGATGTATGTGGAAGGGTGAAAGCAGAGAATCAATGTCCAGCAGGTCTTTTGCATCCTTTGCCCATTACCGAGTGGAAGTTCGATCACATTGAGATGGATTTCGTCACCGGGTTTCCGAAGTCCAAGAAGGGTAATGATGCCATCTTCGTCGTCATCGACAAGTTGAGTAAAGTGGATCATTTTCTTCTAGTCAAGGATCTCTTGATTGTGTCCAGGATTGTGTCCTTGCACGGCGTGCCTATGATGATCTCTTCGGATCGCGGAAGTATCTTCAATTCCAAGTTCTGGGATTCTTTTCAGTCTGCTATGGGCACGAAGATCCGCTTCAGCACAACTTTTCATCCTCAGACTAGCGGTCAAGTGGAGCGAGTCAATCAAGTTCTTGAGGATATGCTGAGAGCCTGTGTTATCTCTTTTGGTATGAAGTGGGAGGATTGTCTACCTTTTGCGGAGTTCTCGTATAACAACAGTTATCAAGCTAGTTCTCGCAAGGCTACGTTTGAAATTCTCTATGGCAGGAAGTGCCGTACCCCGCTCAACTGGTCTGAGACCGGTGAGCGTCAGATCCTTGGGAATGATTTGATATAAGAAGCTGAGGAGATGTGTCAGGTCATTCGCGACAACCTCAGAGCAGCTCAGTCCCGTCAGAAGAGCTATTATGATAGCAAGCACAGTGACATGTCTTATGAGCTTGATGACTTCGTCTATCTCAAGGTGTCGCCTATGAAGGGTATGCAGCGCTTTGGCATCAAAGGCAAGCTTGCGCCTTGTTTCGTTGGTCCGTTCAGAGTGGTTGGCAAGAGAGGCGACCTTGCGTACCATCTTGAGCTCCCGTCAAACTTTGCAAATGTCCATGATGTGTTCCATGTTTCTCAGCTTCGGAGGTGCTTCAAGACCCCCGAGCGCACTGTTCATCTTCAAGACATCGACCTTCAGCCTGACCTATCTTATCGTGAGCATCCAGTTGCGGTTCTCGAGGCGACTAAGCGCAAGACCCGCAACAAGACTGTCAATTTTCTCAAAGTGCAATGGTCACACCATTACAATAAAGAGTCTACTTGGGAACGCGAGGATCACCTCCGTTCTGAATTTCTAGAGTTCTTTCAGGCGTAGATCTTGGGGCGAGAACTCTTTGTAGTGTGGGAGAGTTTGTAGTGCCCCAAGTGTGTAGCCTTCCCTTTTTGGAACCTTCTTCATGTGGGTCCAACTTGTCATGGACATGAGAGCTATCTATGCTTATGATTTCATGTGGAGCTCCCCTTGTTATTCTTCCTTGCATGCATGCATGCCATATTATTTCATGTCCATGTCCTTGTGATGTTGCATTGTGTTCTTATGAGGTGATGTGATGCTTGTGATCTTGTGTGATATGTGGTTTGTGAAATGTGTGGTGTGGTGCAACTCTAGAAGTATGCATGTGTTAGTAGGACAACCTTGTGATTTGCTTAGGTTTTAAAAACCCTTCCCTCTCCCTTTTATTCCAAGCTCAAGATTCACTTGAGCCTACCCCGATTTAAAAATGCCCAAGTGCTAGCTTTGTTTTGTGGTGATTGGAGATGTGGTTTGCTGTTTTAAAAAGGTGTTGTAGATGGTGCAAGGAATTACAAAACATACCCTATAATTCTGTTTTGTAAAATATTTACTTGCTCCTAAAATCTTGTTTCTAGTTTTATTAAATAGGGCATAAATTCTCATGTCCAGGGATGTGCTAGCTTTATTTTTAGCACTTGTAGATTTCTTTGTGCATTTCTTTTCCTCTCTATCTTTTCTATAAATGGAATAGCCCCAGGGCTTTTCTTTTCTCTTATGTTGCGCCACCTGGTGGGCTTCCTCCCTCCTCGCGGCCCAGTCCCTCTCTCTCTCATGCTAGAGCCCACTTCCACGTCCCTCCTTCCTCCTGTGACGGCGTCTACACCCCTCTGCTTGCTTTCCGTCCTGCATCAGAGAGAAGGAGCAGCCGCCGTGAGGCACAAACGTCGAGGTCCCCCCCATATATGTGGACGTCTGTGCCTCCCCTCTCCTAGGGTTCCCCTCTCTCCCATCCGCCGCCACTCCATTCGCCATCTCTCTTCTCCCCCAAAAGGTGAGTCTCTGCAGCTCGAATCAGAGAGAGGAGAGAAGCACCGCCAGCATCTACCCCTGCATCCGCCGTCGTCCGGTGCAACCATCATGTCCAGGGGCACGGGGAAGTACCCCGCGCTCCATTCCCGCCATTGCTGAGGTCGAGGAGCGACCTCAACGACAGCCAGGAGCTCGCCATCGCCTCGGCCCCGGAGTTCTCCTTCTTCTTCCTCGGTTCTACATCGGCCTGCAGCAGGGCTTCCTTTGGCGCGTCTTCTTCCCCTCCGATCCGGCTTCCTCCATCGTGCGACTTCCCTCTTCCTTCCCTAGGTGAGGAGCCTCGCCTCCTTCCTTCCTCCCTCTTTCTCCTCGACTCGATCGACTAGGGTTCGCCGGAGTTACTCTGTTAGGGAGAGATCTTGCTTGCATGTGCGTGTGTCTGTTGGTGGTGTGTTCGGTAGGGACGAAGCAGAGCAGGGGCTTACCCCCATTCTGGTAGCAGCAGTAGGGTAGTGGTTCCCCTTCGTGGGGAGCAGCAGTAGCAGATCAGCCCGACGTCCTTCCTGTCGCTGTCGACTCGGCGTGCCAAGCAGAGCACCAGGTGCCCGTGCTAGTTTACCTGGTAGATTCCCTTCTATGTGTCATACATCGTATCATAGCGCAGTGGTAACAGCATGTGTGTGTTCTTGTGAGCTCGTGGGTTCGAGTCCCAGGGGATGCACCCCCCCTTTTTGCATTTTATTTGTGGCAGTAGTGTAGCGCAGCAGAACAACTTATCGTGTTTGGAGTCCCTCCTGTGTCAAACAACTTGGCCCTAGCAGAGTGGTAGAGCTGCAGTTTGTGGTTCCAGAGGTACAGGGTTCGACCCCTTCCTCCTCCTTTTTTTCGTGTTGTGCATTTATTTTCTTGTGTTGTTTGCATCCTGGCTTGTGTAGTTGTTGCTATGGTGTGCATCACACCAAGAGGGTGATTTAACTTCCCTCACAACAACATTATATGCATAATAGTTTTGACGATTGTGTGTAGTTGCCCATGTATAGGAGTTGAACCTTGTGTATAGGTGTTCTAGTTGATAAGTGTGCATGAGAGGCTTGATATGTGTGGTGTTGTAGTGCTTTTACCCCCCCCTTTTGTTGCACAAGTGTGATGTTGTGTGTGTTAGCTAATGCTTGGGAGTTAGCTTAGCATGTACATAGGTGTAACTTACATGTTGTGGAGTGTTTGGTGATGTTTATGTGCATGAGAGTGGTGCAAGCACCAAGGGTGGCATATTTCACCTCTTGTGCAATATGTGATGTGAGTGTGTGTGTGGGTTCCCCCCTCACCTACCTTGTGTGTGTAGGTGCTCTTGTCATGATGTGTGTGTAGCTAGTGGTGGTGATACTAGCAAGTGTAGGTGATTCTATGTTGTGCTTGTACATGTGATGGTGTGTTGGTGTGCCAAGGCACATAGGCAAGAGGTATACCCCTCATGTACCCCATTGATGTTGTGGACCTATGCAAGTGCTTGTGTAGATATAGTTCTAGTGAATAGCATAAGCGATGATGCACTATTCACTACATATGATTCTAAGTAGTTTTTTCCTTCCTAGTTTGTGCTCATTTGTTCCAAGCAAGTGCATAGGTATTTTATATGCTTTTGGGCTAGAATCATCCCAGGAATCCATTGGTGAAATCATTTTTGCTTGGAACATTTTCTGGAGATGACATATTTCAGATTTGTTCCATGTTTAGAGCTTGGTTCCATGTGATGTGGTGAGCCCAAGGGTTTGTTTCTTGGTTGTAGTAGTAGAGGGTGACCCCCTCTACCACATATTGGTTTTGTTTCATGCTTAGGAATCCATATGTGCAAGTTGTGACCAATCAAAGTAGGCATGTGGCTGAAATTCCAGATTAGTGAAAATCTGAGAATCTGTTTATATTTTCTTCTCCTGTAGATGAGCTTGTGCAGGTCAATGTGTTGTGATTCAGCCTTAGCTTTCAACTCGAAAGTTGAAGCTTATATTTTTTTCTAGCTCCCTGTAAATTTTCATTCCATTTGGAGTCCTGTAGATATTGTTTTGGCTGCTGTCAAAATGCTTCAGAGCAGAAACAGATAGTGAGAATCTGGAATTTTCACTAAGTCCCTGAAATCTGATATTTTTGGGCAAGTTTGCAGCTGCGTAACTTTCTGTGTGAAACTACTTTGTGTGATATTTTTTTGCTTGTGATTGTAGTACTCTTGGATAGCTACTGCCACATATATTATTTGGCATATTTGGGTGGCTGTAGGTGCTTTGCATGTAGCTCACAAAGTGCTATGATGCTGTTTATGGCAGATTGTGTAGTTTTGGTATTTTGATGTTTGTGAGTGCATAGTTGATGGTGTGGTGATATTCTTTGCACCACCCCATCCATGTTGGTTTGTTTTATGTCTTGGCTACCTGGAAATACCAGAGTTGAGCCATTGGAGTGTGTTGTGATGAATTTGACACGTAGGGCTTCATATCTTGTTTCGTTGTTTCCCGTTGATCCGTAGCTCTGTTTGTAATGTTCTTTATATGCGTTTGCATCGTTTTCACGAGACACATCTGATCATGTCATTCTCATACATGTCAAGATAACTTAGAGTGCATTCCTGTCCAGGAACATGTATTTACTTCTCATGCTTGTGTTAGTGAGTAGCATAGAGGTGCATGCTCATATTCATCTCATGCATCATGTGCTTGTTGCATCTTGAGGTGCTTTTGTTCATTGGTTGCTATTTTTATGTTGGGTAGCACCGGGATCGGAGAACGAGTACGTGGATTCAGGAGAGTACGTGCAGGACGAACAAGAGCAGTTCCAAGCTGAGGATATCACACACAAGATGATATGACCTTGATTCCATCTCTAGACTTGTTATGCTAGATTACGTTTCCTTTGTCATATGCTCGCTGCCTACCACTGAAATAATTGCCTCCTGAATTTCCATGAAACCCAAACACTTATCCCTTCCTAGAAAATCTTGAATGGCTAAGTAGGCTTTGCTTAGCTACTAATGTTAGCGTTGCTAGATGCAGGTGCATTTGTCTCATGTGATAACATGAGTTTGATATCATTATGTTAAACCTGTTATTTAATTAATGCACCTATATACTTGGTAAATAACGAAAGGCCTAGCCTTTTGCCGCGTGTTTTGTTCCGTTATTGCCACCATAGTTACCGGCTACCGGTGTTTGATTCCATAATGATCGCTCCTAACACGTTCGGCGTTGTTATGGGGACCCCCTCGATAGATCGCATAGTGTTAAGACTTGTCCGGCAGGACCCAACATTGGTGTTAATTTGCTAATCACTTAATAATAATCTGCATAGGGAATGGCCTACCAGAGGAATTTAATCAACAACCCGGGCTAGTGCTCCTCATGAGTGTAGGTCCAAACTAGAGCACCGTGCGGGGCCATCCCGGGGCAACTCGTGAGATTTCTCTGGCCAGGGTACGCTTCGCTTATCCGGCGTGTCTTGAGACTGAGATACGCGGCTCTTATCAGGGTCGTGGACACGTCGGGAGGTCCTGCTAGTCTTGTCTTACCTTAGCGATATATCTTGCGTATAGGAATCCCGGTGAAGCTTTGGTTCTCCCCGGAGTTGAGGTTTTCCTCTAAGGAATCCGATGAGATCACGAGATTCGTGATAGAGGATTAATTTGCGGCCCGTGTACGTTTGTGATGGACTAGTTGGAGCAGCCCTGCAGGGTTTAATCTTTCGGAAAGCAGTGCTCGCGGTTATGTGGCAACTTGGAATATTTTGTTAACATCCGTTAATAGATAACTTAAACTTAAGCTAATAAAATTGCCAACTGTGTGCGTAACCGTGACTGTCCCCTTCGAAGATCTCACTTCGATCGGGAACACAATGGGGTTATGATTGACGTGGGTAGGTGTTCAGGATCACTTAGTGATCATCTATTATCGACCGTTAGAATAGACCACCTTCATACATGTTCTACGTAAGTTAGCCACCATATAAAGCTTAGGATGCTACAACCTAAACACTCCTTCTTCCAACCCAATAACTTGACTAGTTCTGGCACCGAGGTCATAGATTGCTAAGTCCCTGTGTCTCACAGATTCCTTCACAACACCAACAGGTTCGGGTACCCCCGAGACAGGTGATCCCGACGACACGCAGCTGGTGTGGCAGTACGATGAGGAGAACGACCGTCTGTAGGTGAACTATCTAGAAGATTGAGGCGTGGTCGTTATCATGGGCAAGCATGTAGGGTAGCATAGTCATTTCCCTTGTTTTGTAGTCTGTAGCGGAACTACTTTGTTTGGATGCATGATGTAACTCTGATATATTTATGAGATGACAGTTGAATCCCTTATTGTCATTCCTCTATATTTTATGTATGTGTTGTGTTACCATGTTTGCGAAACGCTTAGATGCGCTTCTTTCCAATTTGGGGCCTCGATCCCCAAATCGGAAAGGACTACATATTAGTCGTTACAGTCTATCAGGCCACCGTACGCTTCACTTATCCGTCGTGTCCTGAGAACAAGATACGCGGCTCCTATCAGGATTGTCGACACGCTGGGCGGCCTTGTTGGACTTGTTTTACCTTTATCGAGCGTCTTGTGCGAGGGATTCCGAGGATGCTTTGAGCCAACTCGAGGTTGAGGTTTTCCAATAGGTATCCGAGGAGATCACGAGCTTCCCTGATCGAGGTCAATCCGTAGCAGCGTGTGGTAGTTTGTGATGGACTAGTTGGAGCACCCCTGCAGGGTTAAAATCTTTTGGAAAGTCATGCCCGCGGTTATGTGGCAACATGGAAACTTTGTTTAACATCCGGTTCTAGATAACTTGAAGTTAACCTAACTAAAATATGCCAACTGAGTGCGTAACCATGATTGTCTATTTAGTGAGCTCCTTCTCCAATCGAGGACACGGTGGGGTTATGTTTGACGAAGTAGGTGTTCAGGATCATTCATTTGATCATCAGTAGTTCATGTCCGCTATGTGTAGATCATCCCCCTCTTTATTCTTGTACTCGTAAGTTAGCCACTAAATATATGCTTAGTCACTTGCTGTAGCCTCACCACTTAACCTTACCTCACCCATTAAGCTTTGCTAGTCTTGATACCTTGGAAATGAGATTGCTGAGTCCTCTATGGCTCACAGATTACTACAACACCAGTTGTAGGTACAGGTAAAGGATATTAAGACGCGAGCGCGTTGATTGTTCATTTGGAGTTTCTTCTTCTTCCTCTTCGTCGATCTAGGATGGGTTCCAGGCCGGCAGCCTGGGATAGCAAGGATGGACGTCGTTTCCTTTTCTCGTTTGTTTTCGTCCGTAGTCGGACCCTGCTCTTCTTCGTGATATTTTTGTATTGTACTAATGTGACTCTGATGTAGCATATGGCGAGTGTAAGCCAATTCCATATACTCTTTTCTTCAGTATATGTACTTGTAATGATATGCATTCTTGCAAAACGACGAGATGCACTTCTATCACTGTCGAGGCCCTCGTGCCAAAATAAGGATAGGATCGCATCTTGGGCGTTACATAGGAGAACCTCGAGGACTAGCATGGCGACCAAGTAAGGTAGACTAGGTCGGTTGCATGTAACCCTAGCCCCCCCGGTGACTATATAAACCGGGGGTCCTCGTCCATGTAGAGGGATTATTACACCTAGGTTTAGTATACATGTTCTCGAGGTAGACTCTGTAACCATCATCCACATCAATATAATCAAGCAAGACGTAGGGTTTTACCTCCTCAAGAGGGCCCGAACCTAGGTAAACGTTGTCTCCCCCTCTGTCTTGCAACCCATCGATCTAAGGTCCCCAGTTCGGAACCCCCTACCCGAGATCTGCCGGTTTTGGCACCGACATTGGTGCTTTCATTGAGAGTTCCACTGATTGGATCGTCGAAGTATCGATGGCGCGCCTAGTCATCAGCGAAGAGATCGTCAACAAGGATGTCTTTGTCCCTGGACAAATCTTCGCCTTCGGAAGCGTGGTTCTGCAGGCCAATCAGGCCAGCCACCTCGGCCTGGTCAAAAACTTTACCCCCAGTTAGGAAGTCAGGATCGGGAACCTAGAGTTCACCACTGAACCCTCGAGGATATCTTACGTTAACAAAACTCTTAGCTCATGCCATAGTTTTCTCACGACAGATGCCATGGGTAGGCTTATCGAGAGTGCTTGGGACCGATGGGACACCTGCGGGCTCCGGGAACGAGATTGGTAACTAGCGATGCAAGACGCACGACGTACCCAGGTTCGGGGCTCTCCGTGGGAGATAATACCCCTAGTCCTTCCGGAGTGGTTGATGAACCAAGAGGATTACAAGATACTCCTAGAGCAATTCGACGGAGGAGGAAGATGGAGCAGCCGGCTTGCTATGTGCCTCTCCTGTATGGGTGTGTGGGTGTGAGAATGGACGACCTCTGTATGGAGGGGGGTCGGCGGGTTTTATAGACGAGCCCACTGGCCTACAAAATGGATAATAGGTACAATATGGGGGGCCCGGCTGATATGTCCCAAATGTATCTATAATTTCTGCTTGCTCCATGATCTTTTGGGTGACATTGTTATATGTTTTGCTACACTTTTTTTATCTTTTTACACATATTTGGACTAACCTACTAACTCAGTACACCTAGTGCCAGTTTCTGTCTGCTAATGTTTTTTACAGAGGCTTTTACCCAAATTTCCATAGCCCCAAAAATCCCGAGAAAAATATATAAAAATCAGCGTGACGGAAGCTTCCAGATCACCGAAGATGGGCCAGAGGGGAGCCATGGGCTGCCCAGGCGACCACCCAGCGCGGCCTGGCCCCTAGCCACGCCCAGAGGCCGCCTGGGTGGGCCCCACCTCCTGTGACGCCCTCCTTTGGCCTACATTTACCCCTCCGATCGGAAACCCTTAAGGCATATCCAGAATCGTGAATTTCTCCATCGTTCCGCCGCCGCAGCGCTTCCGAGATCGGGAGCGTCAAGAGACCTCTTCCCGGCACCCTGTCGGAGGGAGGATTGACCTCCGGGAGCTTCTCCACCGCCATGGACGCTTCCCGGACGTGCTGTGAGTAGTCCTCCTTGGACGATGAGTCCATGACCAGTAGCTATGTGATGTCTTCTCTTCAATCTTGTGCTTCCATGATTAGCCCTTGTGAGCTGCCCTACATGATCAAGGCATCTATGTAATTTTTGTGCTATTGCTATGCTCGGTTTACTGGGATCTGATGGATTATGAGATTATGTTCAGATTGTGACGAGTTATATATTTGATTATCCTTGTATATTATGTTCTTTAGTGATTCATGCATGTTCTCCGTTGCTCTTTATTGCTTTGGCCGAGATGTAGATTGTAACTCCAAGAGGGAGCGTTATGCATGATTGTGGTTTCATGCCCCCTGATGTCTAGCTTGAGTGACAAAAACATGAGACTTGGGGATGTGCTGTTGCCACCAGGGAGAAAACCACGGTGTTTGTGACCACGCTTGCAAGGACTTTTATCTTATGCATAGTTCGTTAATGCAGTTGTCCGTTGCTTTGAGTTTACACTTTGGGTGGGGCTCGCAACTTAATACCTGTGAGATGTTCTGGATAGATATCTCAAGGTGGATGATTATCAAGTAGATGTTGATGAATAAATGGTCTACTTGTCTTGGCGTACTGCCCATTACTATTGAGCCTCTAACTTTCAAGTAGCATAATTAGCATTGCGGTGCGTTTATATTTCTATCAATTGACCAGCTGTAATTTGTTTACCCAAGCATAGTTGTTTATCGTCTTTTGGGAGAGAGACATCACTAGTGAACATCATGTGACTCAGGTCCATATCACCACCATTTCTTACACCTGTACCATTTACTGCTTTCATTTACTTTTCCGTTGCAATCACTATCACTATTCCCGCTTGTGTTTTGACCCTTTGCAAACTACAAGGCCAGCGAGATTGACAACCTCTCTGTACTCGTTGGGAGCAAAGTTATTTGTTGTGTATGCAGGTCCACGTCTTCTGCTAGCGCCAGAGCATCGGACACCTACTTGTTGATCCTCGGAGTCCTCCTGGTTCGATAAACCTTACAGTCTCCATGTAAGGGAAACTTGCTGCTGACTACATCTCCACCTTCCACTTGGGGTAACTAACGAGGGGCGAGAAGTATATTCATCAACTTGTCATCACCGGCTAGCAGCCTCCCCGACTGGCTAGAGGGTCCATGGATGATTTGCCTTGTCACTGGAGTGGCCCGTCGGTGCGAGGTCCCATCTGGCCCCGGGACCCGCCGACTGACCTATGGGATTGGTGTGTGCTCCCCACATAGGGTACGAGCGGTACGATGGCCGTCGTCTTGCGGGATCCAGCGCCAGTCAGCGGTATGACCGTCTTCACTATAACCACGCCGACCAGGTAATGGAGTGGGTGGTGGCACGTGGGTACTGTACACGGTTGATGGGTCATAGCCGGCATCGGTGAGCGGTACGGCCGCCTCCACTGTAGCCATGCGTAAGCTTCTCCATCGTACCCATGGTGAGGTACTTTTGCCTTTAAACGAAGGCCCCTGTCACATTGTGAGGATCGACGCGACAAGTGCCCTCCAACCGGCTGGCGGCTAGCCATCCGACCAGAGAGTAGACGGCTAGGCTCCTAGCCGGCAAGGATCACGTAGTCGGCCATGAGGATCCGGCAGTTGAGGGAGCTTTCGCCCCTCTCTACACCGAAGTGTGGGGGAGTAGGCTTGATGAGCCTATCCTGGGGTTATCCCCCCATAAGTAGTCCCCGAAGCAGGGGAGGCCCGTCATCTCAAGGCGAAGGGCCTCACCGGGTTGAGAATTCGGCTGCGAGTTTTGAGAGCCGCGGCCGACGGGCCCAGGCGTGGGAGACGACCGGGTGGGGAGCCGGCCGGCTTCCGACAGACGCCTCGACTTATTCGCTTGCCATGGTGATGTGCCACGTGTTGGGCTTCGGGAGACACACTCTGGCAAACCACGCGCATTACAGGACCGGGCCTGCACAGCGGGGCCCTTCATGCCGCGGCCTCGACCCGCGTGTGGGGATCCTCTGTGGATACGAGGCGATGGTTGATGGTTCAGAGCACATTTATGCTTCCGCACGACCCGGGAGGGATGGGGATCATGCGCACTGGATCCCCTTCCCACGATCTCTTATGTGGTTTAAATGGACAGGCGGGGAGGTCGAAGAGACCATTTGCCCCCGTCCTATTTTGCTCCAGCGCCCCTTTCTTCCCCGAGCGAGAGAGAAAGAGACGATGTTTGCAGCTTTGCCGCCGCTCGCCGCCGGTGCTTCACGCTGGCGCTCCACCATTTCCCGAGCCGCCACAAGGAAGGCGAACTCTTGGTGCGCCTAGGAAGGCATCATCGTCACTGTGGAGCACATCGAGGTCCTCCACCATTGCCGCATGATACCCTCGACCGAGCTCATCACAGTGCGCCTCCCCGGAGGAGAAGGATCTCCGACCTCGCAAGACAGCAAAGCAGTGGTCTTCAATGAGCACTTCGCCCGCGGGTTTGAGCTACCGTCGAGCGATTTCTTCTCCCGCTTCCTGGTACATTTTGGTCTGCAGCCGCACCATCTCGCGGCGAACGCCATCCTCCAGTTGGCGGCCTTTGTTACCCTGTGCGAGGGGTTCCTGGGGATCGAGCCCCGGTTGGACCTGTGGCGCCAACTATTCTTCTTCAAGCAGCAATCGGTGCCGGACGGGGCCTCTGGCACCATGAAGATGAGCGCTTGTGGCACCACCCTCGTCCATCACCGGACTGCCTCCGCCTTCCCGAAGTTTCCTCTTCAGGATTCGGTGAAGAAGTGGCAGAAGGGATTCTTCTACGTGAATAATGTGGACCCTAGGAACAACTGCATCAACCTGCCTCCATTCGCCATCACTCCGCAGACTGCGAAGGTGAACTGGAAGAGCTCGTTGCCGAAGCCAATCCCAGAGGTGAAGTTGATATGCGCCTACCTCGAGCTTCTCAAGACCCGAGGCCTTTCAGCTGAGGATTTGCTTGCCGCCATGGTGGCACGTTGGATTCTGACTTTGCAGCACCGTCTGCACCTGATCTGCGAGATGAGCGGCCGACATGACCCATGCCGGCTCTCGACGAAGAACCTGCAAGCCGGCAAGGTGGCGGAGCGGGTGAACTTCATCTCATCCGCCTCCATGGATGAAGGCGGTGCGTGGGAATGGGGCGTGAGCCCTTATGACCGGGACCATCCGGACACGATGGTAAGTTTCTTCATGATAATGCTTTCTGTTTTCCTTTGAATGTCGTCCGACTTCTGGCGTCGGACGCCGGCCATATCTTCAGTTGTTCGCGCGCCTGCAATTCTACCACTCGTCGGCTGTCGACGTGGAGGTGTCGTACCCCGTCGAGATCGAGGATGAGGACGAGGTGGAGCCTTGACCAGCAGACTTTGAAGAGGTTGAGGGGGTGGTGGAGTCGGAGGGAACCGAGAAGGTCAGTAAGTTTCTTGCGTCTAGATTGCTTGACTGGACTGACGATGATGAGTGGTTGCCTCTATTGCGAGGTGCAGTCACCACGGAAGACTTGAAAGAGCTAGAGGACGTCTCCAGCCCTCCCGTATGACAACAACGTCAAGCCGCCCATGAGCCGGCCATAGATGGCGAGGAAGCACGATGGAGAAGCAAGCAAGCTGCCACCACCAAGCCGGCTTCCAAGCGAACCGCGGCAGGACCTGCCGTTGGGGGCCGTGGGGGCGTCTCGAAGAAGCAACGAATCGGCCCGGCCGTCGTCAGCATACGGCCGGTTCCCATCGTCATTGTGTGAGTAACCGCGCTCCTCTTTTCTTTGCCTCGTTCTTGATTCTTTGGCAGGAGATCCCTTCTTATTAGGTTATGACAAGCAGGGCCGCCCAGACGGCGGAAGTGGATGACGCTGCCGCCAAGGAGCAAGCCACCTGGGCCGAGGCGGATGCCACAAAGAAGGCGCTGCTCGAGGAAGAGCGCCATCCCTGGGAGGAGGAGGCCCAACAGACCGCAGGCGGGGACCAACCCGACAAGCGAGCAACCGACCCCACTCAGAAGCCGCCAACCAAGGAAAGGCGGTCCAAGACGAAGCACGATTCAGCCTCGCGGGAGAATGTGGAGCAGGCACACACGTGTGCGACTGCGTCCGAGACCACCAAGGCCGCCGAGCCAGGGTCTGCCGCCGTGCCGGTGGATCTCGATGCGACGCCGGGACGTGCCCGACGTCGGGATAGACACCGCACCAGAGGCGCCGATGGATATGCCGGGAGCGGAGATCCCACCGCCAAGTACGGAGGTCCCCGGCGGTGAAGATCGGGCCTCGGACGAGACGACCCTTGTGTCGAAGGACAAGGTCGTGGGGACCAAAGATCCGCAAGCGCCTCGCTGGGCCGACGCGTCAAAGGAACCGACCAGGAGCGCACCACCAGGAGACGAAACCATGGTCGTTTCTGGCCATGCCCCATCCGCCTCCAGAGCCGGCCCTTTCTCTGGGAGCCGGCCCATAGATTCCACGAGCGCGGCCAGATCAGTTTGCGCGAGCCTGCCTCCTGGTGCTATGCTTAGTGGGGTACCCGCACTTGTTGTGGCGTTTTCCCATAGCCGTGAAAAGGTGGCGCACGTGGCCCGGGTGTCTCGGGAAGATCCGAACCGCCTCGAGGAATGGGCTGCAATATGTTATTTAATCCCCGCTATTGAGAGTTGTCTTCTTCTGTATTTGCTCTAGTGGGGGCGCGCAAGCGCACCCACTGGGTGTATCCCCCCGAGAGTCGAGCCGGCTGAAAGTTAGCCGACTCGAGTCTTACTTGTGGCAGCTGTTTTCTTCTCTTCCTTTCAGGGGTGGCGCACAAGCGCACCCACTGGGTGTAGCCCCTGAGAATCGGGCTGGTTGGGAATCCGCCGGGCCGAATCTTATTCATGTTCAATTTTCTATTTTCTTGCACCATAGGAGCACCACAATGGCCAAGCACAAGCTCACAATGCGGTGTTGGCCTGGCTCCAAGAGGCCGAGAGGCGAACATACGACCTTCAAGGCCGGCTGGACCGAGCCGTCACGGAGCGCGACGCTTTGCGCAGTGAGGGCGGCTGGCTGCATCAGGAGGTAGAGCTTCTCCAAACAGAGAAGAATGACCACAAGGCCCATCAAACGGAGCTGGAGCAATTGCGCACCGCCCACAATTACACTCTGTCGCGGCAGGAGGCCTCCCGGTTCGCCGAGGTTGAACGCTTGGAGAAACTACGCCTTGAAGAAAATGCGTAGTAGGACGCCGCCTTGAAGGACAAGGATGCCCAACTAGCAAAGGAGGTTGAGGCAGCGCAGGTCCTATGGGACGAGCTCGCCCACGAGGCTCAGGAGCGAGCGGTCCGGGACCGCGAGGATGAGGAGGAGGCGGGCATTGTCGACATCCTTTTGAACCGTGAGTTGTCCCTGCCTCATCTTGTCTTCTTATTGTTGGCTTCTCTTTTTCTCCTTCCTTATGCCACGCCCCCGCCATTACTCCCGAGAGCTCTTTCCAGGGACGTGGGATGCGGCAGATGCGGCTGTGGAGGCCCATCGCGATGAACGACGTGCCACCGGCGTCGAGGTGAACACCGACGCCGGCTGGACCATAGATGAAGTGGCCCTTGCCGTCAGGGCCCGCATGTGGGAGCTGTCGCAGTCCCTCACCCGGCTCCAGGACGCTGGGCTGGCAACGGTGAATGCCCTTTGGCCGGACACGGTGGATCCGGCGTCGATGAGCTGGCTGTCCCGATGGCCCGAGGTAGGAAGCTCCCGGCTAGACGCCTGGCACGCGTCGGCTGCACGAGCCGGGGCATATATGGCGCTCCGCCTCGCCAAGTCATGGTATCGCAACCTGAACTTGGGCTTGCTCGCCATGCAGCGCGCCGACACGGAAGCAGAGTTGGCCGCCGTCGAAGACGAGCTTCAGGTGCAAGCGAACGACATTGCCTCCTTTGTCGCATGGAATGAGTACTCCTTGGAGCAGAGGGCTGACGGAAGCCTGATCCCGGAGGATCATTACCGGCTAGCCCTTGCCGACCCCGATGGCACCTCCAACGAGACGACATTCGACGATGCCGACTCCAGCGACAAGGCCTATGCTGACTCTGTCGCGAAGGGCAGTGCCGAAGGTGCCCGAGAAGACGACGGCGCCTCCACCTCAGGTGCTGCTTTCGATGCCGGAGCCAAAGGTGGAGCCGCCTATACCGATGCCGAAGCCAAGGGTGGAGCCGCCACCGACTGAAGTATTTTCTATTTTTCTGCATTTTTCTGTTAATCCAGCGGTTCCACCCACTGGGGTGTAATGTAATGAACCTTGGTCGTGAGCCTTTGCATGTCTTTTGATGTAATATATGCTTGTTTGCTTGAATTGTGATTGTGAAGGTTGTGCTTGCCGACTTGCTTTTATGTCTTTCTTCCCCCTTGACTTCCATCTGCCCAAAAACTTGCCCTCTCCAGCATCCACCCCGCCAGTCTGACAGCTGGGAGCCGGTCTGTGACTGCGACGGGACTTCTGCCTTCAAAGGCATGAGCCTTGGACTTCTTGAAGCCGCAGAGATACTTAGACTTGGAGCAAGTCAGCAGAGGCCGGCTAGTAATGAAGATCGACAGCGATCAGACCAACCCGAGCCGGCGATCCCTTCGTAGCCGAACTTTGCATGCAGCCGGCCTTTCATTCCACGATCCCGCTAGCCGGATAGCCAGGAGCCAGTTTGTAGCTTGCGCGAGTTGGTAGAGGTTTTGACTCGACGTGCAACATATGTTCGATTACGAGCAGGAAGTTGGTTCGGGCCGGCTAGCAAGCCCCCGAGCCCGAGGAGTCGTATTGGGGAGCTCACTTTGTAATGACAACTCTATTTATGAAATCGAAAAGGTATGCCCCAAGTACTGGCTTGGAGCACCCATTGCATTCATTGAAATCCCAAGGGGTAAAGGATACATACGTACACATTTTTCTCCCTTGTTCTAGCAGTAGAACGGGCAAAGTAGTGCATTATTCCAAGGACGCTCCGTTTCCTCACCGGAGGCGTCTCTCTTGCGCTTTTGCGGCTTCTCAGTGTCTATTAGATAGTATGCATTGTTGTGGAGCACCTTGCTGATGATGAAGGGTCCCTCCCATGGGGAAGAGAGATTGTGCTGGCCACCCGTCCGTTGGATTCTTCTAAGTACCAGGTCCCCCTCATGGAAAGAGAGAGGCCTGATCTTTTTGTTGTGGTAGTGTCTCAGCTTCTGCTGGTAGATGGCCGTCCGGCTCAAGGCCATCTCCCATGCTTCCTCGAGTAGATCGACGCCGTCTTATCTTGCCTCTTTTGCATCCGCCTTCCTGTACAGGGTGACGCGAGGCGAGTCGAACTCGACATCAGCGGGGATGATTGCCTCGGACCCGTAGACAAGGAAGAATGGCGTGAAACCGATTGACCGGTTCGGCGTGGTGTGGGGGCTCCACAACACAGCCGGCAACTCTTCGATCCAGCAGCCGGCTGATGTGACGAGCGGTGCCACAAGTCTTGGCTTGATGTCGGCCAAGATCAGCCTGTTTTCCCTCTCCGCCTGGCTGTTTGACTATGGGTGCACGACCGACGCAAGGTCGAGCCGGATGCCCTCCTTTGCACAGAAGAGCGCCATTGCACCTTTGGCGAAGTTGGTGTAGTTGTCGGTGATGATGCTGTGGGGGACGCCGTAGCGGATATGGTGATGTCCTTGATGAACTTGATGGTCGTGGGACCGTCGAGCTTCTTGATTGGCCTCGCCTCAATCCACTTGGTGAACTTGTCGACGGCTACCAGGAGATGTGTCATGCCGCCTCGAGCAGTCTTGAATGGCCCTACCATGTCCAGCCCCGAGATGGTGAAAGGCCATGATTGCTGAATGGTCTTGAGAGCCGAGGCCGGCAAGTGGCTTTGTGTGCTGAAGCGCTGGCATCCTTCACACTTGTCGACCATGAATGTGGCCTCTTCCAGGGTTGTGGGCCAATAGAATCCATGGCGGAACGCCTTGGCCACCAGGGTTCTAGAGGTGCCATGATGCCCGCACTCACCCTGATGTACGTCCTTGAGAATTTCTTGCCCTTTCGCTCATTTGACGCAGCATTGGAATACATGAGTTACACTACGTCGAACCAGTTCGCGGTTGATGATGGCATAAGCGGGAGATCGACGCAGGATCTGCCGTGCTTCCGCCTCGTCCTGAGGAGCTCGCCGTGAAGGAGGAAAGCCAGGATAGGTTGTGCCAATGTGGGAGCCGACACTGGTTCAGCCTGAAGGTCAGGGGCAGTTGAAGCCCCCGAGTTTGTCGTTGTGGTCCTGGGTTCGAGACCTTCTATCACTGGCGCCGTCATGGCAGTCGGCATGCCATCGATTTCCATGACGACCACCCGCTTGGTATTGAGCCGACTGGGTTTGATGCTTGGCGTAGCCGGCGGAGTAGCCGGAGCCGGTGGAGCGGCGTAGCCGGCAGGGTTGTTGAAGCCAGTCGATTCTCCGGGCTCGAAGTCGTTGGGACGTCGGGTCTACAGGCACGAAGATTGATGACGACTCCAGAGACAGCTTGATGGAAGGCTTGTGCAGCTGCTTGAGCAAGACGTCGGCTGGGATTGCGTGTCTGGTGGAGCCGATTTTTGCCAATGTATTCGCCGCCTCGTTGTCCGCTCGGGCGACATGATGGAACTCGCAGCCCTCAAAAAGGCCACTTAGCTGCTGGATTAGGAAGCGGTAGCTGGCCATGTTGGCGTCCCTAGCGTCCCACTCGCCAGAGACTTGCTGAACCACGAGGTCAGAGTCGCCGAAGCAAAGAATCCTTCGGATGCCGATCTCTCTGGCAAGCTGGAGGTCATGTGCGAGCGCCTCGTACTCGGCGGTGTTGTTGGAGGCGGCGAAGTGTATTTGGAGAGCATATTTGAGCTGGTGCCCTCTCGGAGATGTCAGGACAATGCCGGCTCCCAAACCAGTTCGCATCTTGGAGCCATCGAAGTGCATCCGCCAGTGTGTGAAGTGAGGATGCGGTGGCAAAAATTGGGTCTCGGCCCAATCGACGAGGAAATCGGCCACCACCTCATACTTGATGGCGGTGCACGGCTCGTAGCGGATGTCTTGGTCGCCATGGCGATGGACCACTTGGCGATCCGACATGTAGCATCACGGTTGCCCATGATTTGTGAAAGTGGAGTTGTGCTCACCACTGTGGTGGCATGCACCTGGAAGTATTTCTTCAGCTTCTTGGCGGGAGAATACACGCCATAACACATTTTTTGATAGTGGGGGTAGTTTTGCTTGGAGGCGGACAAGACTTCGCTCAGATAGTAAACATGGCGCTGAATCAGCAGCACCTTGCCCTCCTCCTTATGCTCCACCACCAAGACAACACTGACCACTCGCGTGGTTGCTGCTATGTAGATGAGAATAGGTTCCCTCTCCGCCGGCGTGGCCAAGATGGGTGTGTTGGAGATCACGCGCTTGAGGTCACGGAATGCTTCGTCCGCCTGATCATTCTACTTGAACTTTGTGGTCTTATTCATCAGCTGGTAGAGTGGCAGTGCCTTCTCGCCCAGCCGGCTGATGAACCGGCTGAGAGATGCCACGCAGCCGGCAAACTTCTGGACGTCGAGGAGTTGAGCCGGCTTGGCCATACGCTCGATGGTTCTGATCTTCTCAGGGTTGGCTTTGATGCCGTGCACCGACACGAAGAAACCCAAGAGCTTGCCGGTTGGTACTCCGAAGATGCACTTTTCTGGATTGAGCCGAATCTTGTACTCGCACAGGTTGGCGAAGGTCTCTCGCAAATCGTCAAGGAGACTGAAATGCTTCTTGGTTATGACGACAATGTCGTCGATGTAGACATGTATGTTCCTGCCGATTTGTGGCAGGAGGCTTTGTTGCATGCAGTGCTGGAAGGTGGCACGTGCGTTCTTCAGGCCGAACGTCATCGTCGTGTAGCAGTAGGCTCCAAAAGGGGTGATGAAGGAGGTCTTGAGCCGGTCGGCCGGGTCCATCTTGATCTGGTGGTAGCCATAATAGGTGTCCAGAAAGGGCAGCAAATTCCAGCCGGCCGTGGAGTCGATCACTTGATCTATTTGTGGCAGGGCGAAAGGGTCCTTCGGACATGCCTTATTCAGACTTGTGTAGTCGATACACATCCGCCAGGTTTTGTTTTTCTTCAGCACCAGGACTGGGTTGGCCAGCTAGTCCGGGTGGAAAACTTCCATGATGAAGCCGACTACGAGCAACCGGGCGATCTCTTCTTTGATTGTGCGCCGCTTCCCCTCAGCGAGGCGACGCAAAGGTAATTTGACCGGCTTTGCATCCGGCCATACATGAAGCTTGTGCTCAGCGTACTTCCTCGGGATTCCCAGCATGTCCTTGGGGACCACGCAAAGATATCTCGATTCTCATAGAGGAAGTCGACGAGCCCGCCTTCCTATTTGGGGCTGAGGTTGGTGCCGATGGTGACGCAGTGCTTGGTGTTGGCCGGGTCGAGTGGCACTTGCTTGGTTTCCTTGGAAGGCTCGAACGAGGCCTCGCTCGCCGACTGGGATGGAGGAGTGGGAAGGGCCGGCTGCTCGGTGGCCTGAGCCACGAGCCGGTAAAGCTGCCTCTTCTCCTCTGCAATCACCAGCGCCTCGGCCAGCCGACTGCTGTCGTGTGCGCACTCGATCGACTTCTTGTATTCACCGCCAATAGTGATAATGCCCTTGGGACCCGGCATCTTCATCTTGAGATAGGCGTAATGGGGGATCACCATGAATTTGGCCAGCGCGGGCCTGCCTAGCAGTGCATGGTAGGGGCTGTTGAGGTCCACCATCTCGAACCATACCGGCTCGCGGCAGAAGTGCGACTTGTCGCCAAAGAGGACGTCCAGCTGGATTTTGCCGATAGGCGAGCAAGACTGCCCTGACACAATGTCGTGGAAGACAGTCCTGGTCGGCTGGAGGTCCTTCTCCTTCAGCTCGAGCTTGAGTAAGGTGTCGCGATAGAGGATGTTGATGTTGCTATCGCCATCGCCAGCACCCGCGAGAATCGGCAGGTGAGTCTCTTGGAGGCGGTGGTGGGGTTGAGGACAAGTGCGTATGTGCCGAGGTTCGACATCACCGCGGGATGGTTTGCCTGGCTCCATGTAATTGGCTTTTCAGACCAAGGCATGTATTGGGGAACCGAGGGGACCGTGGTATTCACCTCATGCAGATGCTGACGCTAGCAGTGCTTGTCGTCGCCCTCACTGGTGAAGACAATGTAGGCCCCATCTTGCTCGGGGAATTGGCCATGGAGACGGCCATCATTGGGTGGCGGTGGACCTGGAGCCGGACCTCGAGGAGCCGCCCTAGGGGAACCGGCGGACCCTCGCCCCGGGCCAGACGCTCTGAGAAGCTGCACTGTCGCAGCGTGTGGGTGGCCGGCTTCGCCTAGAAATGCAGCTTGCACGACGCGGCGAGCATCTGCTCAAAGGTGAGCTTGGGCTGCCAGGTGTTCTAGCCGATTCGTTGTTGCTGAGCGCCGGCTTGTGCAACCGGCTGCTCTTCCTCCACGTTGTCCACCTCCTTGTTCCCATGTCGCGAGTCTTGCTGATCCACCTTGCACTTGTTGTTTTTCCCGCCATGGTTATCGCCAGCCGGCCTAGTTGTAGCCGACGGTTGAACGGACTTGTCCGTCGCACTAACCTTCATCCGCATTGCAGTGTCGGCAGTGGCGTACTTGTCTACCTTGTACATGAGTGCCGCCAAATAGGTAGTCTCGAAACACATGAGTTTGTGCTTGAGAAGGTTGCCATCTCGGCAGCCTTCGATGAAGTACTGAATGCCTTGTACTTCATGCACTCCTTCGCAGGAGTTGCGCAACTCCGTCCAACGTGTGACGTAGTCGTGGAGGGGCTCGTAGGGCTTCTGAACGCACATGGCCAGCTCATGAGGGTGGCCAGGGCGCTTGTAGGTGTGGGTGAAGTTGTGAACGAAAGCCTCTTCAAAGTCAACCGAACTGTTGACGCTGCCGGTTGGCAGGCTGTTAAGCCAAGTTCTTGCCGTGGCGGTCAGCATGAGTGGCACGTAGCAGACAACTACACACTTTTTGCCCTGGGCGATGCCGACTGCAGTGGTGTAGTCGATCAGCTAGTCTTCCGGCTTGGCGGAGCCATTGTACTTTGGAGTATCGCGGGGAAGTTTGAAGCCCGACGGGAATGGCTCCCCGCGGATTTGGGGGCCGAAGCACGCTGGACCGATGGGACCCTCCTCCTCCAGGAGGGCCGACTACGCCAGAAGGTTGGTGCGGGTGCGAGCATCGTTCTTGATGCGAAGGACGTGAGGGACGATCCGAGCAGCGAGCTCGGGCCGGATTGGGGGCATGGGCGTGTTGGCCCCTTCCTGCCGCTCAGGCGGGGGAACTTCATGGACCGAGCTTCCTTCATTTCCAGCTCCCTCGCGGAGCCGGCTAGATAGTGCCTAATGCTCGCTTCGACGTTGCGAACGTCGATCACGACTTCCCTTGGCCCTCCGGCCAGAGTTGCGAGGGGAGGAAGAATGTTGAGCATGCTGACGGCCGCTGGGGACATGGTAACCCTCGAGGTCGAAACCAGGAGACATGGAGAAATCACGAGCATGATCGAGGTGATCGTTCTGCTCGTTGGCCACGGCGAGAAGGTCCTTGACGCTCTTTTCTTGGCGCGCACGCTCCTCACCCTCCAGGGCATCCATATCTTGAAGTGTCGCCTGGGCGGCCTGCATGTTGTCCGCGGGAGAGTTGTAGATGGACAACTTGCCACCTAGGATTTAGGGAACAACCCGACCGCGACCGCGGACGTCGCCTTGCCGGCTGGGTTCGTCCGCGGCTGGGGTGAAGCCGTAGGCAGAGTTGTACTCGCACTGCGTAGCCTCCATCCGGCGCTTGGCGGTGGCGAAGGCGGTGCCCTCCATCAATAGCTACTTGCGAGCTTCTTCCAGCTCGGCCCTAGCCGACGCTGGATTTGCCATCGGGGTGATATGAGTAGTCAGCCCGGCAAGGGTGGCATGAAGCGGGTCAGAAGGGCCCGGGTGCAGCGCAGCCGCGTCCACTGTAGCCTTGCCACGACCCGAATTGGTGTTCGATCCTAAAACCATCACCTCCATGATATCGGAGGAAATGTCAATGTCTTGCGGGGCGAGAGACCCCACGAACGCTGGTGGACCGCTGCAACCGAGTACGTCGCTGGGGTACTCATCGGGTGCATGCGCATCTTCAAGACTGAGTCTGCTGAAGTGCGTGCAGAGGGCGTCGATGTCGACGTCCCCGCCAAGGTGGCGAGGCTCGTCGTCAAGGCGCAAGTTATCGAAGAGGACGCAGAGGCGAACGACGTCAGAAGTGACGCCGCTGCCGAATAGCTCGCTGATGATCTCGACGGCGGAGCCTGCAGGACGGGCTGAGCCGTCGATCAACACCGCGGAAACCTCTGCAGGGGTAGGCTCCATGGACGTGCTGATCAGTCTGGATGTGAGTCATCCGGTGGGGTTAGCGAAGGGTCCCGCCCAGAGCGTAACTCCGACCGGTGTCGTGGATGGCCCTATGGTGGGTGCCAACTGTCGTCGTTTTCTCACGGCAGATGCCATGGGTAGGCTTATCGAGAGTGGATGGGACCGAAGGGCACCGGCGGGCTCCGAGAACGAGATTGGTAACTAGCGATGCAAGACGCATGACGTACCCAGGTTCAGGGCTCTCCGTGGAAGATAATACCCCTAGTCCTGCTGGAGTGGTTGATGAACCAAGAGGATTACAAGATACTCCTTGAGCTGTTCGACGGAGGAGGAAGATGGAGCATCCGGCTTGCTATCTGCCTCTCCTGTATGGGTGTGTGGGTGTGAAAATGGCCGACCCTCTGCATGGAGGGGGGCTGGGGGGGGGGGGTTATAGACGAACCCACCAGCCTACAAAATGTATAATAGGTACAATATGGGGGGGGGGCAGCTCGCAGCCTCTCTGGTTGGCCAGAGGGCCCACGGATGATTTGTCCTGTCGCTGGAGGGGCCTGCCGGCTGCGAGGTCCCATCTGGCCCTCGGACCCACTGGCTGACCTACGGGATTAGTGCGTGCTTCCCACGCAGGGCACGAGCGGTACAATGTATCTCGTCTTGCCGGATCCGGCGCCAGTCAGCGGTACGACCATTTCCACTATAGCCACGCAGGGCCAGGTAATGGAGTGGGTGGTGGTGTGCGGGTACTGTACACGGTTGACGGGTCAGAGCTGGCATCAGTCAGCGCTATGGCCGCCACCACTATAGCCATGTGTATGCTTCTCCATCGTACCCGTGGTGAGGTACTTTGCCTTTAATTGAAGGCCCCTCTCACATCGTGAGGATCGATGCGACAGGTGCCCTCCAGCCGGATGGCGGCTCACCATCCGGCGAGAGAGTAGACAACTATGCTCCTAGCCGACAAGGATCACGTAGCTGGAAGGAGGATTCGACAGTTGAGGGAGCATTTTCCCCTCTCTATACCGAAGTGTGGGGGAGTAGGCTTGATCAGCCTACCCTGGGGTTATCCCCGCGTCAAAAGTACTGATGGACGGGTGCAGCGGCCTCAACCTGATTTATGAGGACACACTTGAAAAAATGCAGTTCAACCGATCTAGAATTGAGCCGAGCACCACCACCTTCCGGGGTATTGTCCCCGGGAAACAGGCCCGCTGCATAGGACGAGTAGCGCTCGGCGTGGTATTCGGTACACCCAATAATTACCGATCCAAAGAGCTACTCTTTCATATCGTCCCGTTCCACAGTGGCTACCAAACACCGTTGGGACGCGAAGCCTTCACACGGTTCTAGGCCATACCACATTATGGGTACGTGAAACTCAAAATGCCAAGGCTAAACAGAGTGATCACGATAAATAGTGACCCTAAAAGAGCCCTCCGGGCCGGGAACAAGACGGCGTCGCTCGCCCTGGAAGTGTTGGCAAAGACCCTTTTCGCAGAAGAGCTCACGATACGACGTGCCATGGTCGACAAAAACAACGTGATCCTCGGCAAGCTGCCCAATTCCACATCCTTCAAACCAGCCGACGAAATCGTCAAATTCCAGGTACACCCGACGGATCCCAATAAAACAGCATCAATCGGGGCACAACTGGAGCCCAAAATGGACGACACACTATGCGCTTTTCTACGTGAAAATTGGGACATATTTGCCTGGCACCCATCAGACATGCTAGGAATCCCTCGGGGGCTCGCAGAGCACAGACAGAACATAATCCCTGGTTTCAAACAAGTCAAATAGGCCTTGCGTCGATTTTCCGAACCTAAAGGCCAAGCTATGAGTGAAGAGCTCACGAAGTTACTGGAAGCCGGTTTCACGAGGGACATTAAAGACCCCGACTGGTTGGCAAACCAGGTGATGGTACCAAAGAAGGAAAAATCCTGGCGGCTATGTGTCAGTTTTAAAGACCTAAACAAAGCTTGTGTAGGATCGAAAGTATGTCTGGAGGGGGATTAGACTACTTGACAAGATAAAATCTTTGCCTTCTCCCAATTTTTGTTGAGATGTAGCTTTGGCAATTATAGCAAGTCAAGTACACCCTACACATGCAGTTCTAACAGTATAGTAGCGGAAAGTAAAACATGCAAGTGTAAAGTAAAGGAGTAAGGTAAGATGATCAAACACATGAGGTTGACATGGCGATTTTTGGCATGGTTCCGATGGGTGGTGCTATCGTACGTCCATGTTAGTGGAGACTTCAACCGACGGAGGGTAACGGTTGCGAGACTATACGGAGGGCTCCACCCACCAGGGGTCCACGAATAAGAGGCCTTGTCTATTCCACCACGGCTTATGACCATGAAGGACTAACCTTAATCACGGTAAATCTTCACGAAGTAGGCAATCTCCTTGCCCTTACAAACATCTTGGTTCAACTCCACAACACGAAGTACCAGGCTCCCAAGCGACACCTAACCAATCTAGGAGGCACCACCCTCCAAAAGGTAATAGATGGGGTAGATCAATGAACTCCTTGCTCTTGTGCTTCTAAAGATAGTCTCCTCAACACTAAATCACTCTCTCACATAATATGCATGGGAAGGAGAGATTGATTTGGTGGAAGCAGTTTGGGGAGGCTAGAGATCAAGTTTCAAATGGCTGGATTGGAATATCTTGGTCACAACACATGAGTAGGTGGTTCTTTCTCAGAAAATGGATCTGGCAACGAAGTATGTGTTCTGAGTGCTTCTCCCACGAGTTATAGGTGGGTGAAGGGGTATATATAGGCAGCACACAAAATCCGACCATTACACCTAAAGTGGCAAACTCGGTGACACCGAAGTTACAAACTCGGTGGTACCGATTAGCACAAAAGGCAAAACTTTTGAATCTCGGTGGGACCGATGTACACAACTTGGTGGCACCGAAACATTGGTTAACAGTCAGATGCCCAAACTCGGTGGCACCAATACTCAAACTCAGAAATTCCAATTTTGTGTATCTTGGCAACAAAATTTTGGTCACCCTGAACTCGGTAGCACCGATATGGATTCGGTTGCACCGATTTGGTGGGAATGGCTAAGGTTTCTGTCTGAGGTCAAACTCGATGGGTTCAAAATGTGGAAGTTGGTGACACCGAATTTGAGTATGTGGAATTTGACAGAATGGATATGTGCGAAATGAGTGAGTATTTTGGTGGCTAACTTTGAGCACTTTGAGCAATCAGTTCATTTTACTACCTCACCCCCTTTTAATACTATTGGCTTTCCTATGGACTCAAAAGTGATTTCTCACAAATATAAAATGAAGAGTCTTCTAGCTTGAAGCTTGAGCCAATATTATTCCTTTCTTGCATCAAGGGGCATTTCCACATAAGCCTTTAGCCATAGCATCTTTTTTAACTTTTCCGAAATATACTTGGAGAAAATATTAGTCCAATGATGCATATGTTGTGATCAATTATCAAAAACACCCTAGGGAGGAATTGTGCTTTCAATCTCCCTCTTTTGGGTAATTGATAACAACATATAGATCAAAGCTTCGATAAAAGATATAATCATTGATTAGCATCGACACTTTGAGAAGTATGTGAAAAGCAAGAGCTCCCCCTGTATTTGTGCATTGTTTAAAATTTGCATTTGAATGCAAATGTACAATCGATTAGTATCATGGGTTACTCTTCCATGTCACATACATCTTGGTGGTGCACATACAAGATAAGAATGAATAGCAATGCACATGACACCAACAAGATAAGTGGATGGTCATCACATAGATAGCTAAAAGTATAATATCGTAGCATCGACCAGGTAAAGCGTATGATCAAACACAAATAATAGGATAAAGTCATCCAAAATACCAAAGTTTTTGAAACCAAATGAGAGAAAATTTAGTCAAAAGCTCTCTCTATCTCTCTCTCTCTAAGTCTATGATCTATACATTTCTCCCCCTTTGGCAACAAGTTACCAAAAAGTTCAAAAGGTATAGAACTACTCGTCTCTTTGGGCGGCTGATGACGGAGTCGACAAAAGAGCGTCCACGAAGGCATCTGTTTAGTGTCTTATACGTCTCCATCGTATCTATAATTTTTGATTGTTTCATACCAATATTCTACAACTTTCACATACTTTTGGCAACTTTTTATACTATTTTTGGGACTAACATATTGATCCTGTGCCCAGTGCCAGTTCCTGTTTGTTGCATGTTTTTTGTTTCGCAGAATATCCATACCGTATGAAGTCCAAACGTAATAAAAACTTACGTGGATTTTTTTTGGAATATTTATGATTTTTGGGAAGAAGAATCAACGCGAGGCGATGCACGGAGTGCCCACAAGCCCTGTCGCCGCGGCCAGGGGGTGGGCCCACGGCAGGCAGGCTTGTGGCGAATCCTTAAGGCGGTTCGAGCCCTTCTTTCGCTGCAAGAAAAATAATATCCAGAAGAAAATCGTGTTAAAATTTAAGCCCAATCGGAGATACGGATCTCCGGGAATTTCAGTAAGGGTGAAACGCAAAACCTGGGAGCGCAGAAACAGAAGGACACAGAGAGAGAGATCCAATCTCGGAGGGGCTCTCGCCCCTCCGCCGCCATGGAGACCATGGACCAGAGGGGAAACCCTTCTCCCATCTAGGGAGGAGGTCAAGGAAGAAGAAGAAGGAGCTGGGCTCTCTCCCCCTCTCTCCCGACGGCGCCGGAACGCCGTCCGGGACATCATCATGTGACGACGATCTAGACCAACAACACCTCCGTCATCTTCACCAACATCTCCATCATCTTCCCACATCTATGTTCAGTGGTTTACTCTCCCACAACCCGCTGTACCCTCTACTTGAACATGGTGCTTTATGCTACATATTATTATCCAATGATGTGTTGCTATCCTATGATGTCTGAGTAGATTATCGTTGTCCTATCGGTGATTGATGAATTGCTATGATTGGTTTAATTTGCTTGTGGTTATGTTTCTGTCCTTTGGTGCCCATCATATGATCGCGTGCGTGGATCACACCATAGGGTTAGTTGTATGTTGATAGGACTATGTATTGGCAGGCTAGAGTGACAGAAGCTTCAAACCTAGCATAGAAATTGATGCATATGGGATTGAAGGGGGACCAATATATCTTATTGCTATGGTTGGGTTTTAACTTAATGAACGTTAGTAATTGCAGACGCTTGCTAATAGTTCCAATCATAAGTGCATAGAATTCCAAGTAAGGGATGACATGCTAGCCGAGGCCTCTCCCACATGATACTTGTTATCGATCTAGTAACGTAGTCAATTGCTTAGGGACAATTCCGCAACTCCTACCACCACTTTTCCACACTCGTTAGACACTCGTAGTTGTTTCTTTATCTAACCAGCCCCTTGTTTTGTTTGCGTGTTCTTTAGTTTCTTGCAAGCCTATCCTATCACTCCTACAAAGTACTTATAGTTTCATACTTGTTCTAGGTAAAGCGAACGTAAAGTGTGCTTAGAGTTGTATCGGTGGTCGATAGAACTTGAGGGAATATTTGTCCTACCTTTAGCTCCTCATTGGGTTCGACACTCTTACTTATCGAGAAAGGCTACAATTGATCCCCTATACTTGTGGGTTATCAAGACTTTTTTCTAGCGCCGTTGCCGGGGAGCAATAGCGTGGGGTGAATATCCTCGTGTGTGTTTGTTTGCTTTATCACTAAGTAGATTTATTTGCTGTTCTAAGTTGTTGTCTATCTTTAGTTATGGATATGGAACACGAAATACCAAAACAATTAGGTGTACTTGCTACTCATGGAGATGGGGAACCTCCTAAAACCCTCGAGGCTCGTTATGTGGAAAATATTATGCACTTCTTTAATAATCCTGAGAAAGCCCCATTTAATTATATAATGGGATACACGTTGGATCAACATGAATACTTTAGGGATTATCACTTGACTCAAAAAGGGAAACTTTTATGGGATCAAATCCATTTGTTGAAATGGTATGCTTGGGAACTATGCAAGAGATATGGTGTTACTTGTTGCTCTAGGATGAAGGCACCACACCTTCACTTTTCTTGTGAATTTAATGATCAAAGAACCTTGGATTCTTATGCTAATGGTATATATGATTACTATGATGTGGATCAAATAGAAGAGTTTGTTTCTTTTATGGGTGCTTATGAAATTGAGGCTCTCTTTAAAAGGTGTGATGATAATGATGATGCTCCTTACCAATCTGAAAATTTGGCTATGCTTCGTTATTGTTATACTAATTATGAATATAATGCCCATATTGAACGATTTAAGGAGAAATCCTATGCTGCCAAAGAAGAGATTATTATTTTGCAGGAAACTATGGAAGAAGAAAATGCTGAAATTGTGAGCTCATTAGATGAAAAAGATGAAGAGGAGAGCGAAGAACAAAACGAGGAAGAGCGGACTAGCTACCCGTGTCCACCTTCTAATGAGAGTAACTCTTCTACTCATACATTATTTAATTTCCCTTCGTTCTTACCGAAGGATGAATACTATGATCCCTTGGATTCGTTTGAAATATCCCTTTTTAATGAACTTGATGCTTGCTATGCTTGTGGCCATGATGCCATTATGAATGATGCTTATGAAGATGAGCTAGCTATAGTTCCTTATGTTACACATGATGATTTTGATGAATATAATATGCATCTGCTTGCTGCTCCTATTTGCAATTATTATGAGAGAGATACTACATCTCCACCTCTCTATGTTTCCAATACGATAAAATTGCAAGAAACTGCTTATGCTATGTATTGGCCTTTACTTGATGTGCATGAATTGTTCTTTTATGACATGCCAATGCATAGGAAGAGATTTAGAATTCGTCATTGCATGATATATGTTACCTTGTGCTTACTACTAAATTTCAAATCATTGCTAATTAAAATTGGCTTTGATATACCTTGGGATCCGGTTGGATCCATTACTTGAGCACTTTATGCCTAGCTTAATGGCTTTAAAGAAAGCGCTGCCTGGGAGACAACCCGGAAGTTTTAGAGAGTCATTTGTTTCTGTTGAGTGCTTTTATTTAGTTTAAAAACAAAAAAAATATAGAGGGGAACTTAAAACTTTTTCAAAAAGAGAAGCGATTGAAAGGTGATGCATTGCGGAAGTGAGGGTCGACCTTGAACACTTGTGTTCATGCTCATGGAAACAATGTAGAATTTTTCATGGAAGTTTCTCACAAAAATAATTATCCCCTTGTACAATTCCTTTGTGTTTTAAAAAATAATGTGCCAAGTAAATCCTTTACGATTAGTTTGGGTGATAGTTGTTTGATCACGCTGAGAAAAGACAGAAACTTTCTGCTCATGAAATTAATTTTCATTTTTATTCTGGAAGAGAATTTGAGTTGATTCTTTTTTTTCTTCTGATTTATATGCAAATTTTCTAGACGTTCGTAAGTTTTTAGATTTTTTGAGATATCAGAAGTATACAGAATATACAGATTGCTACACACTGTTCTGTTTTGACAGATTCTGTTTTCTATGCATTGTTCTCTTATTTTGATGAATCTATGGGTAGTATCGGGGGGTATGAACCATGGTGAAGTTGGATTACAGTAGATATAATGCTAATATGAATTTAGAATGAGTTCACAATAGTACTTGAAGTGGTGATTTATTTTATTATACTAAAGGATCTCACGAAGTTTTGTTGAGTTTTGTGTGATTGAAGTTTTCAAGTTTTGGGTGAGAGCACGATGGATGAAGGAATAAGGAGAGGCAAGAGCCTAAGCTTGGGGATGACCGAGGCACCCCAAGGTAATATTCAAGGAAGACTCAAGCGTCTAAGCTTGGGGATGCCCCGGAAGGCATCCCCTCTTTCGTCTACAATCTATCGGTAATTTTACTCGGAGCTATATTTTAATTCGTCACATGATATTTGCAAATGCTTGGAGCGTATTTTGTGTTTATTTTTCCTTTTTTATGCACCATGCTGGTATGAGATAGTCATTGGTTGGATTTATAGAATGCTTCTTGTGCTTCACTTATATCTTTTGAAGTTTGGATTGCCTGTTTCCCTACACATAGAAAACCGCCATATGTAGAATGCTCTTTTGCTTCACTTATATTTGTTAGAGTGGGGCATATCTTTTTTAGAAAGAATTAAACTCTCATGCTTCACTTATACCTATTTAGAGAGTTAACAGGAGTTGGCCATTCACATGGTTAGTCATAATATCCTACATAAAATTTGTAGATCACTGAATATGGTATATTTGATTCCTTGCAACAGTTTTGCGACATGAATATGTGATATTAGAGTCATGCTAGTGAGTAATTGTGTATTTTTAGAAATACTTGTGTTAAGGTTTGTGATTCCCGTAGCATGCACATATGGTGAACAATTATGTGATGAAGTCGGAGCATGGTTTATTTATTGATTGCCATCCTTTGTGTGGAGGTCGGGATCGCGCGATGGTTAACTCCTACCAATCTTTCCCCTAGGAGCATGCGTGTAGTACCTTGTTTCGATGACTAATAGACTTTTGCAATAAGTATGTGAGTTCTTTATGACTAATGTTGAGTCCATGGATTATACGCACTCTCACCCTTCCACCATTGCTAGCCTCTCTAGTACCGCACAACTTTCGCCGATGCATTACGCCCACCATATAGCCTCCCTCAAAACAACCACCATACCTACCTATTATGGCATTTTCATAGCCATTCCGAGATATATTGCCATGCAACTACCACTGTTCCATTTCATGACATGTGCCAGCACTTCCATATTGCCGTTGCATGATCGTAAGATAGCTAGCATGATGTTTCCATGGCTTGTACGTTTTTTGATGTCATTGCTATGCTAGATCATTGTCACGGTATACTACCGAAGGCATTTCATATAGAGTCATCATTGCTCTAAGTATTGAGTTGTAAGTGTGATGATCATTATTATTAGAGCATTGTCCCATGTGAGGAAACAAAAAAGAGACCAGCGAAGCCCATTTACAAAAAAGAGGCCAAAGATGCCCACCAAAATAATAAAAAATTATTATATATAAAAAAGAGAGTCCAAAGAGCCCACAAAAAAATGAGAGAAAAGAGAGAAGGGACAATTGCTACTATCCTCTTTCCACACTTGTGCTTCAAATAGCACTACGATCTTCATGACAGAGAGTCTCCTATGTTGTCACTTCCATATACTAGTGGGAAATTTTCATTATATAACTTGGCTTGTATATTCCAATGACGGGCTTCCTCAAAATTGCCCTAGGTCTTCGTGAGCAAGCAAGTTGGGTGCACACCCACTAGTTTCTTTTGTGAGCTTTCATACACTTATATGCTCTAGTGCATCCGTTGCGTGGCAATCCCTACTCACTCACATTGATATCTATTGATGGGCATCTCCATAGCCCGTTGATACACCTAGTTGATGTGAGACTATCTCCTCCTTTTTTGTCTTCTCCATGACCACCATATTCTATTCCACCGATAGTGCTATGTCCATGGCTCACGCTCATGTATTGCGTGAAAGTTGAATAGGTTTGAGAACACTAAAGTATGAAACAATTGCTTGGCTAAGACCGGGGTTGTGCATGATTTAAATACGTTGTGTGGGGAAGATGGAGCATAGTCAGACTATATGATTTTGTAGGGATAACTTTCTTTGGCCATGATATTTTGAGAAGACATGATTGCTTTGTTAGTATGCTTGAAATATTATTGTCTTTATGTCAAATGATAGACTGTTGCTTCGAATCACTCGTGTTTTAGTATTCATGCCATGATTAGATTATATGATCAAGATTATGCTAGGTAGCATTCCACATCAAAAGTTATCTTTTTTATCATTTACCTTCTCGAGGACGAGCAGGAGTTAAGCTTGGGGATGCTGATACGTCTCCGTCGTATCTATAATTTTTTGATTGTTTCATGCCAATATTCTACAACTTTCATATACTTTTGGCAACTTTTTTATACTATTTTTGGGACTAACATATTGATCCAGTGGCCAGTGCCAGTTCCTGTTTGTTGCATGTTCTTTGTTTCGCAGAATATCCATACCAAACAAAGTCCAAACGTAATAAAAACTTAGAGATATTATTTTTGGAATATTTATGATTTTTGGGAAGAAGAATCAACGCGAGACGATGCACGGAGTGCCCACAAGCCCTGTCGCCGCGGCCAGGGGGTGGGCCCGCGGCAGGTAGGCTTGTGTCCACTCCTTAAGGCGGTTGGAACCCTTCTTCGCCGCAAGAAAGATAATATCCGGAAGAAAATTGTGTGAAAATTTCAGCCCAATCGGAGTTACGGATCTCCGGGAATTGAAGAAACGGTGAAACGCAGAACCTGGGAGCGCAGAAACAGAAGGACACACAGAGAGATATCCAATCTCGGAGGGGCTCTCGCCCCTCCGCCGCCATGGAGACCATGGACCAGAGGGGAAACCCTTCTCCCATCTAGGGAGGAGGTCAAGGAAGAAGAAGAAGGAGCTGGGCTCTCTCCCCCTCTCTCCCGGCGGCGCCGGAACGCCGCCCGGGACATCATCGTGTGACGACGATCTACACCAACAACACCTCCGTCATCTTCACCAACATCTCCATCATCTTCCCCCATCTATATTCAGCGGTTCACTCTCCCGCAACCCGCTGTACCCTCTACTTGAACATGGTGCTTTATGCTACATATTATTATCCAATGATGTGTTGCTATCCTATGATGTCTGAGTAGATTATCGTTGTCCTATCGGTGATTGATGAATTGTTGTGTTTGGTTTAATTTGCTTGTGGTTATGTTGCTGTCCTTTGGTGCCCATCATATGATCACGTGCGTGGATCACACCATAGGGTTAGTTGTATGTTGATAGGACTATGTATTGGCAGGCTAGAGTGACAAAATCTTCAAACCTAGCATAGAAATTGATGCATGTGGGATTGAAGGGGGACCAATATATCCTATTGCTATGGTTGGGTTTTACCTTAATGAACGTTAGTAGTTGCGGACACTTGCTAATAGTTCCAATCATAAGTGCATAGAATTCCAAGTAAGGGGTGAAATGCTAGCAGAGGCCTCTCCCACATGATACTTGCTATCGATCTAGTAACGTAGTCAATTGCTTAGGGACAATTCCGCAACTCCTACCACCACTTTTCCACGCTCGTTGGACACTCGTAGTTGTTTCTTTATCTAACCAGCCCCTAGTTTTATTTGCATGTTCTTTACTTTCTTGCAAGCCTATCCTATCACTCCTACAAAGTACTTCTAGTTTCATACTTGTTCTAGGTAAAGCGAACGTAAAGTGTGCTTAGAGTTGTATCGGTGGTCGATAGAACTTGAGGGAATATTTGTCCTACCTTTAGCTCCTCGTTGGGTTCGACACTCTTACTTATCGATAAAGGCTACAATTGATCCCCTATACTTGTGGGTTATCAGTGTCTTATAGGTGGAGGAGTGGATACTAGAGGTGCTTGAGATGGAGCTGGTGCTGAAGGTGCTGATGCTTGAGCTGAAGATGTTTGTCTTGTCTCCTGAGCAGGAACAACAGCTGATCTAGGATAAGTGTTGAACCTTGTGGTAGTGAGAGGAGGTGACTCTTCTTCATCATCATCTTCATCATCTAAGCGCGGGACCTCCACTGATTCAACTTCATGGTGAAGTTGTTTGACAATGGTGGTCCACTTAGTAACCTTCATATCCATGTCATGAAACTTAGTTTCCATGACCCTCTGAAGGCTTTTCTGGCTTTGCAGTATCTCCTGGATGTTCTTCTCCATGCCTTGGACAGAGCTAACTAGAAATGCCATCTGGTCAGCTTGAGTTTTGAGTTGTGGAACTGGTGGTGGCTCATTTGTAGCAGCCTCAGCATCTGCTGCCTCTGCTGCCATTCTTGCTGCAGCTGAGCTGGGATCATTGTCATCTATCACCACTACATTGTCTTCAAATTATGGCTGAAGAGGCAAATGGGTACGATCAAGTAGATATGCATGCTTGCCTAGCTTGGCATTGACAAGCATCTAAATGTAAGGGGCATATCCACATGATCTTTTCTGATCAGCAGCAGTCATCTGGATAGTCTCTACTATCAAATCCATCACTCTAACTCTAGTGTGAGAGTCCAAATGGTGCAGGAGATTGATGGAGTGTCCTCGAATCATCTTATCATCACCTGATTTAGGCATGAAGGTGTGTCTGAGAATAGTGATAGTGGTGGGTATCCCTGCTTGCAAAAAGTACACTGAGCCCATCTTGTGACTAGCCAAAGACTTGTGAGGAATTGGCTTGTACATATTTTTCATGCTGTTGTGGCACATCTTCGCTTCAGAATACATATGCACATCACTCTCTTTCTGCTTGGGGCACCAATGATAGTGGCCCACTCATCAATCGTAGATTCATATTTGCGACCATCAGTCATCCAGAACAAAGAACCATCTCCATAGAAGTGAAGAGTTGAGTAAAATTGCATGATCAACTCATCATTCCATGGGGTCATCTCTTTACCAACAAAGTCTTCAATGTCCACTAGCCTGAAATTTTCTTTGACATGGGGAAAGTAATTCTCATTCTCCTTGATATATTCCCAGTCAACATACCTCATAACAGTGACAGTTGGACTCTTGTCAAACAAGCCAGTCTCATAAAAATCTTGTTGTTCCTTGGTGTGAAAGCTTGGATCGATGACAGTTCTTCTTCTGATAGCATATGGTTTAACAACTCTCCACTTCCTCAATCCGGCATCCTTCCTCTTCCTCATATCCTCTGCTACTAGGTGAGCAGCAATTGTGAATTGGCAGGGTTGTTCTTAGATTCCTGAGAACTAGTGCATTCTCATATTCTGCCTCCTCTGCAGGAGGGGCTGTGGATGCACGGCCTTTCTCCTTGGCAGCTGTAGGAATGTCCTTTGTAGTCTTCCTCCGAGCTACAACCTTCTTTGCCTTGGCACGAGGCTTAGGAGCAGATTTCATGGCATCAGCCATAAGCTTCTTCTTAGGAGGAGGAACTGGGATCTCATATTCACCAACATCTTCTTCAAGGTCTTCATACATGGAAGTTCTTCTCCCAACAAGATGAATTGTCCGCTTCCTGGGCCTCTTCACACCAGCCTTCTTGGCAAGTTTGTCAGTGGAAAGTGTTGTGCTCTGCCTTGCAGATTCAGGTGCTCTCAGATCAGCAGGTTTAGCGTACTCTTTCCTGATAGTCTTCCTTGGAGCCTTAGGAGGAGCTGACGTTTCCTCCGACACAAAGTCTGAGGCTTTTTCATTGGAATTCCCTTTCTTCCTATGCCTGGTGGCTGCCTTGGGCAAGCCATGGGAGCTGTAAGATACAGGGTTAGAGCCAGACTTCTCTCGACTAGTGCCTGAGTCCATCTCAATACTGGGATCTCTAAAATCATTCTGGCTATCATGTGATCCAGACATCTTGGCAGACAAACAGAGACTCAACAGCAATTAGCAAAACCTGTGAAGTAGATATAGGAAAGACAGAAGGTTGAGCATCACAAAATTCAGATGTTTTTGAAAAAAATGAATAAAGAAATCCTTAGTTTTAGCTTTTCGCAGATCACATTTCGGTGTCCCGAGTTTGAATTTTCGGAATCATCGAGACATATGGACTCCTTACTAGAAACTTGGTAATCACTTTCGATGGCACCGAAAGTGACAACACGGTCTCACCGAGTCCATTCTCAGTAACCCTAGATTCAAAATCCGTCTAACAGAGTTTTGCAACTCGGAGGCACCGAGATGGGTTCTGGGGACGGCTAACCCTAAAAACTTCCTCGTTCGCTAATCTATAGGAGCATCTGGTGGATGGATAGATTGCAGGCTGTGGCTTGTGGATAATACTTCTAATGCGCACGAGATAGGTTGGGGAGGTGCAAAAGAAAGGGGCGGATCCGTACCCTAACTCGGCGACGGTCTGGCTACGGCGGCAACGACGGTGATTCCGAGTGGCGGAGATGCACGGGGAGTCAAGGGCGACGACCAGGGGTCTAGGGGGCAGCATAGGGTTTGGGATGAAAATACTTTAACGAACTGAAATCAAAGATTCGGTCTGCTGGAATATATACCCTTTCGCTGTCGGTGTCACCGAGATTACGAAATAGGTGTCACCGAGTTTCTCTATTGTTAGTTGACAAGGAAACTCGGTGTAACCGAGATTGTGATTTCGGTGGTACCGAGATGGAAAAACCAGATCAACTTTGGAAATTTGGTGGAACCGATTTTGTGAAGTTGGTCTCACCGAGATTTTCAAAGAGGTTTTGGATGTCAGCCTTTGACGATACAGAATTCCGAGTGCACCTTCACACAGAGGGATCGACAAGTGCTTGTTCAAGTTTTGTGATGAAGCATGAATAGAACTTGAGATGAGATAGCATGGATAGCTAGAGAAGGGTCCTAGGCATTCTTGTCCATCCAATTGGGAAAAGATAAATCAAGAGCCAAATAACAAAAATTGGATGTCCTCGAATGAGCAAACACATGCATACCAACATGCCCACACAATAAGAATGATAGACAAAATATGGCGAACATGCACAAACATCCTGGCAGCTATCAAGCACTTGGGCGATGACAAAGTCATCTATATACCAGTATATTAACTTAGGAACCAAGTAAGATTACTTGATCATAGGTCATACTCATCGTTAAGCACCAGTGGGGTTACCACTTTTACATAAGCAGTAATGTGTTCATATCCTTAGGAGATGCTTATACTCAAGATTTAGAGTAAAGCCCCCCCTTGATATGACATCCCCCCTTAGAGTGATCAACTAACCTTGGGTTTTGTCGTAGAAGACTTCGAGTAGGTGAAGTAGTGGTGGATGCTCAATGTTGATGAAGTTCATCTTGAGTTGGGATCAATCCTTGTTGTTTCTTACTCTTCTCACCTACATGGGTTAGTCCCAAAGCAAGAGGAACATATGCAAGAATATCTATGGACATGGAGTGAAACACATATGGGATGATGTCCAGAGATGCATTAATTACCTTTTCCCTTGCTTACCTTTGAGGGAATGTGTGACTCCTCGAGCTAATGCATATGGTTGAGGCTGATTGCATATAGTTCTTGCCAATTGAATAAGAGTAAATTTCATTGGCGGAGTCACCCATCAAGAACTTCCTAGCTCTTCCTCTTGGGGATCCACATCAAATTGATGGGAATCCTTGGAGTTGTGGTAGCACTAGTTTAGGTAGAGCTAGTAGTGTCTTTGGGAACCCACTTGACCTTGGCTTGGGGTTCTTCTTCAAACAGGTTAATGTCATCTTGAAGCTTTCCCTTGCCTTTGTGGTCTTGTGGTAGAAGGCCATCTTGTGAGCTTGTTCCTTTGGGAGGAGTAGGATCACACTTCTCTTCTTGGGGAGAAAACTTAGGAATGGGGTATGGACCTTCTTCCCAATCATCTCCGTTGATGTTGAAGTATCCAACACCTTGATTCTTCCGATGTCCTCCTTGCTTGCGCACAATTTCCTCAAACTGTTTACTTCCGGCAAGACTCTTGAAGTCACCTCTCTCTATAATCCCTTTCAATAGATCATTTTCTTGCTCAAGTGTAACTTGGCTAAGAGAATCATTAGTGGATTCAATAGATATACTAGCATCAAAATTATTGGATATAGCTTTAGCATTGTTGTCACTAGATGAAGTAACTTTCTTGCCTTTGTTACTAATGTTACTAGGCTTAAATTGTTGAACAAAATTAGACAAGAATAATTGTTTGGCTAGATAAGAAGATCTCTTCTTTCAAAGATCGTCATTGATCGCTTTTAAGAACTCATGCTCTTGCTCCAAGTTGAGCTTCTCGAAGTGTAGCTTCTCATGGGTTCTTGCAAGCTCACTATGATCTTCTAGAGTAGTCTCATGAGCTAACTTAAGAGTTTTTAATTCTTGAGATACTCGTTCAATTTCTTTCTTATCATCATCACTCGATTTCTCTTGACTAGCATGATAATTAGCACGTTCGTTTCCATTGTAATCACTAGTTTTATCAAAGAGGAAGCCATCTTATCCTAACAAGTCCTCCTCATCACTATTAAAATCAAGATACTCGGGGTGTGATACCTTGGGGACTTTATCCATGAAGCAGTTTTCGAACCCCTCATTTGGTGAGTCAAATAGGTCATATGAGTTTGAGGAAATAAGTGCAATGTCGGTAGCACCTTCACCTTGACTATAGTTAGAGTTGGAGTGATAGCTTCTCTCGGAGTGGTGGTCACACTCGGAGCGAGAAACCCATTCACCAACACGAGCTTGATGTATTCTTCTTGATGTGCTCTTGGTGTATTTCTCCTTATTTTATGATTCTTTGCCTCTCCGTGAGTGTCTTCATTCATAGTGATCTTCTCTATTCCTTCTCTCTTTGTGGGGTGACTCATCTATTGAGCTTCGTCTTCGAGGTGACTCTTCTCTTCATTTGTAGGGAGCTGAGCACTCATTGGAGTAGTGCCCGGGCTTCCCACAATTGTAACAGTTTCGGTCACAACCGGACGAGCGCTTCTCATCATGTCTTGAGCTTGAGCTTCTCTCTGTGCCTCTACTCTTGTAGAACTTGTTGAATTTTCTCACCATGAGGCTTACCTCTTCATTAGTAACAACATTGTCCTTTGAAGTAGCAGGAGCATCACATGAAGCTTTGTAAGCACCGCTTGCTTGTTGTGCACCTCATCTTTGTCCTTGAGTGACATCTCATGAGGAACAATCCTACCAATGACTTCAGTTGGCTTGAGATATTTGTAGTTTGGCATCATTTGGATCAATGTGCACACTGTGTCATACTTTCAATCAAGAGCTCTAAGTATCTTCTTGATGATGAATTTGTTGCTCATCTCTTTGCTTCCTAAGCCGGCAATCTCATTTGTGATGAGAGCTAGCCTAGAGTACATTTCAACGACATCTTCACCATCCTTCATCTTGAACTTGTCAAGCTGACTATGAAGCACATACAACTTAGATTATGTGATAGAATCAATACCTTTGTGCATATAATCCAAAGTATCCCAAATTTCTTTTGCATTCTCAAGACGACTGATTTTGTTGAATTCTTCGGGGCATAGACAGTTGAAGATGATGTCGCATGCTTGAGCATTGAGTTGCAACATCTTCAGTTCATCAGCTATCGCATCACGAACACATTCATGTCCTTCTCCAAAGAAGTTACCTTGCACACCAGCATGAATAACAGCCCAAACAAGTGGGTTAAAGCCAAGAATATGCATTTTCATCTTATGCTTCCAACTGGTAAAATTAGTGTCATCCAAATGTGGACCTCTACGATGATAATTTCCCTCACTAGATGCCATACTCTCCTAGGTTGTGAAACCAATGCAATGGAGACCAAAGCTCTGATACGACTTGTAGGATCGAAAGTATATCTAGAGGGCGGATTAGACTACTTGACAAGATAATTTTCTTGCCTTTTACCAATTTTACTTGAGAGGCAGATTTGGCAGTTATGGCCAGTCAAGTACACCCTACGCATGCAGTTCTAAGAGTATCGCAGCGGAAAGTAAAATATGTAAGTGTGAAGTGAAGGAGTAAGGTAGGGAGACCAAACGCATGAGGTTGACACGGCGAATTTTGGCATGGTTCCTATAGGTGGTGCTATCATACGTACATGTTAGTGGAGACTTCAACCCACAGAGGGTAACGGCTGCGAGAGTCCATGGAGGGCTCCACCAACAAGGGGTCCACGAAGAAGCGGCCTTGTCTATTCCACCATGGCTTCTGCCCATGAAGGACTAGCCTTACTCATGGTAGATCTTCATGAAGTAGGCAATCTCCTTGCCCTTACAAACATCTTGGTCCAACTCCACAACACAAAGTAGGAGGCTCCCAAGAGACACCTAACCAATCTAGGAGGCATCACTCTCCAAAAGGAAATAGATGGGGTAGATCAATGAACTCCTTGCTCTTCTGCTTCTAAAGATAATCTCCTCAACACTAAATCACTCTCTCATAGAATATGCATGGGAAGGAGAGATTGATTTGGTGGAAAGCAGTTTGGGGAGAGTTTCAAATGGCCGAATTGGAATATCTTGGTCTCAACACATGAGTAAGTGGTTCTCTCTTAGAAAATGGATCTGGCAATGAAGTGTGTGTGCTGAGTGCTTCTCCCACGAGTGAGAGGTGGGTGAAGGGGTATATATAGGCAACACACAAAATCCAACCATTACACCTAAAGTGGCAAACTCGGTGACACCAAAGTTACAAACTCGGTGGTACCGATTAGCAAAAAAGGCAGAACTTTTGAATCTCCGTGGGACCAATATAAGCAACTCGGTGGCACCAAAACAGTGGCTAAAGGTCAGATGCCCAAACTCGGTGGTACCGATACTCAAACTCGGAATTTCTGATTTTGTGTATCTTTGCAACAGAATGTTTGTCACCCTGAACTCGGTAGCACCAATACGGATTCCGTTGCACCAATTTGGCGGGAATGGCTATGGTTTGTGTCTGAGGTCAAACTCGGTGGGTCCGAAATTTGGAAGTTGGTGAGACCGAATTTGAGTATGTGGAATTTGACAGAATGGATATGTGATAAAATGAGTGAGTATTTTGGTGGCTAACTTTGAGCACTTTGAGCAATCAGTTCATTTTACTACGTCACCCCCTTTTAACAGTGTTGGCTTTCCTATGGACTCAAAAGTGATTTCTCACAAATATAAAATGAAGAATCTTTTAGCTTGAAGCTTGGGCCAATATTATTCCTTTCTTGCATTAAGGAACATTTCCACATAAGCCTTTAGCCATAGCATCTTTTGAGCTTTTCTGAAATATAATTGGAAAAAATATTAGTCTACTGATGCATATGTTGTGATCAATTATCAAAACCACCGTTGGGAGGAATTGAGCTTTCAGCCTACCCCAAGGATCCGTTTCTGTTTCCCCGAATAGATCAGATTATCGACAACACAGCCGACCATGATTCCCTATGCTTCCTCGACGCCTACTCCGGATACCACCAGATCAAAATGAAGGAATCCGATCAGGTAGCAACCACATTTATAACACCATATGAGCCATTCTGTTTTAACACAATGCCGTTCGGGCTAAAAAACGCGGGCACCACTTACTAGCGCATGATTCAGACTTGCTTGGGGAAACTAATTGGAAAAACAGTAGCGACCCGTTTGGATGTTGGTATTGGGGGCGAGATATAGATATTGGCATTCGGCAGCCCGAATATCATCGTTTTGTTGCGCGCATCATTCTCTCGGGGAATCGAGGCTCAGTATTGAACCGTTCCCTTTCTCGTGTACACTTCCCCTCGACCAATTCGGAGCCCCCAACATGGGTTTTCGCTGGTATTCGCTAACACTTCTGCCCACGACTCCATCCCCGCAACCCCCGCTACATCGACTCCCCCATCCCACGACTCCATCCACAACCCCTCCGCCATGGCCGAGCGCCTCGTGCACAGCAGTAGTAAGCGATGCTCTCTCGCATGCAACAATGTCAACCTGGTTCTTCTCGCCTCCCCCGCTCACTTCGTTGGCTACCGCTTCAGGGTTGCTCCGACGAGCCATGGCGGAAACCCTCCAGCACGTGAAGAACCCAGTGGGTATACACGGACCGTGCCACCGACCTGAATTTGAAGATTGTTGTGTCCGGCTGCCAACTAGGTCGCCGCGCCCCCACACCCTTTGTCGGCTCCTAGTCCGGGGCCTGCCCCGGAGAGCTGAGGCGGAAGATCCTCCACCACGAGAAGAGCCCCATCGGCTTTTGTGGAATCAGGAGGATGATGAAAAGGGGCTGACGTGTGCAATTCAACACTTTTACCATCCAAACAGGAATTGATATTGGTACCCAATCAGAGGAACGAGGAATGCAAGGCATCGGATTAGAGGTCATGTGAGTAATATTGGTACTTAATTACCAAAGGAATTATGATTTCTATGTTGGTGTATCAGAATCAGATGCTCCGATCAAATACAAGTAAGATGAATGGACTTAGATGGATAATCAATCAACGTTGATCTGCCGAGAACCAGCTCCTGTTTTGGAAAGACGTCTGAGTCAGACAGATGATTTTTGAGGGTCATTTAATGATTGCGTGCATTCACACACAAGTTGAATCTATAAGATCAAAGTACAATCACAAAGGATTTTAATGAATCTTGCTAGGCATATGGAATTAACCATAATGCAAGCAAGTGAGAAAGGTCAAGAGCAATAGGCTACTAAGGATTTCGGAAGATCGAATAACATCTCGATGAATTTGGTGAAAGACGTGAACAACTGGGGATGAACGCATCCTCGATAAAGGGTGAGGAGTTATCCGTAGGGGTTGGCAGTTGAAGGAAATCGCAAAAGCGATGAGCACAAATTCTCGGGAGAACATCACACTGTATCTTCAGAGTCTTCCAATGAACCAAGTCATTGTCTGGAATGAGGGGATATCCGAGAGGAAGTAGTTACGAGAACCTAGTGTTAGAGCTAGCAAAAACTTTAACCCAAAAGAGAAGAGAGATCAGAACCAAGAGTATAGAAGAGGAGTAAAAGATCCTAATACCGCCCATTTGAGATGTGGGCCCATAAGCCACACAATAATGTCAGTAAAAGTTTTTCAAGTACTAGACTCAACTTTGGCCAATGAGTTAGAAAGGGGCTACCTACAGGCAGTCGGCTCTGATACCAACTTGTGATGCCCCCATTTTGATCATACGCAAATCATACACGCAAATGTGTATGACCAAGATTAGGGACTCGCGGGAAGATATCACAACATAACTCTAGACATGAATTAAAGTCATACAAGCTTCATGTTACAAGCCAAGGGCCTTGAGGGCTCAAATACATAACATCGAATACAAACGAGTCAGCGGAAGCAAACAATATCTGAGTACAAACATAAATAAATAAGTTTACCTTAAGAAGGCTAGAACAAACATAAGCAACGAATCAAAAGGCAAGGCCACTTGCCTCAGAGCCTCCTAACTACTCCTGGTCCTTATCGGCCTCCACGTAGTAGTAGGCTCTGTCGGGGCAGTAGTAGTCACCAGCGGGATCAACTGGCTCCTGGGCTCTGTCATGTGGTCACGACAATCGTATCAAGGGGAAAAGGGGGAGCAAAGCAACAGTTGGTACTCTGTTGGAGATATGCCCTAGAGGCAATCATGTATGATGATATTTCCTATGTGTTTGTGAATAAAGATAGTCCTTGGACATTATCAATGATGTGTATTAACAAGTACGTGACTTGTTTGTGAGACTATGCATTGCATGATGATTGTCCTAAAATGGTCCCTAGTTGAAATGGTTGTGTGGACACACAACAAGTTAGACTAGCATATGACATGGTGGATGGTCCGGTCTCACTCACCCTGTAGCATTGGATGCTAGCGGAATAATATGGAATCACAGATCTTGTCGGATTTGACATAGTCGGATTCAAGTCGAGATAAGGTCTCAGTTGGACAGACCCAACTATGAGACGCATCGATAGGTCATCGGTGAGTCTCCAGTACAACATACATTCTATGTCTTAAGACCTGTGGTGGTGCATGTACTTGGGATGGTGACAAACTTTCTTTGGGCAGACCAAACACTGTTCCGTGACAAGATAGTTATAAAGGTAGGTTTCGGGCTTGTCCGGACCCATGCCGCGAGACATGGTCGAGCAAGATGGGATTTGCCGCTCCAATCAAGAGATATATACTCTAGGGCCCTCGGGTGATCTAACCTGGATAAGCATGACCATGCGATTAGTATTATGAGATAATCCAAATGTTGGTCAGATTCACTGGAACGAGAAAGAGGTCATGCTGCAACAACTATGACCATGTCACCTTGTGCACGAAAAAAAATATCGTGTGGCAAGGGAATAGAAGTGTGAAGTACAGGTTCGCCTAACCAGTCTCTTTGGACAGTTGGAGTCGGCACGCTTTGCTAGAGGCCTCTACTAACTAGCCAAGTCAGATGTGATCTGATTTGCGATCAAGTGAACGAGAACCTAAGGGGTTGCACGCTTAAGGGAAGAAACACGTGGGCTTTAGGATCCGTGCGAGGCCCAAGAGTTGAGCCCACACTGGATTCCTATATATAGTGAAGGTGCGGCAACTATTTAATTGATCACTTCAGCGCCGTCATTAGGGTTTGCATGTATTGTAACTAGCCACCTCTACTCGCCCTAGCCGACTGTGTGATCTCGACCTAGCAGTCCGCCACACAGTGTTCCTCCTGCACGAGTGGATACCATTAGAGGCAGTGCACTTGCGCCGCTCGGACGAACCAGTACATGGGATCAGGCGACCGGCTGTTCGAGGGGGATGATCCGGGAACGGTTGTTTGAGGGATATCGGACGAAGAGGAGGCAGAGCCCACGAATGCGCTGCCCCAACTCTACTTCTGCTACATGGCATTGCGCGTATAGTAGTAACAATTTTATGATCCGTCTCCGTACCATGTTCTTGGATGTTGTGCTCATAGGAAAATTTTAAGTTGCATGCGATGCATCTACAGTAGAAGCCAACATAGTCATCCAAAATACTCGCAAGACTCACATCAGAAGTATGCTAGGTATGCATCAGTACCAAAGGAATGCGGCTATATCTTTGGATTGACTGCAGAAATGCCAGAATTGAGAGAAGGCCTAGTCCTACCGAAGACTGTCATCTTTAGTGTCTTGCAGCATTAGAAGAGTGTAAATGAGTAACACATATGTAATAATTATGTTGCAACAAATTTATTTATAAACGCCGAGAGATCCTTCCTTGACTGCCTGTGTGAAAGCAACCTCAGAGCCACGTTTCAATTCAAGTCACACTTCTAGTTGTTTTAGATCAGGATACAACTCCGAGCATCCGTTACCATGGACACGACTATTCAAATAGATATACTTCCCTGTCAGGGTGCACAAACTTACCCAACACGTTCGATTAACTCTGGCCAGACACACTTTCCTGGGCCATGCCCGGCCTCGGCTAATCGACATGTTGTAGTCCTACCTAGGCTCAAGAGAGAGGCCATACGCCGGTCTACATCCTAATCGTGAAGGGGTCATGGGCTAATCTCCCTTCACACTCCTAAGCGTTGCAAGCATGATCGATGTCAGTCCTAGCACCTCTTTATACAAAGACGATGATTACATCCCCAGGCGCGTGCCGCTCACTGTGACATCTAAAGAGCTTTCGGGTGAATGTACAATGTAGAGTGTCCATACATATTCCCATGTGGTGGTTAGTGTGAAACAGACCAAAGGACTTCTAAGATCATATAGCCAAACCCATTAATGTTTTATTAACTAAGGTGATGATCAATGATCTATGATATGTGGTCCCATCGCCCGGTCTTGAGGTCTTGTGGCAAGGACCAAGAATGCCCGACCACGCCTCGTCACAATCATGCGGGTATCCACTCGCTTCTTAACTGCAGTGACAATCAATGATCCATGATATTTGGTCCCATCACCCCGCCTCAAGGACTTGTGGCAAGGGCGAGGAATACCCGACTACACCTCATCACAATCACACGGGAATCCACCCGCTCCACACATCTCATTATGTTCAAGTAATAAAGTTAAAGTGTTTGTGTGTCTATAACATCAATTGAATCCGAGATATCACCCTTGATGGATTCAAATCGATGTAACCGTTAAGGTGAATAGGGAGGAATCACCCTCGATGGTTCATGATTGAAGGGTTGCAGGACAAAGTCATTATCAGAAGTGGTCAAGGAGGAATCACCCTCCGTAATCCACCTCCGGTTAACTCCACTAAAGAGTTAACATCAGGAGTACATTACGAGGTATCACCCTCGATACTCCATAGCAGCCCTATAGAGGCGTACAACTAAGGGATGTGACGTGATGTGATGGGTCTGGCTCGTCGATCAAGATGATCGAGTCTTCGAGTCATCTAGTCTTCGATGATGAGGCAGGGGCAACCGGGACATAGAGGGGTCATTGGGGATCACTAAACAACCTATACTAAACAATCATTATAATTTTAAGGTATGAAAGCAGTTTAACAAAAACAGGTTATACATCAGAATAGGAGCTATCTCTAAGGGTAGAAAAATCTAATGCGAGAAGGAGGGACAAAGAATGGGTTATATCGGAATGATCAGGGGGGTTGATGGGGTTGTACATTAGGGGTAGTCCTACGGACCTGTATCCCTAGGCCTGCTTAAGACCCTACATGGACATCAGTGTCCGAAAAGCCATTGGTGCAGTCATGACCTTGCTTGGGAAAGCGTGTCTTCACTCGGCTTTTACCAGGTCGCTCGGATCATCTCGTGTCAGTTGGATGCGCCCCGACACTTGGACTATAGCAATGCTTGGGCAACGAAGGGACTGCAACGGCTACAAACTTAAACTATCACTTGAAGTGTAGTGAAGATGAGGTTACCACTAACGTTGGAGTTAGAGGTGCCATTATTAGTAAGTTTCATAGTTATTAGCATTAACTCACCCTTGTAATGAGGCTCGACAGGTCATGGTGCACTCTATATAAGCCACTCTCGAGCTCTGTACCAAGGGTTCAACATCATGTATTATCACGCACCCCATAAGCAAACATTAGCCTGAGGGCTCGAGGAGTAGGGTTGTTACCACTCACGAGTGGGGCCCAAACTCGTATGCCGAGTGTATCCACTCCGCCCTAGCTAGGATCCGCCCCTCATTCGTACCCGTGGTATTATTGTCAGGATCATTCCCATGATAGTTGGTGCTCACAATGGGGTTGCGCATTTAGCAAATCCAGCGCAGTTGGAGTTATACCTTCTTCATCATCATGATGACACTCGACAAAGAGATCCTCTTCGGCTCCCTCGGATTTGTCGTCGACGACTCAACATGGCTCCAGGACGCACCGCTGGACACCGACGCCCTTCCCACTCGAGGTACATCGCATTTCACCACGTTTGCGCACGGAGTCTCGATCCGGCAGCCATCGGTGTCTTACCAATCAGCTACCTACATCCTGCTGTAGTCCGCCGCAAGCGCTTTGGACGCTCGCGACTGCAGCGATGGATCAAGCATGCGATGGCCCATCACGCCACTTCAGGACAGGTGGATATGCTCAATTCACATGAGCCCACCGTTAACCTCTTCTCATCATTTAGAGATGAGTCATTTGGCGATTCCGACTGCGAAAGAAACGGGGACGCCACGGAGGTCTTGATGGCCGACATGACCAGGGGAGGAGCCCGTGGATTCGCTGCACACAACTCTCTCGGGCGCGATAATAACGAGCCTCGTCACGGCAATGGCAACCATCATATCCTGCAGCCACTCACAGAGCAGCAGTAGGAGGATTTTCAACGGAGGAGCAAACAAGCTCTTCGTACCCCTGATACGTCTCAAACGTATCTATAATTTTTGATGGTTTCACGCTGTTATCTTGTCTTCTTTGGTTGTTTTATGTACCTTTTATATCTTTTTTGGGACTAACTTATTAATTCAGTGCCAAGTGCCAGTTCCTGCTTTTTCCGTGTTTTTGACTCTTTTCAGATCTCATTTTGGAACGGATTCCAAACGGAAGAAAAACCCTGAAATGATTTTTTCGCGAACGGAAGAAGATTAGGGGGCCTTTGGGCCAGGCCAGGTGGGCTCCACGGAGACCACAAGCCCCCACGCCGCCACCAGGGGGGAGGCGGCGGTGGGCAGGCTTGTGGCCTCCGTGGTCGCCCCCTGACCTAGGTCTTTGGCTTATAAATTCCCAAATATTCCGCAAAAAATCGGGGGAGCCTCGAAAATACATTTCCGCCACCGCAAGCTTCTGTTTCCGCGAGATCTCATCTGGAGACCCTTCCCGGCGCCCTGCCGAAGGGGACTTTGGAGTTGGAGGGCTTCTTCATCATCATCATCGCCCCTCCAATGACTCGTGAGTAGTTCCCTTCAGACCTACGGGTCCGTAGTTAGTAGCTAGATGGCTTCTTCTCTCTCTTGGATCTTCAATACAAAGATGCTTACATATCCAAGTATTTTCCGCCTGCTAAGATCATCTCCTTACGTAACGATATCATGAATTTCAAGCAACTTGATCATGAACACGTTGCACAATCTTGGGAGAGGATGAAGCTTATAATTAGAAATTTTCCCGCTCATGGCTTGAGTTTGTGGATGATTATACAAATCTTTTATGCTTTCTTGAATTTCGCTTCTCGCAATATCTTGGACTCCGCCTCAGGTGGAACATTCATGGAAATCATGTTAGGAGACGCTACAAAACTCCTAGACAATATCATGACCAACTACTCTCAGTGGCACACTGAAAGGTCGCCTGCTAGCAAAAAGGTGCACGCTATAGAAGAGATTAACTCGCTTAGTGCTAAGATGGACGAGTTGATGAATTTGGTTGCTAGTAGAAACACTACCGTAGATCCTAATGACATGCCACTATCTTCTTTGATTGAGAGTAGCAACACTAGTTTGGACGTGAATTTTGTTGGTAGGAACAATTTTGGCAACAACAATGCTTTTAGGGGAAACTATGTTCCTAGGCCTTTTCCTAGTAACTCCTCTAAGAATTATGGCAATTCCTATGGCAACACTTATGGAAATCACAACAAATTACCCTCTGATCTAGAATATCAAAGAGTTCATCAACTCTCAAAAGATTTTCAATGCGTCCATAGAGGAAAAACTACTCAAAATAGACGATTTGGCTAAGAGCGTTGATAGGATGTCTTGTGATATTGATGCTTTGAAAGTTAGATGCGCTCCTCCCAAGGTCAACTTGGATGAAAGTTTGAAAGCTATGCGTATCTCCATGAATGAGAGCAAAGAAAGAACCGCCCAAATTCGCGCTAGACATGAATGGTTTAAAAGGGTGCGTTCTAGTGATGCAAATCACGAAGATCTTAAAGTGCTTGGTGTGTCTCCTCTTGAATCTTTGTTTTCGCGTGTCAAACCTACTTATGGAGGGGCTGGATATGAATCCACTTTGGTTGAAAAACGCCCCAATGATTCGGAGTCCACCTATCTTGCTGATAAAGGTGTGGAGAGTGGAGTAGAAGAAGTTAAAATTTTGGGTAGTAAAGAAACTCCCACTTTGGATTTCAAGGAATTCAATTATGATAATTGCTCCTTGTTTGAATGCATTTCTTTGATGCAATCCATTGCAAACTCTCCACATGCTTATAGCCAAAGCAAAGCCTTTACCGCGCATATCGTAGATGCTATGATGAAATCTCTTGAAGAGAGGCTTGAACTAGAAGTCTCTATACCTAGAAACTTCTTGATGAGTGGGAACCTACTATCAAAATCAAGATAAAAAACTATGAGTACAATGCTTTATGTGATTTGGGTGCTAGTGTTTCCGCGATTCCAAAGTCTTTATGTGATATTCTTGGTTTTCATGATATCGAAGAGTGTTCTCTTAATTTGCATCTTGCAGATTCTACTGTCAAGAAACCCATGGGGAGGATCGTTGATGTTCTTATTGTTGCAAACAAGAACTATGTACCCGTGGATTTCATTGTACTTGACATAGATTGCAATCCTTCATGTCCCATTATTCTTGGTAGACCTTTCCTAAGGACTATTGGTGCTATCATCGATATGAAGGAAGGGAATATTAGATTTCAATTTCCTTTAAAGAAGGGCATGGAGCACTTTCCTAGAAAGAAAATAAGATTGCCTTATGAATCTATGATGAGGGCTACCTATGGTTTGAGCACCAAAGATGACTATACGTGATTTCATCACCTTTCCACTAGCTAAAGGCGTTAAACAAAAGCGCTTGTTGGGAGGCAACCCAACGAATCTATCCTTTTTCTTTCTGTTTTGTGTTTTGCACACTTTCATAATTCTGTTATGATTGTGTTTTTGTGTTTCTTTTTTGCGTTTGTGCCAAGCAAAACCGTTATGATTAGTCTTGGGGATGATCGTTTGGTCATGCTGGAAAAGACAGAAACTTTCTGCTCATGAATAGAATTTTCATTTTTTTTCTGTAAGAGCTTTTGAGTTGATTCTTTTTGCTGCTGATTGCTACGCAAATTTTTCAGACTGTTGTAATTGTTCATAATTTTTGAAGTACCAGAGGTATACGAAATATACAGATTGCTATAGACTGGTCTTC